>NC_046162.1:17724439-18022367 GCF_011064425.1 Rattus rattus
CTTCATATAATCTCGGCATTCTAGAGGCAGACTCTGGGTTACAAACAAAGCAGACATTGCCTCAACCCCTACTCCCCACAACCAGAAGGACTGCGCATGTTTTCTTTGATAGCGTTCTTTTCCAAGTCTGAAAGTTTGTGTTTTAAATAATTACTGTATTTTTACCAGAACACTTGAGAGTACTGTTCTTATATATCCTCAACAACCACAGTGGTTATTTTCTATACTTTCCATACTGATGAGTAAAAACATGTTTTATTTTGATTTATTTGATGACCAGTCACGTTTTAGAAACAGATTTATTGAGCTGTGCATGGTGACATAATTCTGACACCTGAGAAGTGGAGGACTAGGCCAGACGAGGCTACAGGAGAGCCTGTCTCAAAATAACAACAAAACTAACTAACCAGCTTTTAATAAGATGTCATTCATATAATAATCTTTCTCGTAAAGTTCTCAGCTCAGTGGCTTTGGGTAACTACAATCTTAGTCAATTTTGAACATTTTCATCACCCCAAAAGGAAACCTTGTACCATTAGCAGCTACTCTTCCAACTCTCCAGAATCCTGAGCTTTAGCCAGTCTCAGATTTATCTTCCATTCCTATTCATTCCTGGACATTAAACAGAAATGGGATCATCCAGTGTGTAATGGTTGTATCCCCACCCCCGGCCCCACTCTCCCTTTCCTGGCTTCTTTCCCCCAGTAAACGGTTTAAAGTTTTTATTATAGTGTTACTTCTTTTTTTCCCTCATTCATTTAATTCATTCACTCACTCATTCGCTTTATATCTCAATATCAACTCCCTCTTCTCCTGCCAGTCCCCCTCACACAGCTCCTCCCCCCATTCCCCTGCCCTTTCTCCCCCAAAAAGGGGGACAACCACCCCCCAATATCACCCTTGCACATCAAAGTCGCATGTGTCATTTCTTAATGGTTACAAAAATATTCTAATTTGAGTAGAACACATTTTTATTCTTCCCTTGATGGACACAGGTTGTTTGTGTTTCTGGTTGTTATATGTAATACTGATGTGAACTCCTTTTTTAAAAAAATATGAATGTGTCCTTTTAATCGTCTTGGCTATGTGCCCAGGAGTGCAGAGTGATGTCCTGGCTTATGCTGAGGAACTGCCAAACAATTTTCTCAGCAACTTCAGTTTTTTCCAGTGGTGTGTGTCCAGGTCCTCCACATTCTCCTCTACTGGGCCACTGCTGTTGTTTAGCACCCACCTCTTGTCGGTTCTAAAGTGATACTCTGTAACTTTGATCTTCCTCCCACACCCCCATTTTTGAGATATGGTCTCTTAGCCCTGACTGTCCTGAAACTCACTATGTAGACAAGGATGGCCTCAAACTCACAGAAATCTGCCTACCTACCTCCTGAGGGCTTTAAAGATGTGTACCACCATGCTTGGTTTGATTGACACTTTTGTAATAGTGATGCTTAGTATCTATATTGGTCATATAATATATTTTTTTTTTCAGATCCTCTGCACATTTTTTTTTTTTCTATTCTTTTTTTTTCGAGCTGGGATCGAACCCAGGGCCTTGCGCTTGCAGGGCAAGCGCTCTACCACTGAGCCAAATCCCCAACCCCTCCTCTGCACATTTTAAAGATTGTCTTTTATTAATGGACTTTAAGAGTTTTGTTTTTTTTTTTTCCCCCTTAATGTTTTTGGTCCCAGCTGAGACCTAAGATTTACAACTAATTTTTCCCCATTCCTTTCCAATTCCACTGGAATTCTATGTAGACCAAGTTGGCCTCCAACTCAGATCTGCCTGCCTCCGCCTCCTGAATGATGGGATAAAGGCATGCATCACCACTCCTAGTTCCCTTTTATTTTTTTAAATAAAAAGTTAAAAATCTGTTTGAGTGTTTTACCTGCATGTATATATGTATATCTCATGTGTGCTTGGACCTTCTGGAATTGGAGTTATAGACAGTTATGAGCAATCTTGTGGGTATTAGGACTCAAATCCCTGTCCTCTGAAAGAACAGTCAGTGCTATTATCTGTTGAGCCATATCTCTAGCTCTCCCCTCCCTTCTGTTTTTAACTTTTTTCAAAAATTTTCTAAGCTATTGCAAATATTATATAATGTGCCATTCTTTAAAAATTTTGTGTGTGTGTCTGCACACATGCACACAGTGTGGATATGTGGCAGGTATGTTCATACTATTTCAAGTGTGGAGGTCAGAAGACAACTTTTGGGAGTTGGTTCTCTCTTCCCGCCACTGAGCCATCTTGCCAGTCTTTGTGCTTTAAAGGGAAGGTCTTGTCTAAGTCCCTTCCCTCTATTGATTTCTTAGTGACTTCCTGGGTATTAAGGACTCTGAAGGATACTTTTGACAGATTCTAGGGGGCCACCTGCAGCCCTCTGTTGCTTGTTAAATGCCAGCCTAGGAGAAGCAATTAGATCTGTCCCTCAGTTTGTGGGAACTTTGTAAAAATTGGACCAGCCAGAGCTAGGTAGATGGCTCAGTTAGTAAGTGCCTAATGAGTATTTGAGTTTAGATCTGAAGGACCTAGATTTTTTAAATCCCTATTTAGCCCACTGCTGCTGGATCAGATAGGAGCTCACTAACCAGGTAATTTACCTGAAACCACAGCTTCAGGTTTGGCAAAAAATTCTCTCATTAAATAAGGTGCAAAACATTCCTTGTCAACTTGGCCTTCATACACATATGTGGACACATACACACTTGATATTTTTTAAGTTTTTCTCTCCCAATTGTGTATACATACTTACTTTTAAAAAAATTAAATTGAGGCTGGAGAGATGGCTCATGGGGTAAGAGCACTTGTTGCTCTTGCAGAGAATGCAGATTTGATTCCTAGTACCCATACAGTAGTTCACAATCATTCCTAATTCCAGGTCCAGGGGAGCTCATGCATCCATCTGACCTTGGGTGCCAAGCGTGAGTACAAAAAACAAAACAAACCAAAAAAAAAAAAAAAAAAAACCCATAGACATAGATGCCAGCAAAACACTCACATGTAAAATGAATAAATCAGATTAATCTTTTTATATTTGTTATGTTTGTGTGTGTGGAGATCGAGTCAGCTTGTATGTTCCTCCCACCAAATGGGCACTTGGGGGTCTAGCTAGTCATTAGCCTTGGCAGCAAGTGCCTTGAGAGCCCCAATGTTTCTTATATTAAAATAAAATAGAAAAGATAAATCAATATTAGTGACTCAAATTGGGATTATCAAAATATCTAAGGTTCAGAAACCCTTGATGTATATAGACATTATAGTTTTTCTTCTTGGTAATCTCTATGCATGTGTGACGAGTATTGCTGATTTGTAAAGAGCAAGACCCCACAGGCTCCTGTCCATTTGCCTTGTGGTCAAGAGTTATGCTCACCACATTTGTTCAGACAGATGGGAACAGTCCAACTCGGTTTCTGTAGTTCTGTAGTTTTAGTAGACTGCCAAAAGACAAAACACTTCTTTCTTAAGAAACCATACTTTAAAAACCATACTTGAGGGGTTGGGGATTTGTGCCTAGGAAGCGCAAGGCCCTGAGTTAGGTCCCCAGCTCCGAAAAAAAAAAAAAAAAAAAAAAAAAAAAAAAAAAAACCATACTTGATTGTTGTGTTTTCTAACAGTAGTGACCACAGTGAAATGAAACTGCACATGTTGTCCTCTGAGTGTGTGCCACAGTGAAATGTAAAGGACGCAGGGTGGTGCAGAGACCCTTCAAACAAAGGTGCTCTGATCCTCTGCTGGGAGCCGCACTTCTTCAAGGCAATCTTTGTTAGGTTGAACCACACAAAGCTGCCAGCATTTCGCTCTTTGGAACCTAAATAAGCAGCAGTATGCTTTGGGTCAGCTGACACACGCTTTCACTGATGAGAGCTTACGGCAGACACCGCACGGAGGGGTAGATTGAGTTTGTGTTGCAGTGCAGAGCTGGTGCTGTTTCTGGTTGGTGTTACTTGGATGATAATTGTATTCAGATGAAAGCGAGTCAGCTTTGCATCTGAGTTAGGTTGATTTTTGTTTGGATCTTCTCAAGGTTCTGATAGATTAAAGGAAACTATACCAATTCTTTTGGTCATGTTGTTCATGAGCTTTCCTAATAATTAGAGTGAATCAAAACTCTAAAAACTTAATAAGATATTTTTGTTACTTTGTTTTATTTTAGTCCCAGTTGCAAACATCAGTGGGAATTGTACCCACACAAGGAATTGCAACCGGCCCCACAGCAGACCCTGAGAAACGCAAACTGATACAGCAGCAGCTGGTTCTACTGCTTCATGCCCACAAATGTCAGCGACGAGAGCAAGCGAATGGAGAGGTTCGGGCCTGTTCTCTCCCACACTGTCGAACCATGAAAAATGTTTTGAATCACATGACACATTGTCAGGCTGGGAAAGCCTGCCAAGGTAAGTGCCCTTTCTGAACTAGTGGCTGTGGTTAGGGTGGACTTTGCTTTTATTATTTTTCAGCAGCTTTGGTGATTGGAATCCTACACTGCCTAGATCCTGGCCTCCTTTTGGTGTGACCTAGAATACGTTGTCCCCACAGTCCCTACATGTGGCACTCAACTGTCCCTGAAAATCTTACCTGCTGAGAAGGCAGGTGATTTGGTGTCCTGATACTCGGAACTGCTCTGCATGAGGCTGTACCCTGGGTTTGTTCTTTTTCTCCTTCCTTTCATGAAGGACTTCTCTGTTACTTCTTGAGGACTCCTTGTTAATGTCTATATTGTGGTTGTTTAGGGCAGTAATACACACAGGCAAGCATACACCTTTTCCCATACCCCCAGCATCTGTCTTGTGGTTGTTTCCTGGATTTAGACTATCAGTTGGCCCACTGCCTTGCTCCTCTGCCCTCTGTCTTAAGGTTGCTCTGATGGCATCCAAGTCATACCTAGGGAGGGAGAAAATTAGGTACATGCATCGTGTGCTCTCCTTTTTAAAAATTGTATTTATTTTACTGTATGCCTCATTTTCACTGAAGGGAGTATTTCCTGTTAACAGCCATGCTTTCTTGTAATCTTTATTCTCTTCTCTTCTTTCTTGTGTTCATAAACCTTGGGTAAAATATCTCCCTGCTCTCCCCTCTGTCCATGGTGCTTTTGTGAATCCCTTGAATAACCCTGATCATGATGGAAACACAGAATGTGGGAAGGTTAGACTTTAGAATATGAAGATGGGAAATATTCAGGGTCAGTTACTCTCTCAAATACTTTACAAAGTAACCCAAGTTCCTTTTAGAGTCTCCACAGACTTCTTATTGGCTTCTCTATCTGTATTTCTTCATTGTAGTTCTTAGCTAGTTTCATCCTTAACTATAATTTAATGTTTTTATTTTTAATGGTGACATTGTAGAACTCTATTCTGCCTTTCATTGTAGAAGCTCAGTATTTCAGAGGTTGATGGCTTTTATTCTATTTTGTGGGCGGAACCTTATTCACCCATCATTCATAACATTGCTTCTGTGGGAATTTTTTGGCTGGAATTGCTGACAGTCAACTTACAAACTTTTTGGACAGCCTGTTTGTAAGTTACGGACTGCTTGTACTGTATTATGGTTACACTTGTTACCATTTTTTTTAATGGAATCTGGCATTATAATTTAGGTGTAATTGAAAGTGTGACGATTTGGATAGAAAAATAACATCTCGTTGTTTTTCTGGTCATAGTTGCCCATTGTGCATCTTCACGACAAATCATCTCTCATTGGAAGAACTGCACACGACATGACTGTCCTGTTTGCCTCCCTTTGAAAAATGCCAGTGACAAGCGAAACCAACAAAGTAAGTGAGCACGGGGGCAGAGAAGCTTGGAGATGAGAATAGAAACTGTTCTTAAGAGAATGCTGAGAGTAGAGAGCTAGTGGGTAAGGGTCACCAGCACAACATGCTGGGTGAGGTAGAGCCACGGTGACCTAGTGCAGCTAAGCTCAGCGGGTAGATGGGCTTTCAGTGAACTTTGCAAATAGCTGGGCTTTCATTTCCCTTCACCAGCTCACATACATGCTCTTGAGCGAGGGTAAAACAGCAAGGTCATTTCCATCAAATGGCTGGCAGGAAGATTCGGTATTTTTCTGACAAGTACCTAGTATGAGGATTTGAATGTCAGGTTACCCACAAGGACAGTAACATCATGGGGGCAGTAGAGGGACAGACACCTTTTTTGTGAATAACCTGTTGGTTATATCAGTATAAGAGACTGGTAAACTTTTGCGTAAGCAGTTTCTACACCTGCCAGTATATCAATTTATTAAGCTTTAGACTGGGACACTCAGCCTCAGGATTGACACATCCTGGTCATCTTCATTGTTCTGTTGTCTTCTGAGTCATCTGTGTAATCCTTGACATGACCTGTTCTGTACTGGTGGCTCTTTACTGCATGTGGCCCCTGGATCCCTGCTGTTTTAGGCGGCAGAGCATTAGGAAGGATATGGACACCTCTTTGCAGTTTTAAGACCTTTGCTGTTATTTCAGAGGCTAAAATGTAGTCTTTGGATATGTCCCTCACTCACACTTGTAGAGAGTGCCCTTGGGTAGGCGTGCTCTAATGGAGGCATGACTTTCCTTAGTGACCTTTCAGGGTGGCACAGTCTTTCCATCTTCACCATCTTACTTCTCCCAGTGTTCTCTGTGTTCTTCACTTAGAACATCTTCTTGAACATCTTCACAGGTTCCTGTTCTGCCTGGTGAACATGTGCTGCTTTCTTCCTGGCAAATCACTCTAATCTAAGAGTTCTATGGAATGGAGTGCCATTGCTGGCTATTTGACCTCTATGAATCCAACTTTTCTTCTGTGAGCTGACTCACACTGTATAGAATGCTCCATTGGGAAAAACAGGGTGTTGGGGCTTGATATCTTCTTCCTTACAGATGGACCACAATTAAGTTTCATTGAAAACTTAGTTTCTTGAATCAGTTAAATTACTCTTTATATGTATGTGTGTTGGGGGAGGAGGGTGGGCTTGTGTGTGTGAGTAAAGTTAGTTGCTCATTTGCTGCATCAGGCCAGAGGTCAGAAAACAACTTTAGGTATTAGTTCTTGCCTTTGACTTTGTTTCGAGGCTAGGTCTTTGTATGTGTAATGTATAAGCTGGGTAGCCTGTGAGTGTCCAGGCTTCTTCTATCTCCACCTGGTATTTGAACTAGGATTCCATGCATGTTACCATGGATGGTTTTTACATGGACTGTGGGAATTTGAACTCGAGTCCTTTAGCTACTGAGCCATCTTCGTAACTCTTGAATTTTTAATAGAAAATTTTTTTTCTGGGCATTTCTTATATAAAATAAAGTTCTGGGACACTGGGTCTTATTAAGTCCATGAATAAGGTGTTAGGGTTTCATTTTTTACTTTTAATTTTGGTGTGTGACTCGAGGGATCTTTTTCTCTTAAGATGTACATACTGTTATGAAAATTGTAAACCTTTGTGATTTTTCTTTTTAAGAAATACTTATGTGGTTTTTGTTCAAGGTGATGAGAAAAAAGAAACATGGTTTGTCTTTCTTAATGTCCTTATGACTGCTTAAGTATGAAAATTGATTCTAAGCACTCTTCTCAAGTGGTAAACCACAGTGTTTCTACTAGTCATAACGTGAGGTGTTAGCGGGGTGGGGTGAGGGTTAGGGGAGTGGAGTGTTGATGTAAAGTCACAGGGAGTTGAGATGAGCTCTGTATAACAACTTTTAATAATAAAAAAAAAAACCCAGAAGTTAAAAAATGTTAAATGCTCTTTTTTAAAATTTTAATTAGTGTGTGTATCTATAAGTGATTTTGCTAGAGGTCATCTCGTGTCTTGTTCTGATCACCCTCTACTTCATTTTTTAAAAATTTGAAATGGTCTCTCATTGAACCTGGATCTCATAGCTTTGGCTAGATTGATGAGCCATTGATGAGCCAGTGATCCCCTGGTATCTGTCTGCCTGTCTTTGCCTTCTCAGTACCAGGGTTGTGAACACATCGCTACCACAACCATTCTTTTTTATGTGAGTATTTTATGTGAGACTTGAATTCAGCTCCTCGTGGTTGTGCTACAAGCACTTTGCCTACTAAGCCATCTCTCCAGCCTAAATGCTTATGGTTTATAATCCTAGACTAGGAACCAGAGAGAAAAGTGAATCCAACCTTTCAGTGGTTCAGGTTGAATTCTAGAGACTGAAGTATATATCTTAAAAATTAGTGTGGTTGGGCATTCTAGTACTCCGGAAGCTGAGTCAGGAGGATTATGAATTCTAGGCTATCTTAGAGTATATATTGCTAGACCATGTTCCTTCAAAAAACCAAAGCAAAACAACAAAAACCCCACTATTATTGTTGAGTTAATTTGCATTTGCTTGATATTAATTCAATGAATTATGAGCTTCAGTTTCATGCTTAATTTTTAATTTAGGGAGAGTGGCTTTTCTGGGATTTGGGGGTGTTGCTGCTATGTCATATTTTTTAAAAGTAGTAATGGCCTCTCTCAAAGGATTCAGAATTTTGTATAGACCTGATGGTTTGAAATGAGAATATGCCTAGAGAATATGCTTTCATAGAGAAGAGTGGTACTCATAGAACCCAGGATCAACAACAAAGTACAATGGTACACACAGCCTGCCTAGGAATAAAGCTGACTGGGTGTGGTGGATTAAATAAGAATGGCCCTCCGTAGGCTCTTGAATTTTTAAGCTCAGTAGTGCAGGAACAACACTCTGTGATAGAATTAGGTGTGGCCTTGGAGGAAATGCATCATTGGGGTATGCTTGGAGGTTTCAAAAGCCAGGCCCAGTCGCTCTCCTCCAGCTCTCTGGGGGTCCAGATGTAGAACTGTAATCTACATCTGCTTATGTGCCACCATGCTTTCTGCCATGATAATGGAGTAAACCTCCTAAACTAAACAGGCCTTCTGTTAATTGTCTTCCTTTATAATAGTTGTGGTCGTGGTGTCTCTTCCCAGCATTAGAACCCTGACTAAGACACTAGGCTTAGAGATAAGTGTGCTGAGGCTCACTCTGTGGAGCTACCAACAGATGTATCAAAGCTCTACATTTCCTACAGATACTGACCAGTGCCCTCTCCTTGGTAGGTACATTTTCCACTCTCAAACTTCTGTGTTTTCTACCGAAAGAATCTTGGGCACTAATATGATATTGCTTGAAATGAAACTTATATTGTTATTTGGGGGTCTGTTTGATCTTTCTCTGTTATTAACTGTAACAATGAGTTACCCATTCAATCAAAGAAACAGTTGTTCAGTTATTATTGCTTTTCCATCATCAGTCTTGTTCTGGTGTCTGACTTCTAGTAGATTCTGTGTAACATGTGCTTGAGTCCTCATATTGGAACCCATGAGTCTCTTGATACTCAGAGTTGACATCCTGACATGGGGAAATCTGGGCCTCAACTAGGTTTTTTGTACTAGAACCTGTATTTTTAACAAATTTACAGCATTTGGTGTGTACATTAAAATCTGGGCTGTAGTTTCTTGGGGGTGACTACAACTCCCAGGTTCATGTCAGAGCTGTAGGGAAGGATAGAGGTATTCACTGAGGAAGACCCTGGCTCCTCTACCTGAACGCCACAGGGATTTAGACCTGTGTTTCATGGACAGCCCCAGGCCCAGCCCCAGACTTGAGCTGAAGCACAGGACATTCTCCAGTGACTGATATCCGTCTGCTAGCTTGTTACTCCAGGGCCTCATTGCCTTGGCCCTGACTTTGTGGAGTGGTTCTTTATCCCATTTCTGGGCACGTTTTGGATTGCTTAAAATACCTTTTAACATTATTTATAGTGTTATATTGAGTTAAAATCAACCTCAAAATCTACTTTCATACTGGGCTCCAGCTGATCAGGCTCTTGGATGTACTTGGAAGCTGTGGTCTCCAGATGCCTCTGACATACCAGTAGAGACTGGGATTGGGAGATAGGCCTGGATAGCTGTACAGAGGAGAGCAGGGCCTCTTCCTTGATCAGAACAGTGGCTTCTTGACCTCTTGTGTCTTGGCTTTTGAGGAAAGCCACCTTTGAGAACTTGGGCACTCCAGACTTTCTGTTTGTTACTGTGCCCAGCATTGTTCACAGGGAAGAGAATGTGAGGTGGTACCTTCTACTCATCAGATAGGTACAGATCTGAGTGGACCCAACAGTGTCCTCTTACGTAGCAGTCTGTGAATGAATGAGCAACTGCATAGCTCGCATTTGGAGTTGTCTTCCACCACTTGACAAGAGTTTGAAATTTGTTTCAGTTTTTGTTGAATTTTCAAATTGAGCACAATTTTACTGGAAATGATTAGAGCCTGACGTTGACTGGTTAATTGAATGTTTTAAATTAGCAACATATACTTCCCAGGGGAAAGACTGTTCTGTCCCATTCAGAAATTGATAGGTGAGTCTTGTACAGAACCCATAATGAACGTGGCCTTTTGTTTCCTGAGCTATGAGTTCTTACATTAACTACAAAAGGAGTAGTGAGGCAGAAAAGGAAGGAACTGAGTGTATATTAGAAAGAGCAAACAGATGCCAGAAACCATGGCTCTTGCCTGTAGTCTCAATATTTAGGAGCAAAATGATTGTCATGGGCTCGAGGCCACCTTGGGCTACATAGTGAGCTTTCAGGCCAGCCATAGCTATACAGTGAAACTCAGTCAACCCCACTCCCAAACAAACAGACCAAAACAACAACCAAAAAACTCCTCAAAGATGTGTGCTGGTTCAATATGCCACCTGATAAACTAGATAGTGTATAGGAACTCCTCAGGGTATAATATGACATCCAAGGGACTGGTGACATGTGTATCACATTAAACTTCTCAGAAGAGAAATACCAAGTAGATAGTCTTCATTAACATGTTCAGGTGATGAATGCAGAAGGCTCTTTGTCAAGAATGCTAGTAGGTGAGCATTGCTATCTTCAAGGTTCTGTTTATTCTTGTTCATCCTCAAGGTGTTTGGGGTGGACAAGGGACAGATAGCTATAGATCTCCTACAATACATCCTGTAAACTCTGACACTGAACCTTCCCAGCTAGAGCAGCCTTGTATGACGAGTAGGTGAAGAGTAGGCTGAGTCATATGGAGTCCCAATCTGCAGCGATGTACAGGATGAGATGAACAGGTTTTTCTCTGATCCATGTCTCAAGTTGTGGTTCGAGATGTTTTGGATGATTATTAGATCACTCTTGTTTTTCCCTGCAGGTCTGAGCTCAAAGAATAAATGCATAGATTATATGCTAGCCATTTCTGGGAGCCTAGTGTGAGCATTGGGAGTATAAATGCCTGAAGATAAACAGGCCAGTGGGTGCTGTGGGAATTTAGAGATGGTTATGGAATATTGGTGGCTACTTACGTGACTGCTATCAGTCCATCCCCCCACTGTAAAGTCTTGTAATCCTAGATGTTAATGCTGTTCATACAGGGGCATTATTTGGAGCGCCTGTTGAATCAATCGTGTTTCGGTTTCAGATCTCTTTGTAGTTTCTTCTTGCTTCTGGATTGTTAAATTGTCAAGTTCCTAAATTTCTACATGTTTTATGCTAGGTATATTTTGTTTCAAAACGAAAATAATATTTACATTTAGGAAACATGTTTTTAACATAAACAGAGTGAGCATGTCAGCAGCACCCATCAGAAAGTCTGGTGAATGAGACTGTTTACTGGGTTTAGGAATGATGTTCATCCTGTGGCGGGCACTTTATCTAAATAGATGACATTTCAGGATGTGTAGATGAAAAAGGATAGTTGGACACCGTCATTAAAGCACAGCCATTGCGTTCTCACCCAGAGAGGGAGGGAGGGCCACGGACACTTTGGTTCGTCAGATCCCTGGGCTCACTTATAGTGCTTATCCTTCCTTACGCTGAGGTGGCTGAGGTGGCAGGTAAACCGCCCTGGCCTGGGATTCAACACTTGAGTAGCATCGTGAGAAGATGGGGGGAGGGGGAGTAAGGAAGGGAGAGAGAATGAGAGTAAATATCTTGGAGGTGAGTGAGACCTGTGATTTTTGTCATACAAGGGAATACCAGATAATTATTTTCTTCTATGTCACTTTTTTTTTTTTTTTTTGAAAAATAACCATGATAATGGGTTGCAAGCTTATAATAGTTTCAGGTGCGACCTTGATATTGTATGCTTGATTATTTCATCTACATTCTTGTCGAGGTGTACATTGGAAATTTCATTTTATTTAGAATGACGAGTTGTTATAATTAAGTGTATCTAATGAGTGTTAATGAATTTGAGATTTGACTATCCTTATTAGAAAAGTTAATAGTATGGAATGGGTAATTACCACAGTTTTTTCCACATCTGTTTAATTACGTTAATCTGATAAGCATTTCAGTTCTATATTATTGCATAGATGTTGGTTGTAAGTATATTTATCACTAACTAAAAGAAAGGGTTTGTGACTGTTTCTTATGTCAAAGTCATAAAATGTCAATTTTATAAGCTTAATACATAAAGCATGTCTTTGTGATTTTACTTCCAACATGACTTTAAACTTTGTTCAAGTTTAAAAGTAAGGACCTCTTAAAAAAAAACAAAAACAAAAACAAAAAACGGAATACTGTGACAGAAAACCTTTGCCATACAGAAAACTCATCAAAGGGATGGATTGTACGAGTAAATGGATTGGTTGAACTTGAAATGATCAGAGAAGTTTGGGATGAGGGTTTTTTTTTTGTTTGTTTGTTTGTTTTTGTTTTTGTTTTTGTTTTTTCCCCTTCTAATTCCTGGGGTTAGACAGCCAGGTGGGACAGCTGCTCTGTGTGCTTCTTGTGGCTTCCGGTCAGCTACCTGAGGCACATCTACGTCACCTGTACTGAGGTGACACCTAAACTAAAGCTCATTTGGAATCCTCAAGTCTCGTTTCATCTGTTAATTTTGGGCAGATCTGTCAGTAAGTCAAATATAATGTAGTCTAGCCTGGTGCTCTCCTGGAAAAAAAATTCCACAAGAGGTTTTTTTAAAGAAAGATTTGTTGCTAATGCTGTCATTATACAAGTGAGTTTGGAGAAAGGCCATTTTATAATTTAGACGATCACCTCATAGATCTGTTGATTAAGAAGTGTCCAACCAGGTTTCACCTTTCCTATTTCTCTCAGGTTACAGAAGTAAGTACTAATGATAGGGGCACTCCCCTTGCAAGAGTGAGAGCTAGTTGTTGACTTTGTCATACATTTGATGCTCCTCGTAACTGACTTCTTAGGTATCTCTAGATTTTAATAAATACTATTTTTTTTTTGCTACATGATTTCTTGTCAATTTTTTGTTTTGTTGCTTTTAGACATAAAGGGTGGATTTGCTTTAGATTTTTGTTCTCTAACTACTGCTAGACAGAATTGCTGGATTCCATATGCTGCTTTCTCTAGATTTAGGGTCTGATCCTTGCAGGGCTTATTTGCCTCATATTATTTACAGTTTATGTGAGCCTCTCCCCTTTACTTACTGTTTTTGCTTATCTGTTTGTTGTTCCAGCCATCCTGGGATCTCCAGCTAGTGGAATTCAAAACACAATTGGTTCTGTTGGTGCAGGGCAACAGAATGCCACTTCTTTAAGTAACCCAAACCCCATAGACCCCAGTTCCATGCAGCGGGCCTATGCTGCTCTAGGACTCCCCTACATGAACCAGCCTCAGACGCAGCTGCAGCCTCAGGTTCCTGGCCAGCAACCAGCACAACCTCCAGCCCACCAGCAGATGAGGACTCTGAATGCTCTAGGTAAGTGAAGGGGCACACACGAACTAACTTCCTCTAAAGTTAGAAAAAGATGACGGTGCTTACTGAAACCCACAGCTGTTTCCAGTTTGTTCTGAATTCAGATCCATTGCTTCGGATCTACAGCCTTCCAGAGAAAACTTGAGGTGTAAATTTACAGAGAAGATAGTACATGGTTGTAAAAAGAACGTTTTCAAGTAAGGTAGTGATTTTTATTTAATAAGGACTTGGTAGGGTCCTGCCATGTCTTTTTGATTCTGGTCCTCTCATTTTTGGAAGTGATCATTTAGAATCATACTGGTTAGACACTCAGCAGTTACTGTCACCGGCATCTGGGTAAATCAGTACTTCCTCTGGTCGCTGTAGCCCATCTTTTGCCAGCTTTAAACATTTGTTAATAATCACAATTTTTGTCACTTCCTACTGTAGTTCCTTAACATTTTTCATCTCAGACTTTCACAGGGTGAGCAGTGCTATCAGTGAAGTTGTGACTGGTAGCACTAGCTTTGTAGATTCAAAAGTGAGTCATTAAAAATTGACCAGTTAAGATGAGGGATTTAGCTCAGTGGTAGAGCGCTTACGCAATGCAAGGTCCTGGGTTCGGTCCCCAGCTCCGAAAAAAAGAAAAAAAAAAAAAGATTAGGGACGTGGGTCAGTGGTAGAGCATTTGTTTAGTGTGCATGAAGCTCCAAGTTTGATATCCAGCAGTGCAGACAGAAATAAAAAGAGGCAGAGATGGTCCAATTAAAATCATCCCTGTATTACTTTCTAGAAAAAGATGTAAATTATTAATAATGTCACAAATCTACTCCCCTCCTGTTTGGTATAGCTTTAGAATTATATTAATCTCTGAGTTTGCATTTTTTTAAAAATACTTATTTTTCTCCTAAACTTAACTTTTATAAGTTTACTCTTACATACACACAGGTATGTGCCAGGAAGGTCAGTGTAGTTGTTCGACGCTAGTGAAACAGGAAAGCTGAAGATCTCAGATGAGCAGAGCTCGTTTTCTCGGTAGCCTGAGTACTGTTAGGACACTGTGCAGCCTCCAGGGCACATTCCCTTCAGGCTGTAGAGTAAGAGTGGGCAGGAGCTGACGGTGAAACTTGTTTATATTAGTCATCACTAATAAAAAGTACAGCTTGGGGTTGGGGATTTAGCTCAGTGGTAGAGCGCTTGCCTAGGAAGCATAAGGCCCTCAGGTTGGGTCCCCAGCTCAAAAAAAAGAACCAAAAAAAAAAAAAAAAAAAAAAAAAAAAGTACTGCTTCCAGAGCCTCTGCCCCACTGTATTCTGCTATTCTTTATACAAGTTGTTTATATACTCACTTTTTTTAATCTATTATGAGAACTTGAGTTGTTTATAGTGTAAGCTTGATTTCATTTTTCTTTGTCTTTAAAGGAAACAACCCAATGAGTATTCCAGCAGGAGGAATAACAACAGATCAGCAGCCGCCAAACTTGATTTCAGAATCAGCTCTTCCAACTTCTTTGGGGGCTACCAAGTAAGACCAAAGTTTTAGGTAACTCCTCTCTGAAGCCTGGTCCTCTTGACAGTGGAGCTATCTCTTCAGCCCCTCCTTTTAAAATGATAAATGTAAAACAGCCAATGAAACAGTTTGAATTATGGTGGATATACATTACTTGCTTCCCTTAAACTTTTCAAGTAACATATGGTTGAAGAAGGTAGAGTACATTTGATTCACTTGAGTAGCTGGTTGAAGTATTCTTTATTTCCTCTTTAGTCCGCTGATGAATGATGGCTCCAACTCTGGTAGCATTGGAAGCCTCAGCACGATACCCACAGCAGCACCTCCTTCCAGCACTGGTGTTCGAAAAGGCTGGCATGAACATGTGACTCAGGACCTGCGGAGCCATCTAGTGCATAAACTGTATGTAACCCTCATGAAGCACATTCACATTTTGTGGCTGAGGGCATTGTTGAATCTCTGTGGGTCTGTAGATGTTTGATTTTGTTTTTTATCTGCATGTTGAACCCCAGTTTATAGCTCAGAGCTATACAGGGTCCATGCTTGCTTCAGAAAGCCATCCCCACTGCTAAGAGATGTAGGAATACTGACTATCTTAGACTCTGGTCCCCATTGTGTAGTGGATCAGAGAGCATAGAGACGTGACCTGTAGCCCAACCTTTTTGCTTTCAAGCTCAACCATGTTTAATGACTTGAAACTTGTTATAGAGCTCCCTAAAACTGGGGAAATTTTGATCTGGTAAGTACAGATGTTATAACAATTTTTTTATGTACAGAAAGTTAATGTCTCCATGCTATCTGTCCTGAGTTGAAATGAAGTTAATCAACTATAGATTCTTCTTACTTTGTTTTTATAATGCATAGTTTCAAAATAGCAATTTGGAATTATACTATTTTTTTTAATGGCTTAGCACATACATGTGTTTGGTATGTAGATATTGGGTATGTAGATGCAAGGTTAGTATTGTTTCCCATGTTCATGAACAGTAAGATTTGGGCCCCTACAGGTAGCTGGCCATTCCTGGTTTTATTGTTTAGTTCTCTTGTGACCAGCTTGAGAGCAGGTTGATAGAATACATTGTCCTTTCAGCGTTCAAGCCATCTTCCCGACTCCTGACCCGGCAGCTCTGAAAGATCGCCGCATGGAGAACCTGGTTGCCTATGCTAAGAAAGTGGAGGGAGACATGTATGAGTCTGCTAATAGCAGGGTATGTTGCTAAACAGCTGTTGAACCTATACTATACATGGGAAAGGGTATTGTCTAGTTAGTTATCCAGCATGAGGAGAATCTGTGTAGACTAGGAGACTCCTAACTTGAGTACCCTGAACAGAGACATGTCCAATAAGAGTGAGACATGTCCATGTCCTGGATGCCTCTCTTGTCAAGCACAAGTCTTATAGTATAGCAGTACAGACAGTCTGTGAAAGCAGCATGTGTCCTTGACATCTTTTTTCACAGAGCGTATTCTTTAGGATTCCTGTATTATTGTTAGTGTCAGCGACTGCCAAAGGAAAAGTTCAGTTGTGCAAAAGCACCTTCAGATTGTTATGTCCAGTAAAGTCACTAGTTCAAAAAAGTGAGAATTAAAGGACATGCTGATGTATCACTGGGAGTCAGTGGGGCAGGGGGAATGGGTTGGTTTCTCAGATGTGTCACACCTCTTTGTCAGTGCACTTAAACAGTGCTCAGTGGTATACAGTACCTGCTTACTACACCATGGCCCTGAGTTTGGCTCCCAGCAGCAAAATGTGAATAAGTGAGTTCATTAGTCAGAACATACAAAATAAATTACTGGTTCTCAGATTTTTCAGTACCTTAATATTAAATATTATTGTCTTTTAGGATGAATACTATCATTTATTAGCAGAGAAAATCTACAAAATACAAAAAGAACTAGAAGAAAAACGGAGGTCACGTTTACATAAGCAAGGCATCCTGGGTAACCAGCCAGCATTACCAGCTCCTGGGGCTCAGCCCCCTGTGATCCCACCAACCCAGTCTGTGAGACCTCCAAGTAAGGACTGCATTTCTCTCTTTCAGACCTTAGCCTGTTTGCTTAGTGTTCTTTTAGTCTTTGAGGTATCTTTCTATGAATATGGGGTTATGTTCTCCAAAAACCTGCACTTTGAAAGTTCTTTGTATGCCAGTGGCCTTTGGGGACATTGGCCTTATAGGAAGGCAGCTTTTGTGATTGTTTCTTTGTTTGTTTTTTGGTGTCCCCCTGCCAAGTTTTACAAGACAGGATCCTGTCTTGTAATCCTCACCCAAGACAGGATTATTACTCTGTGTCGCCCTGGCTGTTCTGGAATTCACTCTATAGATCAGGCTAACTTTAAAGTCAGAGATCTTCTGCCCCTTCCCTTCCCCTCTCCCCCTTGCTCCCTTCCCCCCAAATACTTGGATTAAAGGTATCACTACTGCCCAGCATGGGGGAGATCTCTTAAAAGGGTGTGCTGGCAAGTGCTTTTTGAACGTGTGTGTGTGTGTGTGTGTGTGTGTGTGTGTGTGTGTGTGTGTGTGTGTGTCTGTGTCTGTCTGTCTATCTGTCTGTCTGACTCTGTGCATTTATTTTTAATTAATTTCATTTTCCCTCCTTATAGATGGGCCCCTGTCTTTGCCAGTGAATCGCGTGCAGGTTTCTCAAGGTATTTATTTATCGTTGGCCATATTTTAGCTAACATTCAGCAGCATCAAATGTGTCTTCCCCCACCACCCCCTCACCCTGCTCCCCTTTTCCCTTTTGTATTCTTTCTGTTCCTCTTTCTGATGAGATTGTAATCCACCAAATAATGTTAGTCTCTTGTGTTTAAAAGTTTGGAAATTATAGGAGAGTTTTCTAAAGAGGTCAGAAATAGGATTTTGTATTGACACACAAACCCACCGCCAAAACAGCAGTGAGATTAAAATAAACATATTCTAGGAAAGAAAAGAGTTTTCTCGAATACTCAGCTGGGGAGTCTGTGAGCCAGTCTGTGGCAGGCATTGGGGTGGGAGTGGGGAGACTGAGAAGATACAGTGCTGCTCCAACCCTTCAAAATGGAAGCTGCTGAGTGGGTCTAACTGCAGGAGGCTGTGTGCAGAGAGCTCTGTGCCTTCCTGGGGTAGTGATAGCTGTCTAACCAGAGAAGGCTCAACTCAAGATTCTCTGGTTATTTGAGCTTCAGGGCATTTCAGCTCTTGACATACTGAGACCTGAACAACAGGTGAAATAAAATGGGAGCATTGCCCAAATGGTAAAGGAAGTTGTTGCCATCTACAGGTGAGTTTGAGAGAGAACGGTACATGATTTAAAGTTGTGACAGTGTTACTGCATACTGAGACAGCCCTGGATAAGCTGGCCAAGAACTTGTTTGAATGGATTGCATTTGAGGAGGGGTGAAGTTAATGGTTTAAAACTGAGCCATAGCAGTGTGGTGAATATTGTTGGGGACAAGGGCATTGCTAACTTAGGGTCTGACAAGGTGACTAGTAAGCTTCAGGTGACATGTTTTCTGGGTCATACTTACCAGCATTTTTGCTGAGAATATCAGTACCTGTGAATGTGATTACTTTTCATGTTATTTCTTAGTATCTGCACAAAATTGGTACGGAGGGGAGACGTTTACATTCATTGTACACTCCCTAGAAAGTCTTGTAGGAATTTGGCCATTTGCAGATGGTGGTTATGGATAGTTGCTGAAAGTGTAAGAAGTTCCTTTTTGGTCATAGCAACGGTAAGGCAAGCTTTTCAGACACTTCAAAGATTCTGTTAGATTGTAGTGTTGGGCAGAATATCATCCTGAACTGAGATTTTATTTAGAACCCACAACTTGCATAGTTTCTATACAAAGTTCATAAGAACTAGCCCCTGCGATCTGAAGATACTTCTTAGCTAAGCCTTTGGCATTGGTGTGGTATTTCTGCAAACTGTTAAGTCTAAGGGTAGCCCTTAGGCACTATTTACTAAAGATACTTGTAAAATTGAGAAGGTGTTTTGAGTCTTAGCACAGATTCTAACTGTAGTATCACCTTAGCCAAGGAGCTTGGAAGCCTGGAACAATGTGAAGCAGTTGCTGCTAGGGTCTTTAGGGTGTGCTCAGATAGACGGGGCAGGCTTAGTGCTGTACAAAGCTTCCTTGTCTGTATGTTGCTTCTGTGTTCTATGCACATTAGTTCTAGTTAGTTCTAACCTACGGTAGTGTTCTCATCCTACTGTCTCCCCCAGCCCTCCCACCTACTGCTCCTGTCAAATATGGAATGGCTACTGTAGTCTGCTCTGATTCCCTTGTGGGTTCCTCTCTATTGTCTATTAACCATAAGTTCTGTCTTAAGAGTTTATTTGATGAGTTCGTTTCTTTTCTTGTGAATGCTTTTGTTAATGAAATATTATAACCCTTTATAGGAATGAATTCATTTAACCCAATGTCCCTGGGGAACGTCCAGTTGCCACAGGCACCCATGGGACCTCGCGCAGCCTCCCCCATGAACCACTCTGTCCAGATGAACAGCATGGCCTCAGTTCCGGGTGTAAGTGCTTCTCTCAGTCTTGCTCAGTAGAATGTTCTCTGAGGAGGGAATCTTCCATTGTTAACCTTTGAATTTTAGGGTACTTACTCATTTGAATTTGAGCTTTGTTTTATTTCCTTCATTATTCTTAAAACAAAAAAGCAAACAAAACTGTTGGTATAATGAGGACTATTTGAATGCTAATTATTTTTTATTAGAATAATAATTCTGTAGGTATTTGCTGTGGAGTGGACAGGTAGCCAATGACTTATATTGTTAGTGTCTGTTCACTTTATCCTACCCTCCTGAAATAGTCTTCAACTAATTAAAGGCATGGTTGAGTTCAAAATCACAGCATGCTATTGGTTGCCGTTCTGAGGACAGTTCAGCATTGGCTTCCTCGAGGCTGCTCGAGGAGTTGTAGAAAGTACCTGGGGACTGGGCAGTCCTTGGCAAGTGGTGGTCTTTAAAACCAAAGTCTACTATATTTGTAAGGCTTTGGATCTCCACAGCACTGCGCTATCTCTTGAAGACTCCAGCCTAACACTTCTATTCTTGTCTTATAGATGGCCATTTCTCCTTCCCGGATGCCTCAGCCTCCCAATATGATGGGCACCCATGCCAACAACATTATGGCCCAGGCACCTACTCAGAACCAGTTTCTGCCACAGAACCAGTTTCCATCATCCAGTGGGGCAATGAGTGTGAACAGTGTAGGCATGGGGCAGCCAGCAACCCAGGCAGGTGTTTCACAGGTACATTCAGTGTGGGAGCCTGGTCAACTAGTATTTATGTAGCCTCAGCCTCTGTTGACGTGTTCCTGTCTTATTTTATGGGAACTAGAATTCTAGAGTATATATCTCCATTTCCCATTTTGCCCCATAATTTTTAATTCTCAATCCTTCTAGGTGAATTTCACACAAAAGTAAAATGGGTTGTGGTTGTGGGGTTTTTGTTTGGTTGGTTGGTCTTTTGTTTGTTTGTTCATTTGTTTTATTTTCTTTATATTTTTTATCTTTGGATTTTGGTTGCTGTTTGTGTGTTTTAGAAATTTAAGATTAACATAGCATCCTGAGAAGTACTAGAACTTGAAGGGGTGGATCCTCTTTTAGTGACTTGGTTTCTTGGATTTCACTGTGTGTGTGTGTGTGCGTGCGTGCGTGCGTGCGTGCGTGCGTGCGTGCGTGCGTGCGTGTGCGTGTGCGTGCCTGCCTGCCTGCCTGCCTGCCTGCCTGCCTGCCTGTCTGTCTGTCTGTCTGTCTATGTGTGTTGGGGGTCAAGGCTAGCAGACTCATTGGAGTAGCACTCTTCTCCTGAGCATGCCTCAGTTATTTAGTTACAGCCGACTTTCCCACCCATTTTACTGCTTTCTCCCGCTTTGGTTAACTGTAGTGTATCAAATGTCAGCTGCATACAAAGTAGGCTAAATCTTTTCTCAAAATAAAAAAAAAATTGTGTCCTTTTAAGAATTTAGCTAATGCTGAATGAGTTGTTGAATATGTTAGGCTTGCTCAGTAATGATTAATTTTCTCTATCTCATTTCTTCAGAACAGAGATCAGGAAACCAACTTTCTTCCCTTTCCAGAGTCTCTCCATGTTATGTAGCCCAGGCTACACTCTTTGTATCTTAGCCATATGCCACAATGACCAGAAGTAAACCTTTTCTGTTCAACAGCTGGTCTCAGGGCCATAGTCCTAGTCTTAACTGTTTAGCTCTGCTCTCAAAGTGCATAAGTAGTTACACACACCATGTAACTTGTAATCTGGTTGTTGTTGTCATCCTGTAGAACTGGACCAAAGTCCCTAGGCCAAACTTGTCTCTGGAATGGTAATTTTGATTCTCTCTCTCTCTCTTTTTTTTTTTAAAGTCAGGGGTCTCCCCAGTGTTCTAGTATCTCAACTTATTTAAAAAAAAAAAAAACAAAAAACAAAGCCCTTTTTCTGTTGTCTAAGTAGATGTGACAAAACATGAAGTCAGTAAACTAAGTAAATGTGTCTAAGCCATGAATATTGTAATCAGATATTGACGTTATAACAAATCAGAGTATAGAAGCATTTTAGTGCTTATTATTACATGGTGCGGTGCATGCTATAAATGGTTAGTCTGAAGTTTTGCAAATGTACTATCCTCATGAAACTACCAGAACTAATTAAGAAACTAGAATTGCATTTTTCTCATTTTTTTTCGTAAGTCCCTTATGGTTTCAATTGGGTAAAGTAAGTTTTACATATTCTTATTATTTCTTTTAGGGCCAGGTGCCTGGAGGTGCACTTCCTAACCCTCTGAACATGCTGGCGCCCCAGACCAGCCAGCTTCCTTGCCCACCAGTGACACAGTCACCTTTGCACCCGACTCCACCTCCTGCTTCCACAGCTGCTGGCATGCCCTCTCTCCAGCATCCGACACCACCAGGGATGACCCCTCCCCAGCCAGCAGCTCCCACTCAGCCATCCACTCCTGTGTCATCTGGGCAGACTCCTACCCCAACTCCTGGCTCAGTGCCCAGTGCTGCCCAAACACAGAGCACCCCAACAGTGCAGGCAGCAGCACAGGCTCAGGTGACCCCACAGCCTCAAACTCCAGTGCAGCCACCGTCTGTGGCCACTCCTCAGTCATCACAGCAGCAACCAACGCCTGTGCATACTCAGCCTCCTGGCACACCGGTGAGCCTCTTCGTCATTATCAAGCCAAACTCATACAGGGCACCTTACCATAAGAATGTTGTGTCGGGCACTTGTGCACAAGCAGGCATATCTAGCTAGAAAAGTAAGATGCCATCTTTTTAAAAAAGGACTATTCTGTCTGTTGGGATGCTATGGCAAATTGCTCTGGTGTGTGTGTGTGTGTGTGTGTGTGTGTGTGGGGAGAGAGAGAGAGAGAGAGAGAGAGAGAGAGAGAGAGAGAGAGAGAGAGAGAGAGAGAGAGTGTGTGTCTGTGTGTGTGTGTGTTGCAGTAAACTGAATTGTTCTCTATTGTCCCTAAAGGTATGGCTTACAATTTGCCTTGGTTAAAGTGGTTTATAGAAATCAGTAGTCCTTGGTATGTCACACATGGACAGAGCTATTGAACTGTATGCACTACCATTATTTTACCTGTTTTCTGTTCTAGAGTAATACCGTCCAGGTTTGACTGCTTTTGTGCTTTTGTGGGTTTAGTAGACATGCTATGCTCCAAACTATAAAGGTCTTGGCTAATCAACCTTGTTTGAGAATACATGCCTTTTTTTATTCATAATGAAACAACAGATCCCCTCCTCCCGGGTTTGTATTAATTCTTAGATATTTAAACTATTTGTCGAATGACAAAATTAATCATGCAACAGTTGGAAAGATGACATTACTGTTGGTTTCTCCATAAGGGCGTGTGCTTACTCTTACCTCTTACCAGAGCTTTATCTTTCTTTATTAGTTTCTGTAGTGCTTCATAGGGTAAAGCCTGTAATGGAGTGGGGTGTTTGCTTACTCCACTGCCATCACTGTCCTGTGAGAAATGCTTCAGATAGGCCATTATTAGTCCCCAACCTCCCTGTAAATACTTAAGGGTTTGCCTTTCTCCATAAGTAGGAATGTTAGTGAAGAAAATAATGGTAAAATAATCCAGTCAGAAAGCAGAGAGAATATAACTTAGAAAAGTGCTTCTGCCCTTTAGTGGTCATACTAAGTACTTAGGTTGTAAGGAGAAATCCTAAACAGAAGACTGAGCTTGGATGTACAAGAGTTGGAGGAACATTTGTGTTATCTGCTTTACAGAGGCGAATGATTTTGATTTCTTTGCAGCTTTCTCAGGCAGCAGCCAGCATTGATAATAGAGTCCCTACTCCCTCCTCTGTGACCAGTGCTGAAACCAGTTCCCAGCAGCCAGGACCTGATGTGCCCATGCTGGAAATGAAGACAGAGGTGCAGACAGATGATGCTGAACCTGATCCTGCTGAATCCAAGGGGGAACCCCGCTCTGAGGTAGATGCTCCCTCCCTCAGCCTTAGTGCATGGCTGTGTGTGGCAGCTTACCGTATGTCCTCAGGACCTAGGATGGTGTTTGCATATTCATTTTAAATGTTCCAGTTTTCCACAAATCTTTCTGTCAGTGTTCTCCATTCAGTTTTAGTTCTGCAGACGGGGTAGTAGATTGGTTTACTGACTTAGAGCAGAAGTTGAAAATCCTCAGTAGGCCAAGAGCCAAACCTAGCCTGGGAATGTGTTTCTGTTTGGTCTGTTCAGTATTTTAAAAATCAGGAAGTTGTAAATAGAACTTTAGATAATCTAATTTTTCTCGAAAGATGAGCAGCTTTGTCACTAGTACCCTTATACTCCTTTATGGCAGCCAGTGTCATACCTGATGTGAGTGCATGTGATAGTGACATGGGCTTCCCATTTAGTCCAAGTCTCATGCTAACATTCTTTGTCTCAGAGCATAGGGCCTTGATCCTTATTTTGATTTTCCAAGGCACTCTTAGTCTCAAACTAGATGTATCAATATTTTATTGAACATGTAAATGTACTTTTATGTTGAAAGGAACTTTAATTAGAATTATGATTGTACCAGTGCTGTATAAAGTAACTAAGTAGACATCAGATATTTTGTTCCTTTTCCTAGTGGGGAACAAAAAAGAACTAGGGAATGTTCCAGATACTTCTGACTAAGGGAGCACTCAGCAAGCCTTTGTGAGGCAGAAAACTTAGAGTAAAGCTGAACTGGGTTACAAGAGTCCAAAAGTCACCTGTCTTCTATGGCTCTGTCTTTCTCAAGATGATGGAAGAGGATTTACAAGGTTCTTCCCAAGTAAAAGAAGAAACAGATACAACAGAGCAGAAGTCAGAACCAATGGAAGTAGAAGAAAAGAAACCCGAAGTAAAAGTGGAAGCTAAAGAGGAAGAAGAGAACAGTGCTAACGGCACAGCCTCACAGTCAACATCCCCTTCCCAGCCACGCAAAAAAAGTAGGTCACATTTTCTGTATAGACCATGCTGTGCTTCCATACCAAAGATTGAAAGCTGAGACAGGAAAATAATTACAAATTCTGTTTCATGTTCCTTGTCTTTCATATTCTAAGCTTTACCTCTGAGAATGGAGACAGCAGAACTGGAGAGATTGCTGGGCAAAATGAGGCCCCAAGTTTGAGCATTCATGTAAAAGGCTGTGTGTGTCAGTACACAGGCATCTCTAACCCCAGCACTGTAGGAGGCTGAGACAGGAAGCTATGGCCTGCTTGCCACCAGTCTAACTCCGGATTCAGTAAGAGTCTTCCTATTGGAATAAGGCAGGATACCAGTTGTGCACTAGCACCCATGAATGCATGCAAGGTACACTTGCACACACTCAAGTACCACAGACAGTCTTGATCCTGCTGAATCCAAGGGGAAACCTTGGTCTGGGGAAGATGCTCCCACACATACACAGAGAGGGAAAATTGACAAACCGTCTAGGGAATAGCCTTGAGTTATATTCTGAGGTGAGATGTCGCTGACTAGAGAGGCAGAGTTGAAATGCTTCTGGATCTTTGAGCAGGCTAAGCAGTGTAGGTTCTGCAGAGCCAGGAAAAAGAGTTGGTGAAGGATTCAGGAAGGAAATGAGCAAAGAATCACTGTCAGTAGTGTGTGTGGAGGCCAGAAAGGAGCTGTGACTCGGCATGAGGTGGAATGTGAAGCTACAGGTGTATGCAGTTAGCTCAGGAAAGGTAGGGATTGCGTGTATTCCAGTTAAGATGTGTCCACAGCAGAAGTCAGGAGGGCGCTGGAAGAGCGTCAAGTGACCTTTGCTTACCAGGACTTTGGAAGTTGAGCACTACGGGTGACAGACACATTTTGGAGAGAGCAGAGGATATTGGTAGCTGAGGCAGTAAAGCCCCACAGTAAGGAAAGGCACTTCCTTCCTTTCCAGTTGATGGGGCCACAGAGTGTTCGAGTGTGGATGATCTTGTCCTTATCTCATAGGCTAATGAGACGGAGCAATGGGATGATCTTATCCTTTCAAGAAGTAAACCTGAGAAAATATTTAATTCATTTAAATTAATAAGTCTGTCAGTGGTACCATTTATCCCACCCCCACCTGAAGAATAGAATCAGTGCTCTACCTAGCCTCATTTGTTCAAAAAATTGTCTTTTCCAAGCAAAAATTGTCCCAAAATGTGACTTTATTTTGTAATCTTTCAATGCTTCAAAGAGAGTTAGGCAACTGAATTAGACTCTTACCTAAGAACTGCTCTACATTCTGCTGTGTGATAATATTGTTTGAACTGTGAGGACCATTCATCTTCATTCCAATAACTTACTAGTGAAGAGAAGAGTGACACGTGACTCTCTGGGGTAACTGGGCCTAGGCACTGTCTTGGAAGATGCTTCAAGAGACAGTGAGCAGAGGCTCTTGAGGGTGAGTTGAAGTCATCCTTTGTGACTTGCAGAAGGGTAGGTCATTGAGGTGTGAACATTTTCCAAGTACTGACATACTGGATGCTGTACTATCAACCCCCTGCTCCTCCAAAGATCCACATTTTCTAGTATCAATATCAGTTCCATAAAACATCTTTAAAAGTTTTGAGAAATATCAAGCTCATGTGGCAGATAAAAGTTTTCAAAAACTTTTTTAGATTTTACCCTTGCCAACAAATACTGACATCTGTCCTTAAACTAACAACTCATTTAGTTGTTTTTTGGGGTTATTGTTTGTTTTTTGAAGAAAACTTTCCCACAGACTAGAATTGAGTAATAGTTTTGTATCTGTCACTCTCCTTAAAATTTCTGTCTTTGGGGAGAGCAGTTCCTGCTCTCAGCCACAGTGCTGACTGACGTTGCTGCTGGTTCCCAAAACTGCTTCTCTACAGCATGGTTCCCTGTTCCAGGACAGTAGTTGGAGGCACATGTGGGAAGTGAAGATTTACTGAGAGCATCGAGAGTGTGCTCAGCTGACTGCCATTCTTTTTTTCTTGAGTAGAGTGGCCACAAAGACTGAAAGAACCTCCCAGTCATCTGTCTCCTCGGTGGCACTGTTAACACAGTGGATCTCTGCACTAGTGGGTAGTTTAATCTCAGAGACCCCTAGCAAAAGGCTTTGCACAGTGCCAGAACAGTTCACAATTATAGACTGTTGTTGACTATCTGCCATGTGGTTCTTAATCACTTAAGTTGTAACAGGGGTGATTGGTAAACTGAATTATTTAGTTTATGTAAAATTGTGTTGTGGACCTCAGTACCACGTATTTCTGGTTACTACCACATTGAGCAGCATGAGGCTTACGACCCACACGCTTTGAAAACTGCAGTTTACCATTCATACTGAATTAAGGTTTTGATGCTAGCAAAGTGGAATGACACATTCTGTGTCACACCAGCTAATTAGTTACAGAGAACTAGGTTCTAATACAGCTACTGACTTCTCTGTGAGCCCTTATGTATGAGTCTTATTACAGAGTGTGGTAAAGATAGGAATTTGAAAATACTTAGCATAGGCTTTAAATAGTTGTTTAATTAGTGAATAAACACAATGAGACACATGTAGTCACTTCAGTTCTCACTGGGGAGAGGAATGAGAGTGGGCAGATGTGTGTCTGACTGTGTCTGTCCGCAGTGTCAGGCTTGGTAGCAAATGCTTTACCTGTTGCTCCATCTCATTAGCCTATGAGCAGACTTTGATGAGACAAGGTCTCACTATATAGTACTAGATACCTGGAATTTACTTTGTAGACCAGGCTAGCCTAAATTTACAGAGATCTATTTATCTCTGCTTTCTAGGATTTAAGGCATGTGCTTGCCACCCAGCATGAGCAGACTCTTTAAGATAAGGTCCCTCTCTGGCTGGTCAAGCTGCTCTGCTGCTTCTACTGCTCAAAGGCTAGACATAGAGCATGTCCTGTTACACCCCACCTGTCAGCAGGCCTTTTCTGTGAAAGGCCTAGGTGGTATTTCAGACTTCAAACATCACAAGGTCTCTGTTAAAACTAATCCCCTCAAAGGCAGTAGCAAACAATATGCAAATGAGTGAAGATGGTTGTGTACCAATAAAAGTTTCATTTATTTTTTTTCTTTTTTGAAACTAAAACTTGAATTTAATTTTCGTGTGTCATGAAAAAACTTGTCCTGGTTATTAAAAAGGTCAAGACCTGGTTGGGCAGTGGTGACACAGGCCTTTAGTACCAGCACTCAAGTGGCAGAGGCAGGCAGATCTCTGAGTTAGAGGATAGCCAGGGCTACACAGAGAAACCCTGTCTCCGAAAAACAAAATGTAAAGACCATTTTGAGATCTTGACTCATAGACAATGCAGAGAGCTTGCCAGATTAGGGTTTTTGTATAAAAAAAATTTAAGGGGCTGTGAAGATTGCTTAGCAGTTAAAGTACTTGATGCATAAGCAGCAAACATGGGGACGAGATTTCAGGGCTCCCGGACCCCACATAAGTGACCAGTGGGCGTGTGGCTTGACTATATAATTTCAGTGCTCAGGAGGTAGAAGAGAAAGGGTCCCTGGAACAAGCTAGCTATTCCTGCAGGTTCTAAGTTGACTTAACAGAACCTGTCTCTGAGTAAAGAGAAGAACAGTCAAAGATGGTATCAGCTTTGGACCCACACATGTACATGCACACACATGTACATGCACACACATGAAACAAACTACTCAAGGGCACTAGATGTAGTTAGGCGTGGTGGCACTTATAAACAAGAATGACGTTAGCAGAGAACAAGGATATCCATGCATTTACAAGGCTGCTGCAGGCATGTCTGCATGATTGAGTGGGCATTGAGTGGGCATTGAGTGGGCCAGCTTGAGCATTGCTGGATGCTGGGGATGTCTTCGTAGGGAGCCTACTGTGGTCGTCTAGACCTTGCGCCAATACTACAAGGGTCACAGCAGCCAAGTGTCTTGCAAAGGAGCCAGTGTCTGTAACAAGGACCTGATGGGTCCCTGGCTCTGGATATAAATTATGGGGACTTGTTGTCAACCTGCTGTTGACATGTCTAAAGTGAGGATGCTATGTTGAATTTTTCTGTTAACATCTCTACTTTTCACATAAGAAAACCATTGAGGTAAAACTCTAGAATTTGACAAGTTAGATAGACTCCCCAAACAGAAAAGATAACAGATATATGCCATAGCCCAGCTGGAACTTTTGTCTCTCTATGTATCCCCTCCACCCCACCACCCCAAACCCTGCGTGCCTTTTATTCCCCCCCAAGACAAGGTGTCTCTGTATAACCCTGGCTTTCCTGGGACTCACTCTGTAGACAAGGCTGGCCTTGATTTACAGAGATCCACCTGCCTCTGACTTCCACTGTATTCTTGATTGGTATGGCCTGGCCTGGAGCTCGCTGTGTATACCAAGCCAACCTTGAAGTAACAGAGATTTGCCTCTGCCTCCCCAAAAGCTAGTATTAGCAGAGTTTGCATCACTTGTAACACCAAGTCCTAAGAACTGTTTGACGTGTCCTTCTGTCGGTTTCGTTTTGGAAGAAAAGCTAAGGGGTGCCACACTAACCTGCACACTAAGGACTGGAGCAGGTCAGGTTCCCATGCTATGTAGACTCAACGTTCTTCTGACTGTCTCATCTTAAAGGGATTTGGCAGCCATTTCACTTTTAATTTTTTTGTTTATTTTTAATTTTTTAAATTTTTTGTTGACTGACTGGCTTATTTTGAGACAGGGTCTCATTCTGTAGCCCAAGCTGGCCTAGATTTCACCCTCTAATCCCCTTGCTTCACTCTCCTGAGCACTGGAATTACAGGTGTAATGGTAACACCATAGCAGGTAGATGTGATGGCTAAGAGCAGTGGGCACTGACAAAATGTTGGAGAACACTATTGGACTTTTAGAAACTTCCTTTTAAAAAAAAAAAAATTAGGTTACTGTTTACATTTGTGTATGAGGGTGCATTAAATAAAGGTTTGTTTCAGGTGAGTTAAATTCAAGTAAGCCAAAGATAGAAAAGCATCCCCAGAGGATTCACAAAGGTCACTGTGGTGAAAAGAGTTTTATTTATTACCCAATTGAACCAGGGAAACAGAGTTGGGAATTAACTTTGTTTTCAATTCTAGTGATATTGGAAGATTGGAAATTTTTGTTGAAACAAACTCCCCAGTGCTGTTTTGTCTCGTGGACAGATTTAAAGGTCTAATTAATGTGTTTTAGAAACCAAAACTGGTCTGATGACACTGAAGTGTCAAAGTACTTGAAAGGACTGTGGCAGGAAGTAGAAGCCACTAAGCATTGAGTTTAATGTGGTAATGGCTGTGTCTGAGCATCCGTTTGTGATTTCTTCTGATGTTTCTTTCCCTTTAGTCTTTAAACCTGAGGAGCTACGCCAGGCACTCATGCCAACTCTAGAAGCACTCTATCGACAGGACCCAGAGTCTCTGCCTTTTCGGCAGCCTGTAGATCCTCAGCTCCTAGGAATCCCAGTAAGTTAATGTAAAACCACGTTAGAGTATCCATGGTTTTATGTCTTAAAACTGAGTAAAATAAACTGGGCAGTGGTGGACACGCCTTTAATCCCTGCACTCAGAGGCAGAGGCAGCTGGATCTCTCTGAGTTTGAGGACAGCTAGGGTTATATAAGGAAACCCTGTCTCAGAAAGAAAAACATGAAAAAAAAGAAAACAAAATTGAGTAAAATACCTGTGGTCTGGAGATTATTTTCTACTGTAAAAGTAGTGTCTGTCAGCAGCTACTGATGGCCACAGACACTTGCTGGGGCTCACTCACTAAGTGACACAGACAGAGACCCACAGAGTTGAGGCTTTGTGTACAAGTTTTATCTAAAAAATTGGGTTGAGAGGGGGTTGGGGATTTAGCTCAGTGGTAGGAGAGCTTGCCTAGGAAGCGCAAGGCCCCTGGGTTGGTCCCCAGCTCAAAAAAAAAGAACCAAAAAAAAAAAAAAAAAAAAAATTGGCTTGAAGAATTAAAGTATCAACTATGCTGTCCATGTCAGTTCCTATCTGATATTCCTGGAGACTTGGAAAGGCTTGTGCCTCCACAGGCCCTAGTGAGCAGTAGTTCCAGGGTTGGTTGTTTATGTTTATGTAGACCAAAGGGAATCTGGAGAAGTATACATTTTAACTCGGTAAGTTAAAATTTTATTTTCATTAAAAATAGGTTTTGATAATCTTTTCACTTTTTTTCTTTAGCCTTGGCAGTAATTTAACTATACTTGCTCTTACCAGTTGCCATATTACTGAGTTAAGTCAGTAGAGTATTTGGGATTATTTTCAGTTCCATTTTTTTACTCTTGGGAACAAAATGGTATTTTCTGTTTTTATTGTTAAAACTTTTTGGGATCCTCTCACAGGGTTGACTTTTATTTTCCCTAAGGATTATTTTGATATTGTGAAGAATCCTATGGACCTTTCTACCATCAAGCGAAAGCTGGACACAGGGCAATATCAAGAACCCTGGCAGTATGTGGACGATGTCTGGCTTATGTTCAACAATGCGTGGCTATATAATCGTAAGACGTCCCGGGTATATAAATTTTGCAGTAAACTTGCAGAGGTCTTTGAACAAGAAATTGACCCTGTCATGCAGTCTCTTGGATATTGCTGTGGCCGAAAGGTACAGTATTTCTGGGAATCCACCTTTTCTGTCTGATGCAGCCGAGTTAGTGTTGGCAGCTCTAGGGCACACTGCTGTCTCTGGATTTTTTTCAGTGTTGTGTTTTGCTTTGCTTTGCTTGTTTTAGTGTTTTGAGACAGGTTTTCTCTATGTTGTCCCTCGCTGTTCTGAAGCTGGCCTTGAACTCACAGAGATCCACCTGCCTTTGCCTCCCAAGTGCTGGGACTAAGGGTGTGCGCCACCACTGTCTGGCTAGTATGGTCTTTGTGACAGTTGACTTCCTGACATGATGTCATATGAAAGGTACTCACTGGTCGGGCTGACTGCCCTGTGCCCATTGCAGCTGTTGATAACACCTGAAACCAGAGCTGTGCCAATTCTGTCACATTAAGTCCGAAATGTCCTGAAATAGCAATGAACATTGTTAGGATTTTACCTGGTGTTCTAGTTAGTGACCAGTGGGTCTGCCTCCATAATATGCTAGAATACTTGAGGATGGTAAGTGGAATATGTGTTTAGTATTTTCTTCTTGTTTTGCAGTATGAGTTCTCCCCACAGACTTTGTGCTGCTATGGAAAGCAGCTGTGTACAATTCCTCGTGATGCAGCCTACTACAGCTATCAGAATAGGTAAGCATCAGCCAGACCCTGCAGCGTTCCAGAGCAAATCGAGATGTTAGGGCAATAATAGTGCATGTGATCATAGCCTGGATGTGTTCTTTATTTCATGAAATTTCCTATCAAAAGTGCTATAGTTTATGTACCTCTTTGTCAGTAGGTAGCCCCTTGGTTTCCTGATTAAAAGCATAAATTTGCTGGGCATGGTGGTGCAAGCTCTTAGAGGCAGAGACGGGTAGATCTCTGTGAGTTTGAGGCCAGCCTGGTCTACCATGTGAGTTCTAGTACAGCCAAGCTTATGTAGAGATACCCTGTCTGGAAAAAAAGGCAAAATGTCTATAATGAAAATTTTAATTTTACTTTAGTCTTAGGCTGGAGCTCACTAGTAATTACCTAAACTAGAACTCTGTAACCAAGAAGTTAAAGTTGAAACTAACCTTCGAAAAGCTTGAAGTGACTTAAGATACTCACAAAATAGAAAGTTGTGCTTTATTCCACAGCAAATGCGTATCTACATCACTTGGCCTTGCTGTTCTGGTAGAAAAACTTGTTAGTTGGGAAAAAAAAAGAACACAAGAAACACTACAGCATTAGGAAGGGTGGTGTTCTTTCTTGAATTAAACAGTAACTCCGCTGTTGGGCTTGTTTATAAACCTGGCACCCCAGAAGTAGAAAGTGGAAGCAAGAAGAATTTTGAGTGTTAGACTGGACTGAGCAGGGTTTTGTTTTGTTTGTTTTAAAGAATATTTTTGTTTTACTGTTGTCAAGGCTTTGAGAATGGTAGGCCTACCTGAAAAAAAGTTGCTATCCTTTTGGAATATGAAGGTGACTAGACTAGAGTAGATCTCCTTCTTACAGAGGACAGTGAGACAGTACTACTACTAATCCACAGATAACTCTGTAGTCTGGGTCTTATTTTGAAAATTAAATGTTTACTTATTTTTTGCTAAGATGAAGTTGAAATTAAATTCCATCAGTTCTGTTATGAGACCTCTTGTTGCCTTGTTGCCGTATCACAGAGGCTTCATGGCTAAGCCTAAGTTATGACTTACACTGAAGTCGGTGCTGTTGACTCCATTTTGTGAACCAGAAATGAGAGCCTCTGACCAAGAGGAAGCTTCATGCGTGTTCTCTGTCTTGGGCTTTACCATTGCATCAGGGATTGCTGCTGTGGCTGTTTGTCCCTTTGTTTATGTGGGCCACAATAGTAGGAAGGGGCTGTTCATTTGTTCAGAGGTACATATGTCTATAGGCCTGACAAGTTGGGAATTTTTTTCCTCAAGTGTGTTTTTTGAGTTATGCTCATAATTTTAAAAGAAAATATAACTATCTCCATGATGGCTCCTATGCAAATGTTTTTCCCAAAAAAAAAGAACTTGATGTTAGAGCATTTGTTGTCAAGCTTGACGACCGGAGTTTGATCTCCACACTTACATAGTAGGACACTACTAACTCCCTCTGATCTCCAGTGCACATATGGGCACACAAATAAAAAATTTCTTAAAAAGGAAGACTCTAAGCCTTGTGTGACCAACTAATCTACTGCTCTCCCTCCCATCTCTATTAGAAAGTGTAGCATGAACAACCTGTGCTACTGAGTAAGTACTCAAAATATAGCTGGGTTTCTATCAAAACACTCCTCTTACATCCAGTGTTTTGTTGAGAGGTGGTGTTGTGAAGGTTTTGTCTTGTCTTGTGGTTTGTAGTAGGGGTGGTTTTATGCTATGAGTAGAGTCCAGGACATTGCTCATGCAGTGCCACCCTCAGCCTTTGAGTAAAAACATTGGAAGACAGAGTTGAAAAGGATACCATAACACACACCCTACCCCCCATATGGGATTCTTCCACAGTGACTGTGTTATTATATAGGAGTTCTGTCCCCTCTTGGCACATCTCATGATGTATCAAATTTAACCTTGTCCAAGATACAGGCTCAAAAGCATCTTCTCTAACAGGCTCCTGTCCTGTCTTCAGTGCAGTAGTACATAGGAGTGTACCCTGAAGACCATTAAAGTCTGTATAAGGCTGTACGTTGTTTGGTTGAGACAGGGAATCACTGTGTAGCTACAGATGGCCTCAAACTTGGTCTTCTTGCCTCAGTCTCCTGAGGGTTAGCATTATAGGCCAAGGCCACAGCACCTGGCGTTAGACAAGATTGTACGGATTAGTGTTAATCACGCCCTGAAAAATACTGTGCCTGATACTTTTTTTAGCTAGTATAATTTTTATCTAGAAGTAAGATAAGAAATCAGCCACTTTCTGCAAATGTTGCCCTTGCATTGTTGGATCACTTCTGGATGCTTAGCAAACACTGCTTCTAATGACTTACCCAGACCTTGGCCTAATCCACTGAGAATAATTAAAGGTAAATTGAATCGATAGCTACGACCAGGAAACATTCAGTGGTAAAGGACAAACACCAGAACTATCCTGGGAGTCCTAGAATGCTCAGTTTTATTTTTGTGTAGAACTCCACTTTTACTGAACAAAAGTGATGTATTTTTCTTAAATGAAAATATAGGAGTTGTATCCTGTGTCTGATACATCTCAAAAGCTTTTACCATTCCTTCTGAGCTCTTAGAATGAAGAACATAAATCAATACTCCATAATTCTAAGAAAGGAGTGGCCAAGTTTTGTGATGAATGTTCTAATTGCTTGTGATTTTTTTCAAATCAACTATGAACAGTTGTGTTCCAATAAATAATTGTTTTGTCATTTGTGCTAAAGACACTTAAAATCAGTAAAACATTGTACACAGCATTTGAACAAGTGAAATTCTTAATATCTGTGTTAGTGGTCACATTTTCACTTGTTTCTACCTTTTCAAAATTTGAAAGTAACTCACTTTTAGGAAACTGTTACAACTTTTCTAATAATCATCCAAAGATAGTGTGGAAATCATCTATTGATAACTAAATACTGATAGAGTTCTTAAAACGATCTGCATTTGAAAAAGTCATACATTAAACTACCCTCACAGCTAAACCATGTAGTCACATATGCCAACTTAGCAACCCAGATTTGCATCATCATTGGATTACATGGAGTATTTCTCCTTGGTGGTTCCATATTCATCACACTGCTTCCTTCACAACAGACATAATGTTATCCAGCCTGTTAGTGGTTAAAAGCGAATCTCTGAACCTTTATTTTTGGGAGAATAAAGTGTAAACTGTCAAAATAAGACCAAGACAGTCTGCATTGATATCTTTTATCAAAGACCAGACTTTTTCCTCATCTTTAGAAAGATGCCTTCTCTGTCCTCTCAATGAAACTTGATGAAGTGAGGTCATGGGCCTGCCTTCTCACCTTAATAAACAGGCTTGATTATCTGTAATTTTTCCGCTAGTGCTTTGGGACAAATGCAAGAGTCTTAACACTGTCCCTTAAGTTTTTGTGACCTTTAGATTCTCAGGAGGGGGACTTGTCACATACCTTAGATAGCTTAGGTTTCCTTAGCCACTCTTGGGTCTGTCTTGATCTCCAGTGCCTCTTTCTGCATTAGTTTCCACCATTGGAAAATGATGGGTTCATATTCCTGTGTCCCTAATGTTGCTAGGCTTTAATGATTGACTAAAATAGCAGAGTTTTTCCAGGTTTTGAAACTCGAGACTCAATTGTGACTGTGGTGGTTCCACACTGCCGAGAGGTCCTTGCTGGATCCCAGTACGATGTTTGCCTATAGAATGAAGGGATCGCCTTGTTTTTAACAGTGAAGCTCTTGGCTTGAGGGATGATGTCTGCTTTGTACCATGTCCTGCTGTCTGTCTGTGGAGGATTTTCTTAAGGCTCTCTTAGAATATTTACAGAATAGTGAATGACACAGACAATGCTATGGTTCATTTAAAAATATACAAAACTGCTGTCTGTCCCTACTCAACTTTTAATCTTGTCCTGGCAAGAAATTATTAGCCCAATTATCTGCAGTGAATCTGCACTGTTTATCAACAGAATGTGAAAAATTGGGTAACCTTGAGATATTGTGACTGCTCTGAATGAAATTGTATGTTTTAAGTTGACTGCATGTGTCAATTAATGAAGTCTGTGGACAAAATGCTCAATGTTGTAATGACATGAAAACTGGGACTTGTGGGTGCCTCTTGTCATGGCTCCTGGCTCATTCTATAGCTGAGTGAGTGATTAAAGGAGTGAGTGAGCGTGCCGTGAGTGGGGAATGAGTCATTGAGTGAGCACAGTTACTGCCTGCATCTCACTCTGCACTGGGGCTCAGCTCAGAGCTTCAAGTCTCATCAGTGTCCCTAATACTAATCCTTCTTGGCATCTTGTAGATGTAGTTTTGAGCTAAACCTGCATTTGATTGTATTGCTGCTGCTAGCTTATGCTCATCTTATGCCTGTGTAATTTACCTCCATTCAGCTTGTTTATTTTATAGTATTTTTGTGTGCTCATCTTGTTTTATGCAGAATCCACCTGCTTTTTGTTAACTTCTCATTCATGTCCTTTCCAAACATTTAATAGTCTTTATTTTTAATTGTACTCACTTACCAGCATGAGCCCAGGCTCTATATTATTATCACACAAGAAAGAAATTGGGATGATGGAGAATTTTTCAAATGCAGATTGTGCTATTTAAAGATTAACTCTCTAAATTTGCTTAACTTGGGTTATTATAAAATCAGAACAGTCATTCGCCATGTATCTCAAGATGAATGATTGGTCCCAGTACCAAAATTCATATCAAAGCTTAGAAATGAATCAGAACTCTTCAAAATTGTTTGTGGGTTTGCATATATTGTATTGTTTATACAATATATCAGTATTTCTCTGTATATCTTTATTAATAAATGGCTGGAAAGTCTTTGACCCTGACTGCATTTCTGTTAAGTGTTTGTCTAGAACATGGATTTGGTTTCATTTGTATTGTAACATAATTATTAACTCAGTGATTAATATGAGAAAAATAACAAGTAACTACAAAAAATGGTTCTGGGTGCTCAACATTGTCACACATTGAAAGATCTGGCTTAATTCTGGAAATAAAACTTCTGATGCTGTCAAGCATGAAATTTCCATTTTGAAAACTAAAGCTATTCCAGTTTAACTTGCTTTTTAAAGGCTTTTTTTCTCATCTTGTTGTTGAAAGAAAAATTTTCTATTTTAAACCCTGGCTCAATATTTGATTTTATAACAAAATTCAGATTTCTAAATTTAGGCTCCATGCAATCCTAGTATTAACTCCTTGAAAGCATTTGCATCTTGGAGCCGAATCAAACCTGTCGTTGTTAGTGATGATGGCCTATGATGCGTGCAATGAGACCGAATGCTAATCAATGCTTTGCCTTGGCTTTCTGCTCTGTGTTGTCTGGTGTTTGCGTCTTACCTCTGTGTCTGTGCTATTTGTCCCCTTCCCTGTTCTCTAATTTCTACCCTTCCCCACCTGCCCCTGTTCCTTTCATTGTCCTCACTGACCCATCAATCAACCAACAACGCCCCCCCTTCGTCGTGGTGCTCTGCCCTGCTCTGATTGGTGGCTTCGTTGCTTGGGTGGCTGTATGTTGTGATGGACCAGTTCACCCAAGTATGGCCTTCTTGCTGACAGGTATCATTTCTGTGAGAAGTGTTTCACAGAGATCCAGGGCGAGAATGTGACCCTGGGTGACGACCCTTCCCAACCTCAGACGTAAGTATGATCTTGTCATCCTTCCTATGTTCATGACTAAAGAAGAAGCCAGAATGTACCATTTTGAATTTTGTACAATATGTGTATTGTTTTTCTTCACATTGGCTATATGCACATTTAGTGTAAATGGGTTGCATGAACATGGATACTTGTATTTAAAGATGTAGGTGTCAGCCGAATAGCAGCACTGATTCTCCATCTTTCTCCATTTGAGGCAGGATTAGTTCAGTTAGTCCTTGCCCTTCATATATCACACTGACAAATAGATTTCTTCATGGGGATAGGTAACCTTTGCTTGAAAAATGTTAACCTCAGTTATATCTAAGAAGCCAGGCAGCCTTATCCACAGAAAATAAGTTTTATATACATATCACGAATGCCAACGTAACAACAACAAAAAAAATCTTTGGAGTTAAAGTTAACCTTTTAAACTTAATGGTCTTCTTAAGCAACTGAGGCAATGCAGGTTAGATTCTCATTTTCTAGTATAATTAAAATATATATCATTCCTTGCTGGTGGTCTGACTCTTGCTTCCTAGCTGCGTCCAGCATGTGTTAGCTCATTCCTGCATACATCTGCTTACCTTCTGATAATGATCCTTTTGGTGTCAGCATGACCAGGCCATAACAAGAGAGACGAAAACCACAGTGTTTACTTGACTTTTGTGAAATGCCCAAAGGCCTGCTGGCCTGTCCATCTATCTGCCTTTAGCTTGCTGGGCTCTTTCTACACAAGAAAAGAAGATTAAGTTCCCTAATCTTCCATGTTGTTGGTCATGTTGGAAATCTGGCTCCAGAGTTACTAGGTCTCAAAAGCAAGAAACCTATGCTCCAGAAATAATTCATTACCTCATCATCTTATTTCTTTGGTCTAATCAAAGTTAATCATTGAATTGTTAGAGGTAGGAATGGAGGAAGACTGATCAATAAGTGCTAAGGTTCAGTTGGATACCAGCAAAAGTTATGGAGTACTCTTGCACAGGATGGTGACTGTAGATAGCAGCTATGTGTTGTACATTGCAAAAGCCTACAAGGAAAGAGTTTGAAAGTTTTTCTGCACTCCTCCCACAGAGATCAGTGTTAGGGGGTTGTTAGTATGTTTAACCTAGTTTAAGTGGTATACAAGTGTCAGACATCATGTACTATATCATTGATATGTCCAACTTAGAAAGGTTTTTGCATGTCACCTAGAATAAAAACTAAAAGTGCAGAAAGGGGGTGGTGCAGTGAGTTGATAGGTACGGGCATTCTCATTCATTCCCTAACCTACGTGAAGGTAGAAGGAGAGAACCAACGACTTGGTAAAGTTGTTCTCTGATCTTCACACAAGCACTGTGACAGACAGACAGACAGACAGACAGACAGACACACACACACACACACACACACACACACACACACACAAAGTACTTCTTTGTTTCTCAAGAAACAACCACACCAAAAAAAGGGTTCTATAATTGCATGCATCAGAAGTGATTCACATATGCTCAGTTAAAACTCAAATGATCCATCCTTCCAAAGCGGGAGTCCTCCGTGCATGCTCACCTTGCATTAAGGGCTGCCATTCCACTGTGGTCTTAGTCCAGTTTAACAGCTATTCGCCATTTGAATTTGATGAAAATAAACATATTTAAATCTCATAAATCTCAACATAGTTTTGCCATCATATCCTGATGAGTCTTAATTAAATATTAGAGTAAAGCTAATAGTCGTTGGGAACAGATATTTTTAGAAAAAAAGTTGGTAGAGGAATGTATGTCAGTCAATTAAGATGTTTCTTTTTCTTTTAAATAAGGACAATTTCCAAGGATCAATTTGAAAAGAAGAAAAATGACACCTTAGATCCTGAACCGTGAGTATATGTACACACAAACACACACACACACACACACACACACACACACACACACACACACCTTTTGTTTGTCTTTAGCCTTGAGGAGTGCTGGGACAACAGGTGTGCATTGCTATACCCGGCTCTTTTTTACCTTGAATCTTAGATAAGGAAAGTTATTATCTGTAGTTAGATTATGGGATAATAAAAGTGGGGTTTCTTTTGGGAAGTAGATTTCTATAACATACTCTCCAGTTGTGGATTTTAATAGTGTTAAGATTATGTGTGTGTTTTAGTTCTGTTGTCATCTCGAAGGTTTGGTCATAGGCATCTTTAAGGACTGTTCAGTGTTACTCTATAACAAGCAGAGGCAGTTAATCTGAAGTGCTAACACCATCTCAGAGAAATTCCAAAGTGAAAACATCTTGGGACCACCATCTAAAGATCTGTCCTGTGAAGTATAATGTATGTTCTTGCCACTGCCTCCACTCATGAGAATGCTTCACTTGCAGATTTTGATGTCTAATGGCTTTTAAAGCTTAGGTCAGGTCTGAGACCTAGCAGTAGTTACTTTATTCACTTGGCTCCAAGTCTGCCAGATCCAGAGAGGTCAACTACTATAATGGAATATGCTGCCTTGCCACCCATGCTACACTTACTTACAGAGGATTACTTCCTCTATCCTAGCTGATACCTAGAGACAGGATTGTATAGGTAAATGCTGGTGTGTTGTATGGAGATGTTCCCATGGCACACACTTGTACCTTTAATGACAGTTCAGTTTTGTTTCTGGTTCTCCATGTTATGTTGTCATGCTGTCATGATTCCCCAACCCTACCTACCACCCCCATGTTAATGATGTATTTGTATGTATCATTGTTTGCCTAAATGTATATACAGGACATGTGTGCCTGGTGCCCTCAGAGGCTACAGTGGGATGTCAGAGTTACAGCTGCCTATGAACCACCATGTTTGTTGGGAGGAGGTGGACTTGGGTTCAGTGTTCTTCACCCCTGAGACATCTCTCCAGGCCTTTTTATGTGGGTTCTAAGTTTCTTTGTGTAGCAACAGATGAATGCAAGCAGCAAGAGGCACAGAGTGCTTGGTTCCATAGGTGTAGACTTTTAGCATTGGCACAGCAGCATCACCATTGGGATTGGCTTCCTGGAGTCAGTGATTCTTACCTAAGTTCAGGTGCTAGAGAGGGACATAGCATTCTTAACATAAAGGAAGGAAAGAACACAAGACACTCAAAGATACACATCACAGGAACGATTGGCCAGTGAGGCTGAGGGTAAAGATCTACTCCCATGGGATGCGGATGAATGAATTTACCACAGATCAGGTTTTGAGAAACAGGTTGGATTCCAGTGTAAAAAGACCACCTCTACAGCAGAGTGTGCTGGTATTCCCCTCTCCTCCCAGCCGTTGAGAAGCTGGGGCAAGATGGCTAACCAAGATCCTGTTTCTACAGAAAAACTAGAGACAGAGACACCAAGAGACGGAGACCAATCAAATGGTCATGTGTGGAGAACATTGGGAACATGAAGCATAAGATTTCAGTCTCTAGGAACTCCTGGGAATATTTAGGTGCAGCCTAGGCAAGAAGTGAGAGCACAGCTAAAGCTGGACCTGTTGGAGCAGAATAGCAGTAGTATGAGGTGCTATGAGGTAGTAAGTGGGGTGTCATGGAGGGATTGCCACAGACTCATCACGGTTGTGATGTTTTCTTTCCTGACAGTGGAGGGAAGAATTGAATGGGCTATCTTTAGAGATAGGGTGAACCAAGGGAGTAACTTCACCTCAGCACTGAGGTCAACCAAGCTCACTTCAGAGTTTGGTAATATACTTAGTTGATGGGGTATAGCACTGGAGGAATGGAGTGAAGGCCATAAGTAACCACGTGGCATATGGGAAGGGGACCTCCATCATGACTTTAGCTGTCACGACCAAGTCATGTTGCCACTGTCCCACAGTGTTCCATGTGGGTCCTCTTTCTAAAGTGAACAGCAGCAAGGAGGCTGATTAGGACATAACCATGGCTGGATGGTTGTAGAGCAGGTGTTCCTCAGGATAAAGAGACAAGAAGAAACTAGGCATTATCAAGAGCTTGGCTTCTCTCATAGGAATCGGGGATGCTTTCTGGTGCCCTAAAATTTCCTGTGATGTGGATTTTGGTAGCAGTAAGACAGTAAACTAAAAAGCAAAAGGTTTGACCACTGGATGGCTTGGTATTGAGGGTTCCTATTGGAGTGTGCTCTGGAGAGTGAGAAGAATGCTCTTGGAGTGACTGTAGCTAAATTGAGGAGAGTGTGAGTGGTACCAGGAAACTGAGTGTTCTCAAATAAACCTATGCATTTTCTGTTAGCATTGATGCCTTCTATCACCAACTCAGAGCAGATGTTTCCTGTGCTTTGGGCCAACGAGGGCGGCTGTCATCTATCTGCTTTTCTTTCTATAGCTTTAGGGTAGGGGGGGTTCTGAAAATTAGGAGTAAATGTTTATATCACTGGAAATACTGTTTCATTTTTTAAGCCCATTTAGGTACTTGAAATTTACATATAGAAAGAATAGGTCTTGAAAGTGCTTAGTAATGTTAGAATCACCAGACTATGAAATATACTTTTATCATAGTAATTTTTAAAAATAAGGGTTCAGGGGCTCAGTATGGTATCACAAAACTGTAATACCAGCAGAGGCAGGCAGATCTCTGTGAGATTGAGACCAGCCAGATCTACAGTTGAGTCCAGGGCATCTAAAGCTCTGTTACACAGAGCCCCTGTCTAAAAAACAACCAAAAAAAAAAAAGTTTTGGGAGCCAGCAAGATTCCTTAATGAATAAAGGCACTTACTGTGGAAATGCGGCAACCTGATTTCAATCCCAAGAATCCAAATAAAGAATCATGGATCACATGTTAAAGGCCAGGCTAGACTACATGGCCAGACCTCTTTTGCTCAAAAGAAAAAAGTGGGGGCCCAGTTTCTTCCCTAATGAAATTAACTAATGTAGGTGGCGGTAAAGCACATCTGGGTTACTGCACATGCATGGATGTCAGGCAACTCCTGCAGGAGACTGTGGCCATGTGCCTTCCTGATGTATAACTTGATTTTCTTGTCTCCAGCTTTGTTGACTGCAAAGAGTGTGGCCGGAAGATGCATCAGATTTGCGTTCTACACTATGACATCATTTGGCCTTCAGGGTGCGTGATTTGTTGAGATCTCTGGGAAGGGGGAACAGCTGTGCATAAGTCATGGGGAAGGAGTCTGTACTCCCAAATCTTGTTCATTCTCAGCAAGAATTCAGCAATTAAGGGAGGTGGCAGTTGGTTCTAAATTTAAGTCTTGTGTTTGCCTGCTTTACAAATTGTAAACTCCAAACCAGTCTGTCTCCTCACTCTTTTTCACAATGATCTGATTTCAACTGCCAACAAAGTATTTCAGTGCTGCATTTAACTGGTTTGGCAACATACACTGTTGAGCATAATCTGACCACACCTATTATTTGTTGTGCAGTTTTGTGTGTGACAACTGCTTGAAGAAAACTGGCAGACCTCGGAAAGAAAACAAATTCAGTGCTAAGAGTAAGTTTACTGAGGATTTCTGTTTCCTGGGTTGTGCGCTTTGAACTTCTTCAGATTCCTCTCTCTTTTTTTGTAACCCCTCAGTGTGAGGGTTCAGAGCTCAATGGTCAGCAGTTGTCATGTGTAAGGTTTCTCAGTGCTTTGTACAGTTTCCATTGGAGTCATTCAGCTTGATCCATTTATGATCAGTTCGTGTTTTTAGTAACAGTTAAGGAAGAAAGTAGATTTCAGAAATTCTGAGAAAGGGTGCTGTTTTGGGTTTTGAGCTGCAAGCTGTCTCCTCTGGGGACAAGGCTTGCTGTCCTGTAGTGTATGGGTAAGAAGGAAGATAATTTCCTTCAAGGATTTCAGCAAGAATGGTGGTCTTGTGAGGCCCATTGGGCCTCCACCTGAGCCCTGAAGGCAGTAAGCACTCCTTGGCTGATGCTGGATCATAGACCTAGAGTCCTAAGCTCCATTCTAGACGACAAATGAACTAGGTAGAAGGGAACTCAGTCATTGACTGGGCCAAGGGTGTGCCATGTTCTTTGTGCTGTTAGAGTTCCTCACATTAGTTCTGGAATTATAGGTAGTCTGCCTGTTGGCATCCTTGAGATAGTTCACCCTCCACACAGAAGATTTCTTGCTCAGCCTAGGTCCAGGACAGGGCTTGTCCCACAAGCTTCTGCTGAGGTACCCAGGACCTGCAGCAAAGGGCATCAATCTAGTCCTCAGTTCTGTCAGATTCTGGCCATGTCTGTGGCTCTCCTGCCCCTTACTGCTAGAAATGGACAGATAAGTAGCTGACGAGAAGCAAAGTACCTAGTTTTCCTTTGTAAGACACTAATGTCACAGGATGGTGCTCTTCTGTTCTTACAAAACAGCTATTAGTTCTTGAAAGGAGCAGAGGTGAAGTAGCAGCGTCAACAGCTCTACCTAATCTTGTTCATTTGAAACTTTTTTAGGGCTGCAGACCACACGGTTGGGAAACCATTTGGAAGACCGAGTGAACAAGTTTTTGAGGCGCCAGAATCACCCTGAAGCTGGGGAGGTTTTTGTCAGAGTGGTGGCCAGCTCAGACAAGACTGTGGAGGTCAAGCCGGGAATGAAGTCAAGGTTTGTGTTCTTTCTTCCTGTCCTAAACTCTGAGTAGTCCCTACCCCTGTCTCTGTAGGACTCCATGTGTGACATCCTTATAGAGAAGCTTTGTGGCAACTAGCATGTGATCTTTTCTGAATCCCAATTTATTAGAGAATGCTACTCCCTTCCCTAAGAAACAGAGTGAGACAAGCTGCAGCTCAGCCCTGAAACTGCTGTGGCTGTTGTTGCAAGAAGTTGCCAAGCCTTGCGCTCTTCTACAGGGCAGGCTTAGCTCAGAAGCAGTTGGAACACACATTTGTAAACACCAGGCTCTGGCTTGTTTCAGGTTTGTGGATTCTGGAGAAATGTCTGAATCTTTCCCATATCGTACCAAAGCACTCTTCGCTTTTGAGGAGATCGATGGAGTCGATGTGTGCTTTTTTGGGATGCATGTACAAGAATATGGCTCCGATTGCCCCCCACCTAATACAAGGTACTCTCCCATCTTACCTCTGAATGCGTCTGTTAGCCCTGTGTTGTATGATTAAGGCTCAGGTATCTTAGAGCTGTATATTTTGATACTAGATTAGAATAAAGCCATAGCTAACTGGTTAACCAGTTAGGTTTGTTGTGTTTTGTTTTGTTGTTTCTGCTGTGTTTGGTTTGCTTCCGTAAACTGTCAGGAGATGCAGGGTCTTGGTGGTAGTGTGGTGTGCTTTTTGTTTGTGTGGTCTTAGTCTTGTTTTGTCTCACCAAGATGGTCACATGAGAGCCAGGGTAGCAACAGCAAGATACCCCTGCTCAAACTGACTGCCTCTGGCCCAGAGTTAGTTTTAGTCTGGGCTTTGGGTGAGTGGGGCAAAGAAATGGATTCTCCCAAGTTGCCTCCCCCATAGGGGACTAGTTTCCGTATCTTTTGTTGGACAGCAGGATATGATCTCTGTTTCCTTAGTTTTTTGCTGAGACTGTAATTAGAGTTTTTCACATCCTGTTATATGACCTGTGTGACTGCTATCAAACCCTATTTCTGGGGGTTTTTAGGTATTGGTGTTTATTTTCAATCTTGAGGGGACCTGAAGTTAAAAGTAACTTCCCTGCCCCCACCCCCACCCCTACAGGCGCGTCTATATATCTTATCTGGACAGTATTCATTTCTTCCGGCCCCGCTGTCTCCGCACCGCTGTTTACCATGAGATCCTCATTGGATATCTAGAGTATGTGAAGAAATTGGGGTGAGTCTGGACTATTCAAAATGAATAAAAACATTATTGTCTTATTTTGTGAAATACTAAGTTTTTTTCTCATTTAGTTTTATGTGTTTTATTCTAATATATCAAGGTTGGTTCAAAAGTTTGCTGAGTTCCCACGTGTCTGACTCCAGAATATGGATGGTGTCTACTCTGCCTGTGCTTGTTCCCCTTTTCTTTAGGCATAATCTTCACACCATGTTTATTGTGCCTCTGTTTCAGGTCTTGGAGTCAGCATCAGTACCCACACACCCTCACTCCTGCACAGAGCCCTTTCTTTGCCCTCCTTCTGCTACTCCCTGTCCTGCCCCTGCCCCTGCCCCTGGCCCCACCCCCAGCCGACCACTCATCTACTTGGTCTGCACCTTTGTCTTTTCTGGTCTTCTGTTAGAATTGGCAGTGGTGATCAATACACAGTGTTTCTGCTTCTGTTCATGTACCACGCTGTCACACTCTTTCCCAGACCTGAAAGCACTCGCTGAGGTGTCTTACACAGAACGGCTAAGATTTGTTTAACATGAGTCACTTGCCAGAGCTGCCTTTCCAGCGCAAAGAGGGAAGTAAGGAGGGAACTTCCTTCTGTGTGTCAGATAGACAGACAGATGTCTATGTAGCTTTGGCTGGCCAAAACTCAGAACTGGGCTTGTCTCCTGAGTGCTAGGGATTAAAGGCATATCCCTTAACTGTGCCCTGCCAGGCTCAGCTCCATGCATGTTCCTCTGAGAACAAAGTGCTCAGAACTGAGTCTAGGGTTGAGTTTGCAAGTGAGGAAGATCAGGCCTCCACCCCACTCCGTTCACACACTCACACTAGCATTGTGGTGATGCTGTTTTTGTCTGTCCTTTCTTTCAGTTCCTTAGGTTCATAAAGTTAAGTTGTTGTGTTTTTAAGCTACGGTTCATCAAAAGTCGATCTGAATTCACTGACACTTCTGTCTGGCTTGCTTTGTATGTGTCCTATAGGTATGTGACAGGACACATTTGGGCCTGTCCCCCAAGTGAAGGAGATGACTACATCTTTCATTGCCACCCCCCTGACCAGAAAATCCCCAAACCAAAACGACTACAGGAGTGGTACAAGAAGATGCTGGACAAGGCATTCGCAGAGAGGATCATTAACGACTATAAGGTACTCCTGCTGTGGGAGTCACAGCTGATTGGCATACTTTGTTTTCTTTTGGCACTCACACGCTTTATAACTCTCATCACTTACAAGAAATAGAAAGCAAGAACCCGGAAGCATCTGGTGAAACTGCAGAATCAACTGTACAGTTGGTCAAAGCAGTGGGCCTTTCGGTCCGTATCCCCCGGCACCTCCCCCACCTTTGTTCTGCTTCTTCCCAGGACATCTTCAAACAAGCGAACGAAGACAGGCTCACGAGTGCCAAGGAGTTGCCCTATTTCGAAGGAGATTTCTGGCCTAATGTGTTGGAAGAAAGCATTAAGGAGCTAGAACAAGAAGAAGAAGAAAGGAAGAAAGAAGAGAGTACTGCAGCGAGTGAGACTCCTGAGGTACAGAGCTGTGCCACCATAGGCAGGCTGAACAGTATATGTTTGCTGTCTGTCGAATTATTTCTGTGGTGATGTCCTGGTTCACATACATAGAGTATCACCATGAATAATGATAAGCAGATATGCTGTCTCTATACAAGAGACACTTCCTATGGGGCTTAGTGGTTAGACCTGGAGAGTAGTAGAGAGGAGAAGTGACATCTTACTGGAGCCAGAAAAGTGCATTGGAAGAAGGTGGACTTTGTAAGAGCTGTGGAAGTTACTGCACTGAACTGCAGGCCTTGCAGCAGCTCATTTCTGTGTTGCTTCCCCCACTCCTCTGTGCTCAGCTTGCTCACTGTTTGCTATCCCTGTGGAGTACAAAATGAACTAAACACAACCTTATCCTGCTGCAGCAGGTGTCTTACACCGGGAGGAGTAGGAAGGGACGATAGCTAGCTTCATACTGTGTACTCAGGTGATGGGCAACTCTGAGAAGAAAGGAGCTTAAGGTAAGACAGCAGGAGGTCTGGGGGGTATTAACTAGGAGAGACAGGATACCATATCATGTACTCAGCCACAGCTTTGGGAAAGACTTGGGCACAAACACAGGTAAAACTCTACTGGAAAAGGAACCAAAGTGCTTTGCACCAGATGATCAAAAATAATTTCCTTCTCTTTTTTTCTTGTTTTGGTTTTTATTGTTGTTTTTTGTTATTCTGTATGTCAGATAGACAGATAGATGTCTTTCTATGTAGCTTTGGCTGGCCTAAACTCAGAGATGGATTTGTTTCCTGAGTGCTGGAATTAAAGGCATATCCTGCTATCCCTGCTCCATTGTTTAGAACATTGATGTGAAACCAGATGTGGTGGCCTCTGCTTCTAGTCCTAGCACGAGGGAGATAAAGGCAGGCAGATCTCCTTGAATTCAAGATCAGCTCGATCTATCTACACAGTGAGTTAGAGAGCTCCAAACTGAGACCCTGCCCCTCCCCCCAAAAGTCCCAAATAAAATTTATTTGAGGGCCAGCAAAATGGGTCTACTAAAAGTACCTGCTGCATGTGTGATGGCCCAGGTTCCTCATGAGAGAAGAGAATAGTCTCCCTAAAAAACTGCTCTCTCACCTCCATATAGGCATCATTGGCACACTCATAAATACACACATATGCATGCACATAAGTAAAGTCACTTTTATTTTAAATAATTTGGCTCAACCTGAGACAGGAGCATGATGAGTTTAAAACCTAGGTTGTATAGTATCCATTAAAGAAATTACATTGTGGAGCTGAGGGTATACTTTATAGTTCAGTGGTAGAGCACATGCTTAGCATGTGTAAAGATTCTAAGTTTTACCCTAGTATTACAGGGTAAAGAATGTCTCTGATCAGATTAGCTTTTCTATATTGTATTCTAAATGGGTGACGGTCCAAGTTCTTTTCATAGTAGGATCATTGGAGTACTTGAATTAGGGAATGAGTGAGTCCCTTTTTGACCTCAGCTAAGTAGTAAAAGTAGTAGCAATAGTGTGTAAGACAAGCTTACACATGTTCTACCCTAGTGGAGGTATTGAGTAGGAAAGATCAGTTGGTGTAGTCACTCTTTGGTGCTCCCATTTACACCATCCCATGTCTTCTGAAAATTCATATAAATGAGCAGGTTTTCCCAAAGCAAAGGACCGGGTACTGAACATGCAGGATGGAACACAGCACTCCTGCCAGTGGAATCATGGGGAGTGGTAGAAAAACTCCTCTGTTGCTTAGATTGTGAATTAACATCCAGGAGAAGTAACCGGACATACAAGTGCCCTGGCCAGGCTGGGAGGATTTCATCCTTAGCCCTCTGGAGGTAGCCTATGGCCCAGGTGCATATGAGGTCTGTGGAACCCCATAGCCTAGGAAATGGGTGTTAGTCTAATAGCTTTATATGTGGTTGCAGGGCAGTCAGGGTGACAGCAAGAATGCCAAGAAAAAGAACAACAAGAAGACCAACAAAAACAAAAGCAGCATTAGCCGCGCCAACAAGAAGAAGCCCAGCATGCCCAATGTTTCCAACGACCTGTCGCAGAAGCTGTATGCTACCATGGAGAAGCACAAGGAGGTAGTGCATAGGCTGGTGGGGGTTCTGAGGGTATTCAGTGCCCAGAGAAACAACAGGCACCTGCCTGCAAGGTTGAGCTTTTCTGTATAAGTCTGGGACAGGAGAAGGTGGAACAATACTTGTTAATATATTGTTTGGCTTGGTATCAGTTAAATTCCATCCCAGGAAACCAGAGCCTCAAGCAGTCCCTAGGTTTGGTTATCCCCCTGTTCCATAGGAAGATGTGCCCTTGCATTGGCACGCACTGCTTCTCTGTGGGGATAATGCAGCTCCTCCTTTCAGGTCTTCTTTGTGATCCACCTGCATGCTGGGCCCGTCATCAGCACTCAGCCCCCCATCGTGGACCCTGATCCCCTGCTTAGCTGTGACCTCATGGACGGGCGGGATGCCTTCCTTACCCTGGCCAGAGACAAGCACTGGGAGTTCTCTTCCTTACGCCGCTCCAAATGGTCCACTCTGTGCATGCTGGTGGAGCTGCACACACAGGGCCAGGACCGCTTTGTCTATACCTGCAACGAGTGCAAACACCATGTAGAAACACGCTGGCACTGCACTGTGTGTGAGGTAAGCCCTTCCGCCTCTCTCCTGGCCTTCCTCCATATGCAACATTGTTCCCTGCAGCATCGGGAATGGATGCAGGTGTTGGCCTCTGTGATCTACATTGTTTGTGCTAACCCTCCCAGGGTGAGGAGTGGCACCCTTGTAATCCCTTTCTTAATCTCTGCTCTTGTCTACCACAGCTACAGGCTATATGCCGAGGCAGCCTGACTGGAAAGAGGCTATGCAAAACTTTAGCTCTACAGGGATTCTGGTGTATTTATCTCTTTCTAGCTTTGCTAAGTGATTAAGGATGCCTTTCATCCTGCTGACAGGTTGGCACTTTTGATTAGGTCCAATGGCAGGATCGCAAAATGTGGTTAGAAGACTTGATGTAAGCCACTGGCAGTTTCACCGCCTCCTGCCCTGTGGGTAGCTTGACTTCACCCTGTAGAGCTTGTCTTGGGCAGGTCAAAGGTTTCTTAGCCCTTCTTCTTTGCTTACCTTTCACTTCCTGCCCCCTGTTGTCATCGGCCGTATCCCCTCTTATCCTTCTCTATTGTCTGTTTTATAGACAGATAGACAGGCAGGCAGGCAGGCAGACAGACAGACACACACACACACACACACACACACACACACGCACAAACACACCCACACCCCTTCCCTTTCAATCCTCTTTCTGCTTTACTGATTTTAGGATTTTGTATGTGCTTTCTGTGAGCACAATTTCTAGGCCCAGCCATAGGACGTCATCTTCAAATGTATTCTGTGAGTGGGTGTGAGTGTGTTATTTGTAAGTAAACATATTTGTGTATATGAATACAGAGACCAGTGGAGAATTACTCTATAGTTCTTTACCTCATTTCCTTAAGAAAAGAAATGTCACTGAATCTTGAGCTAGGCTGATTGACTGACCAGCGATCCCAGCAGTCCTCTTCGTTCCTCCTTGTCTTGTGCTGCCATTAAAGCTCACAGCCATACCCAGATTTTTGTTTGAATGCTGAGGATTGAGACTCAGGTCCTCATATTTGACCATCAAGCCCTCTTCCCCACTGAACTATCTCCTAAGCTCCTATCCTTTGGATTTAATGCTTCCTTTTTAGTTTCTACGTTGAAGTATCTCTCAGCCACTAGGGCTTCTGTTGTTGAGGAAGGATCATTTTGATGATGCCTCTCTCCGAGGGATAGTGTCTCACAGTCCACTAACAGTGCTTGGGGGAAATGACCCCAGTGTTCTTAGTCCTTGCTATTAAGTCTAAAGCACATGAAATAAAGAAGGAAGGGAATCGTTAATAACTGCGCAAGCCTTGGTCCTACAATATGCCCCATGCCTAAGGGTGTCTGCTTGTGCTGTGCCTGTGCTAATGTTGGTTTGTTCCTCTTGTCCACAGGACTATGACCTTTGTATCAATTGCTACAACACAAAGAGCCACACCCATAAGATGGTGAAGTGGGGGCTAGGCCTAGATGATGAGGGCAGCAGTCAGGGTGAGCCACAGTCCAAGAGCCCCCAGGAATCCCGGCGTCTCAGCATCCAACGCTGCATCCAGTCCCTGGTGCATGCCTGCCAGTGTCGCAATGCCAACTGCTCGCTGCCATCTTGCCAGAAGATGAAGCGAGTCGTGCAGCACACCAAGGGCTGCAAGCGCAAGACTAATGGAGGCTGCCCAGTGTGTAAGCAGCTCATTGCTCTTTGCTGCTACCACGCCAAACACTGCCAAGAAAATAAATGCCCTGTGCCCTTCTGCCTCAACATCAAACACAAGCTCCGCCAGCAGCAGATCCAGCATCGCCTGCAGCAGGCTCAGCTCATGCGCCGGCGAATGGCAACCATGAACACCCGCAATGTGCCTCAGCAGAGTTTGCCTTCTCCTACCTCAGCACCACCCGGGACTCCTACACAGCAGCCCAGCACACCCCAAACACCACAGCCCCCAGCCCAGCCTCAGCCTTCACCTGTAAACATGTCACCAGCTGGCTTCCCCAGTGTAGCCCGGACTCAGCCCCCCACAATAGTGTCTGCTGGGAAGCCTACCAACCAGGTGCCAGCTCCCCCACCCCCTGCCCAGCCCCCACCTGCAGCAGTGGAAGCAGCCAGGCAAATTGAACGTGAGGCCCAGCAGCAGCAGCACCTGTACCGAGCAAACATCAACAATGGCATGCCCCCAGGGCGTGCAGGTATGGGGACCCCAGGAAGCCAGATGGCTCCTGTGGGCCTGAATGTGCCCCGTCCCAACCAAGTCAGTGGGCCTGTCATGTCTAGCATGCCACCTGGGCAGTGGCAGCAGGCACCCATCCCTCAGCAGCAGCCGATGCCAGGCATGCCCAGGCCTGTAATGTCCATGCAGGCCCAGGCAGCGGTGGCTGGGCCACGGATGCCCAATGTACAACCACCAAGGAGCATCTCGCCAAGTGCCCTGCAAGACCTGCTTCGGACTCTAAAGTCACCCAGCTCTCCTCAGCAGCAGCAGCAGGTGCTGAACATCCTCAAATCAAACCCACAGCTAATGGCAGCTTTCATCAAACAGCGCACAGCCAAGTATGTGGCCAATCAGCCTGGCATGCAGCCCCAGCCCGGACTTCAATCCCAGCCTGGTATGCAGCCCCAGCCTGGCATGCACCAGCAGCCCAGCCTGCAAAACCTGAACGCAATGCAAGCTGGTGTGCCACGGCCTGGTGTGCCTCCACCACAGCAGGCAATGGGAGGCCTGAACCCCCAGGGTCAGGCTCTGAATATCATGAACCCGGGACACAACCCCAACATGGCAAACATGAATCCGCAGTACCGAGAAATGGTGAGAAGACAGCTGCTACAGCACCAACAGCAGCAGCAGCAACAGCAGCAGCAGCAGCAGCAACAGCAACAAAGCAGTGCCAGCTTGGCCGGGGGCATGGCAGGACACAGCCAGTTCCAGCAGCCACAAGGACCTGGAGGCTACGCCCCAGCCATGCAGCAGCAACGCATGCAACAGCACCTCCCCATCCAGGGCAGCTCCATGGGCCAGATGGCTGCTCCAATGGGACAACTTGGCCAGATGGGGCAGCCTGGGCTAGGGGCAGACAGCACCCCTAATATCCAGCAGGCCCTGCAGCAGCGGATTCTGCAGCAGCAGCAGATGAAGCAACAAATTGGGTCACCAGGCCAGCCGAACCCCATGAGCCCCCAGCAGCACATGCTCTCAGGACAGCCACAGGCTTCACATCTCCCTGGCCAGCAGATCGCCACATCCCTTAGTAACCAGGTGCGGTCTCCAGCCCCTGTGCAGTCTCCACGGCCCCAATCCCAACCTCCACATTCCAGCCCGTCACCACGGATACAGCCCCAGCCTTCACCACACCATGTTTCACCCCAGACTGGTTCCCCTCACCCTGGACTTGCAGTCACCATGGCCAGCTCCATGGATCAGGGACACCTGGGGAACCCTGAACAGAGTGCAATGCTCCCCCAGCTGAATACCCCCAACAGGAGCGCGCTGTCCAGTGAACTGTCCCTGGTTGGTGATACCACGGGAGACACGCTAGAAAAGTTTGTGGAGGGCTTGTAGCATTATGAGAGCATTGGGTGTTTGTTTTTTTGTTTTTGTTTTGGGGATTTTTTGGGTTTTTTTTTTGTTTTTTTTTTTTTTCCTTTTTTTCTTTTTTTTTTTTTTTTTTTTTTTTTTTTTTTTGGGGTTTTTTTTTTTTTTTTTTTTTTTTTTTTTGGTTTTTGTTTTGTTGTTTTTCTCCCCCCCCCTCCCCTTTCATGTTTTTGGACTTTTTTGTACTGAAAATCCAGACATTTGGGCTCTTTTTATTAAGCCTAGATGGGACTGTGACTCCCAAGCATGGAAGGGCAGATTGATGTTTAAAGAAACAATACAAAGAATATATTTTTTGTTAAAAACCAGTTGATTTAAATATCTGGTGTCTCTCTCTCTCTCTCTCTCTCTCTCTCTTTCTCTCAGCTTTTTTTCTCTTTTTTTTTCTGTTTTGTTTTTGGGGGGTGGGGGGTTGTTTGGATTCTTTTTGTCGTCATTGCTGGTGACTCATGCCTTTTTTTAACGGGAAAAACAAGTTCATTATATTCATATTTTTTATTTGTATTTTCAAGACTTAAACATTTATGTTTAAAAGTGAGAAGAAAAATAATACTCAGAAACTGGTTCCAGAAATAATGCATCTTATAATGTGTCCCGATAACGAGCTGATGTTGCGGGAAGATTTTTTTCTATAGTGAACTCTGTGGGCATCTCCAAGTATTACCCCTGGACGATAGGAATTGACTCCGGCGTGCACACATGTACACACCCACACACATCTATCTATACATGCTGGCTTAAGCCAGCCTCTTGTCTTGCAGATGTAGAAATTGTTGCTTTGTTTCTCTGATAAAACTGGTTTTAGACAAAAATAGGGATGATCACTCTCTTAGACCATGCTAATGTTAATAGAGAAGAAGCATTCTTTTCTTTCTTCTATGTGAAACTTGAAATGAGGAAAAGCAATTCTAGTGTAAATCATGCAAGCGCTATAATTACTATAAATAAGAAAATTCAAGAAGATTCAATCACTGTATAGAATGGTAACGTACCAACTCATTTCTTATATCATATTGTTAAATAAACTGTGTGCAACAGACAAAAAGGGTGGTCCTTCTTGAATTCATGTACATGGTATTAACACTTAGTGTTCGGGGGTTTTTTTGTTATGAAAATGCTGTTTTCAACATTGTATTTGGACTATGCATGTGTTTTTTTCCCCATTGTATATAAAGTATCGCTTAAAATTGATATAAATTACTGAAGTTTTTAACATGTATTCTGTTCTTTAAGATCCCTGTAAGAATGTTTAAGGTTTTTATTTATTTATATATATTTTTGGAGTCTGTTCTTTGTAAGACATGGTTCTGATTGTTTGCTCAGAGTGGAGAGGTCGGGGCTGCAGTCACAATTTCAGTGGGTATTGGCAGCTGAGCAATGTCCCAGTCTGTGACCACTGAGGGAGAAAAGGGGAGCTCCTTGCACAGAGAGTGAGGGGGCAGCTCAGGACCACCTTGCATATTTAGTACTCACAGGTGAATGTCACCCATGCTAGGAAAGGACTGTCACCACTGGGTCAGAAACAGCTCTTTGCCTTCAGCCCACTCTTCCTGTCCTCTTTGGCCAGCTGCCCCTGTGGGGAGGGGCTCCTGCCCTTTTTTTTTTTTTTTTTTTTTTTTTTTTTTCCAGACAGCCTCCCTTTCTCTACCCAGATCCCACAATCAATGCAAAGGGTGCTCCAGGGACTTGAGGTGGTTCCTGACCTCCCCTCCCCAAAAGTTCAGCCTGCCCCATGTGGCCTCATTAGGGCCTTGCAGGCCTGGTGCCACCCTGGGGGCTGCTACTTGATGGTCTTACCCACTTGTGGAGTCATGGAGCTACAGGTGCCCCTCTTGAGCAGGGGATGGTAGCTCCTGAGTACTGTAAATGTTACTCTAAGAGGAGGACCACTGACAGGGGACTAAGTTACCCCTAGTCTGCTGCTCCCAGGGAACTTTTTTTTTTTTTTAAATACCTGTCTTCCAACAAAAGAGTGGTCTAGATGGGGGTGGGGGCTGCTAAATTTAGAAATCATGACCCAAATAGCCTTCCTTTTGGCCTTTTAAGTTCACAGAAGTATTTTTCAAAATTCCCAACTCTTGGAAATCTAAACTTGAAGCTATTCAAGATTAGCGTTTTCAACATAGAATTTTGAATCTTGAATTTTAGTACTGTGGATAAGACCAGGTAAGGAACTGACCATCATCTAACATCCCCAACTTAGCCCTGTCCCAAGTCCTCCAGAGCTGATGCTCCATCTTTGCTCAACTCGATGGGTCCTTGCACATTCTTGGCTCTCTTCAGAATTCCCTTTGCTGCCAATTGGGAAGTCCCAAGCCATGTGTTCAAACAAGAAGAAGAACTGGAGCCTCAGAGGAGCTGCTCTCAGCCCCACTCAGGAGGTGGCACTTGACAATGTGTAGCCTTTTAATGTGGGCACTGGGGACATCCTTTTCAGGTTATCCTGAAATTCAAAGCTCTGTACCAACCTCCTTGGAGTCTGCATCCTATGCAATTGTCCATCTGGCTGTCAAAGGATGTAGCTGAGAGTGTGGGCTATGGATATTATCCCTAATTTTGTCCTAAGGAAATTTCTGTAAGAGCTGGAGTGCCCAGACACTGTGTCTCATGCTGTATACTTAAGAGGAGAAGAAAAAAGTCCTATATTTGTGATCAAAAAGAGGGAACTTGAAATGTGCTGGTGTTTATAATAAAAGCTGGTAAAACTGCTTGGATTCAAAGATGGTTCCGATTGGCTAATGGTCCCTTTAGCATTAGCTCAACTACCAGTCAGTGACTGAAGATCCTGGTATCTCTACATGCACTTGAGACTCTAAGAAACACTAGCATTTAAGAACTGAATGTTACATTCACAGATAACATGCTGTTCTGCACTGTTGGAATGAGATGTTTTGGGCTTCTATTAAATGGAGCTAGTCTGGTGTGGTAGCCCACACCTTCAGTCAGAAGAGCCAGAGGGAGGTGGATCTCTGGGTTTAAGGCTTTCATGATGTACATGGGGAATTTCAGGGCTACATAGGGAGAGAACTATCTCAAGGGGGAGCAGTAAACAAAACTAAGTTCTAAGTGATTAAGTTGTGTGTTGGTGGCCACTGTGATGCCAGGAAATAACTGTACTGGGAAGCCAGTCTGCACAGACTGTAGTAAGCCTGGAGAATTATAGGAATAAGGATAGCCTGCCTGCCTGCCTGTCTGTGACTGTGAAGATACAGAGGAGCCTGATGTGTTTTACATGGCACTGGTCATGTTTAGTTTGTTGCACATTCTAGGTGCAGGGTAGGAAAAATAATGATCAGATACCAAAGAAATGATACAAAACTAAAAGTAGACCCCTGGGGAATTTTGGTGAGTGGATTAGGGGTGCAGCTGATCTATATTGTCTAAAACATTGCATTCGTCAGGCTTACATTGGTCTATAAAGGATTTATGGAATCTTTGACAATTCACTTTTCAATAAACAAAAATTCGGAGGGAGTCAGTAAGCCTAGCTATCCACAGAATTGAGCCAAGTAGACTGTACTTTGTCCACTTCACAAAATTCTTCTATACTAGAGGCTTTGAAACTGAGATGGCCTTTAGGTATTTATTTCATCTGTATTATGTAGCTCTTGCCACAAGGAAACCTACAGACATTTTCAGTATATGTAGGTTTATCTATGGAATTCAGGAAAAGGATCCTTGAAGGATAAGACTATGGAAAGTTCTAAATTATAGTGAGAATCTGGGTTGGGGGTTGGGGGCAGACGGTTCCTGCCGTCTCTTGTAGGTATTTTCCCCTCCTGCTGCCAGGATTCATTTATTGGACACTGCTCAGGACTTCTCAGTACTTGACACAAAGTATGGGCCACTAACAACAAGAATGTGACTTTCCACGCTCCTTCCTGGAGTGAGCATTGAAGTATTACAAGTTCCAAATCTGGGAAGTGGAACCAGGCAGGTGAAGGGGCAGATGCCAAGAGGTATCTGAAATGGACCACTGTTAGGAGTTTGTACTAGAGTGTACCGATGACCCTTGGAATTCCCAGGAATGTCATCTCCTGTTCTGTCTCTTGGTCACACATGGTTTCCAAACTGACCAGACCACAGGAGGGCCTAGAGTTGGTTTCCCTGTAACGTAATGAAGTATACTAGACAGACCCTACATCCCCATCCTTAAAGCCCAGATATCCCTTTCTTTGCTAAATGCCACATCACCTTTCACCATTTTTTTTTTTTTTTCCGGAGCTGAGGACTGAACACAGGGCCTTGCGCTTGCTAGGCAAGCGCTCTACCACTGAGCTAAATCCCCAACCCCTCACATCACCTTTCTAAATGTTCTACAGATGTGTGTCACCTCTGATTGAAGAGATGATTCCAGGATGGAGAGTTAAAAGAATGAAACATGAAGCCTCTAGGAGTAGTGTCCAGGGAAGCTATTCTGTGTGGTAACCCGACTGAGACTCAGGCAGATTGGAGGAGGTAGTTCAGAGCCTGCAAGCAGACAGAAGATCCTTAGAACTTAAGGATCTAAGAATGAACATAGAAAAACTCTAGGGAGTGAGGGTGAGGCTGGTTGTGGAGGGTGTGGGCCTAACAGGAGCAGAACCGGCTGAGGGTTTGGGGCTAGTAATTGTGAGGTGTTGCGGTACTCAGTGAAAGATGTCTCCCACAGCTGCTCTCCACCTTAAATTTTGGAACAGTCTTTCACTGAACATGGGACTAGCAAATTTAGATTGGTTGGCTAGCAAGTCCCAAGGATTCTCTTGTCTCTGTCTTCCCAGCACTAAGATTACAGGCACATAGTGCCCTGTCAATTTCTTAGGGATGTCAGGGCAACAGGCATTTTAAATACAGAGCCATCTGTCTGGCCTCCTAGATCTGCCCATTCTTTTCTATTTTCCATTTATAGAGTCAAGCATGTGGGAGCTATCCTTGACACATTCAACCTAGAACCATAACTAAACATGCCCTCTACCAAAGTTTGAAGGCTCTTCAGGATCCAGGGATTAACTGCTCCTGCAATTGGAACTAGTGTCTGATAACAAGCTAGACAACCGCGTTAATGTTTTTGTAAAATTTGATCTTTGGAAAATGTATCTGGCGTGTGTCAATCAAGCGAGAACCTGTCGCTTGGTCTTATCTGAGATTAGGGCGGTGATAAGCAATCTGCTTAGGAAGCAGCTGGAGTTTGGATCAAACGTTAGAGACCAGGCCTGAATAAAAAAAACAAAACAAAACAAACAAACAAACAAACAAACAAAAACAAAAACAAAAACAAAAAAAACTTCCACTAGGGAGAAAGTCACAATAAACCGGCAAGTCCAGAGGTGTTGGTTGCTGAGTTCACGTTTTGGCGAATAACAGTCAAACCTAAAATTTCTTTGTCAGTGTAGGTTTTGGCATTGCTGCTGTTTTCCAATGACCCAAACACATAGAAATACATGAGTAGGTAGGTCCGCGCATCCACAGTCCAGCCTGAGTAGTGACATCTTGAGAATGGGATGCTCCTGCTCAGGGACAGCCTGCAGCCGCCGGCCGGGGACACTAGAACCATCACACACTCCAGGCAAGGGGTCAGCGTCCTTGTCATTGAGATCCAAGGTCAAAAAGTACAGTCTTTTGGCTCTCCCGCGCAGCAATTTGCTGCGTTCGTGTTCTTGCACAGGCATCGCGTTGGACAGGCCGGCGCCTCCGTGACGTCACAACCCGGCGCGCGAGATTACGTCATTGAGCCGCCCCTGCGGAAGGCCCCCTCGCCACTCTTGTTGGCTGTTCGTGGTTCTAAGGAACAGAAGCATGGCGCGCGAGCTGCGAGCTCTGCTGCTGTGGGGCCGCGGGCTGCAGTCTGCACTGAGGGCTCCTGCGCTGGCGGGAGTCCGGCGAGGTGAGCGCGGCACGAGAGCGCAGAGAAGGGAGGCCTCACTGCTCAGGGACTGCTACGTTGGGCGGAAGTAGGAAAAAGCGGTCGCTTCTAGCGAGCGGAATCGTGCTCTGATCAGTCCCTGATATTCCTGATTGCAGGAGCTACCGGGCTTGGGTTGACTCGTTCGTTGCATGCGGCTGTGCACACTCTCAGCTCTTGCAGAGGTCAAGCCCTGGGGTAACTACGGTGAACAAAACCAACAGTCATCCGGGACTTCAGGAAGCCAATGAACTCCGGGTGTTCGATCTACAACTATTTTTTACGTAAAAGGGCCCAAGTCAAGTATGAGTTATGCTAAAGAATCTTAACGTTTCTAGCATTCCTTACACAATTTTTTTGTTACGCATATACAGGTACACTAGCTTTCTAATGGCTTCGAAGTTCTGTCGCTCTCATCCACCACTAAATATTCTGTTGGCCACAAAAATCGTTAACAGTGTTTCACAGATTTGAGTGAGCGATTACTTAAGTCTTTAGGAACATGTTTTCGGCCTTTTTATTTCAGTATTAACTAATTTGCCAAATTTCACCTCAATTTTTTTTATTGAGTATGGGGAGAGAGACAGGATTTCACTATGTTGTTCTGCCTGGCCTGGAACTTGCTACAATAGACCAGGCTGGTCACAAACTCAGAGATTCATCTGCCTCCCAGAGTGTTGGCATTAAAGTTGTGTGCTACTGCGCCTGGTGCCCAAAAAGAAAAAATTTTTTTGTCTATATCCTCAATAGCAAAACTGATTGTCTCATAGTATCTCCTCTAATATTTAAGTGTGTCTTTAAAACAAAACAGCAAAAAGAGAGTTCCCAAAGGCAGTTTGTGCTTGGCTTGCATAGGTCCTGAATTGGTCCCCAGTACCACTGAGAATACTAAAAAAAGAGCCCCGTGTAGAAGACATCTCTTGTGAACAGTCAGAGAGACTGGTTTACTTGACGGCGGATCAGTTTCTTCTCTATGATTTCCTTTTTGTGCCTTTGCGTCACGTTCTGCAAATGCCTTCTCAGCCTTGGCAAGTTTGCTCAGTCTGTTCCCAAAGGCTGACTCTGGAGTCTCCCTCCAGCTGTGTATTTGCAACATTGGTGCTCCTTTTCACTGGCTCTGGGAATTTGCTTTTTCCCCCCAGCAGGGTAGTGGCACTAATTCTCCATGGGTCTTAGGTGGAGAAAATACATACACAGTATCCATTTCCTATTGGAGAGTTAGCCACTTCATTAAAGCTCTGATTTCAGCCTGCTTCCTTGTCTTGGCTCCTCCTGGGAAGTATCAGCTCTCAAGAACCCCAACCTGTTGATTGATGGATTGATTGGTTGGTTGGTTGACTGACTGCTTCTCCAGAGCTTCCCTGAATTCTGTCTTTGCTGGTGTTCCTAAGTCCATGATTGCCATGGTAGGATATGCAGACAGGAAGTGACACTCCATGTAACTAGCTCTCACCTGTGTCTTCTGTAAATTGGAGATGGTCTGACTGACATTTGTAATTAATTTCACTGCTGGTGAAATAAGCCAGATTAGGTTATATTAAAGGCAGGTTTATTGGGAAGCTGCCCTGGGGTGGGCCCAAGGACCAAGGCCAGGGAAATTGCCATGGGAAATGGGGGGTGTGAAGGGGAGAGACAGACACCAAAATGTCTGGATTATATAGGGAGGAACCTCTAGGGGAAGGGTGGCCTAGGCCCTGGGCTGAAAAGATTAGGATAGGGGACAGGGTATGCCAGGTAGGGACTGAGGGATACTGGGACAAAAATTATTTCTGCTTTGGTGTGTAAAATATGTACCTCGGTAATACCAGTACCAAACAGTAATTCCAGAAAAACAGCCAGTATACCTCACAATTTATAACGCTGCTCACCTCTGAGTTGCCATTATGAACAGAGCTCTGGTAAGAACAGTAGGGAAGGCGGGTGATGGTTTTTGAAGTAGAAGTCCACAGCTCATGGGTTTTCACTCCTTGCTCACTTGAGTGGTTCCTGTGTCCAGGTGATTTCTACCCCTTTTTTTTTTTTTTTTTTTTTGGTTCTTTTTTTTCCGGAGCTGGGGACTGAACCCAGGGCCTTGCGCTTCCTAGGCAAGCACTCTACCACTGAGCTAAATTCCCAACCCCTCTACCCCACTCTTAAAAGCTCACCTAAAAGACCTCTGCAGCTCTCCCAACTCCCCTGGACCAGTCTCAGGCTAGAGAAAAAGCTGCTGTTGTAATAGATATATAGGCTTATGAGAATTTGGTACCAGGAGATGAAAAGCTTGTCTGTGTTGTAACTTACTGGGATAAATTATATCTTAAATTAATGGAAGGAATGCCCCCAAAGCAGCACTTGAATGACCAGTGTAGAGAAGAGAGTGAGTGGTGAGCACACCAGCAGGGCAAGCTTACTGTGCATAGTGGGCAAAGGCAGGCCTGGGAGGACAGCACAGGAGACCCTGAGCCAAGTCTTCATAGGGAAAGAGGGCTGTGGTTGCAGCTAGGGGAACATGGGCACTAGCTGGGCACGTGCGTGCGTGCGTGCGTGCGTGCGTGCGTGGGTGCGTGTGTATACATGCATGTCTGCAATATCACAGTCACATCAGTGCTAGTGTAAGCCCCAAGCCACCCAGCACTTTAACAGGAGGAGACTGGCCTGCCTTTGAGGTTTTTGTGGCTTTTCATTTAGGGTGTGGGGGAAACATGAAGACCAGTACTGTGCAGATAGTGTGTTTAGTATCTGATTCAGGCACATATATTTGTTGGTTTATTCTTTTAAGTCATTATAGAAAGTTAGGCTAGCTTGGAATCTAATCTGATTTCACTCACCCAACCACCCCCTTTTTCTTTCTTTCTTTCCTTCTTTTCTTTCTTTCTTTCTTTCTTTCTTTCTTTCTTTCTTTCTTTTTTTGCAAAGACCGTTTTTGTTTTAAACAACATTTCTTTGTAACTCTGGATGTCCTGGAACTCACTCTCTGCGATTAAAGAAAAGTATGCACCACCACCATCCGGCTTTGCAAAGACTTTTTGATGGATATATTTTACAAATACATGGGAGAATCATGCAGTGCAGCCTGTGTTGGATGTAATTCTGGGCTGAGTCTGCACACTCCTTTGCAGCTGGACCTGCAGTGGCAGAAATTTTCGTCTCATGTTTTGTTTACTGTATCTTCTGCTTTGATCTTCAGAGTAAAGGCACACCCCATCTCTTCTACTGTATTATGACTTTTGCTGTTGAATTACGTCTGTTGAATAGACCTTTTTCTTAATTCTTAACTGTGGCCGTCACCATGGCGCCCACACTAGCAGCAGGAAGTCTGTTCATCTGTCCTTTGGCTCCCTTCACAATAGACAAGCTTTTGTCTCAGTTACAGGTGGTTAGTTCATAACCATCAGGGTAGGGAGCATGATAACAGGCAGCCATGGCACAGGAGCGGTAGCTGGGAGTTCACATCCGATTCACAGTTTGTAGATAGCTTGGTTTTTGTTGTGTTTTGTTTTCAAAATAGAGACTGTCTCCCAAATATAGTTCAGACTGGTCTGAAACTTGGAGTCTTCCTGCCTTAGTTCATTAAGTGCTAGTATTACAGCCATGCACCATTGAAATTATTTATTATTGTATGTGCAGAGGTCAGAGATGACTTTTGAGATCCGTTTTTCCACACTTTGTGGATTGCAGGGATCTAAGTCAGGTCCTCAGGTTTGTGTGGAAACACGACCCAGTAAGCCATCTTGCCAGCCTCTCAGCTCGAGACAAGGTCTCATTTAGTCCGGGCAGTTCCTTGAACTCTTGGTCCTATATTCCTGATTGTATCACCTCTGTCTTCTGTCATCAATCAGTCAGTCTGTCTGTCTGTCTGTCTGTCTGCTGTCTGGACTGCAACACTTGGGAGGAATTTCAGGTCTTATAGTGTGTCTTTGTCAGTTTGGGGATTAGCTAATATTTTCTTAGAATGGTGTGTCACATCATGATGTTGGCCAGTCTCTCCTGATGTGGGAATCACTTAATTAAAGATCTGCCTTTTATTCTCCCCATGGTAAAATTACTGACTTTCTCTTTGAAATCAGCAAATTTTTTTAGGATACACTAATATTGTATAGTTGTTGGCTGACATGTCAATAATTTCTATCTGAACGTGATTTATCGGTTTGCTTTTTATCATTCCATGGCAGAAGAAGCTGTCCCTTCTCCTGTGTACATTAAAGTATGGATCGATACATGCTAGGATGACGTCTGTAGTCACTGTTGACGCTTTGGCTGAGATCATCCCAGGTTCTACTACTAGAAATACCTTCATTTCTGAGTTCTTGAGCACTGTCTGGCACCACAGAGTTCCAGGCTCACCTCTGCCCTCCACAGAGCACTGGTTCCTTCATTGAGGATGCAGAGTAATTCCAGTTTGCCCAGGACCAATGTGTTCTAGAGAAAGATGCTGTCAGGAATAACTGCTAGACAGTTTAAGAAGGCCCCAGCTGAATGGTGCCTGTTGCTCCCAGGGTTATTAGTCACCCTGGGGCTGATACATACATACACACACACTTGTGTGTGTGTGTGTGTGTGTGTGTGTGTGTGTGTGTGTGTGTGTGTGTGAGAGAGAGAGAGAGAGAGATGGTGGTGATGGTGACTATAGACAGGGTTCAGAGTTAGAAAGTGCATATGGAATATGGAGGTGGGTGCACTCACACAGATACACACACTTCTGTGTTTCTGGTCTCATGTTCCTTCCCTTAAAGGTCAGTGATGCTGGTCTTAATTCTTCTCCCTCTCCTGTCCCCAGCTTTGAGGACCCAGGCTCATTCCCAGTGTATTAGTATGTTTGACCTCAGTTTATACCCAGGACAATTTCACCCTTGATAACTGGGGCTGGTAAATAGATTGGCCAAGATGTGCAGTCCTTTTGGAAGTTAGCTTTGTAACGTACATAAAAATGACATTTTCTGATAAAGCCCTTACAGGTTTCAATTGTCTTTGAAAACATTTTAAAAGTCACACTGGACACCCAATTACTTGTAAATTCATATCTCTTTCATCAAGTGTGCTCATGTCGAGGATAGGAGGGACTATTCTATATCTTCTAACTGCTGTGGGAGAGAGTACACTGCTTCCTTATCCCTTATGCTCACATGGCTTACATGTGATATACATGGATATACACCTTTCATGCTTTCTAGAGCTTTGACTATGTTCTTCAGTATTTGTGGTCTTCCCATTCGTAGCCTATAGCAGTGGAAATCTTAAAGATTGCCAGCATCACATTTCTGTAGAGACTATTCTGGAGGGATCCAGCAAAGCCCACTCTTCCTGAGTTAACATGCACGTCCTCATAGGTCACTACAGTCATCTTCCAGGGAGGTTCGCTCCTCTGACTCTAGCTCTATCTTACACACAAGTGCATTTAGAGACAGCTCAGCAGGTAGGGATGCTAATTGCTCTCGCAAAGGACCTGAGTTCAGTTCCTAATACACCTAACTGTAACTCCCAACTCCAGGGGGATCAAATGCCTTTCTTGACCTTTGGTCACTTATATTTGTGTGCACATAACTCATACCCAGATGTTGGGAGCACAGGGATCCTTGTGCCTGCAGATGGCACTAGAGGAAAACAGGAGTGTTAGAACATGCAGGAGTGTCTTTTCAATGGAAGATTTGTATAACCTGTTTTCCCCTCCAGATGGCTGGGAGTGAAAGTGGTTAATGACCTGGTGATCTATGTTGGGCCAGCTAATACCAGGCTCACACACCCAGGACCAGAAGTGGCTAATAGCCCAGTGACCTCTATACTATCTGTATAACCTAGACCACACCAGAACCTCCCCTCAATCCTTAAACATGCAGTCTGTCTCTAGAGTCCATCTTCATGGAAGAAGTGACATGTATTTTGAGAAGGGTTGATGTAATTACCCTCATGTGCACAGGGGATTGTGTTACACCAGGAGACTTTATCCAAGTTGTACTGTACTTAATATGCCTACAGTAGACTGCCCCGTGTCAGACTCAAGCTGTGGAACAGCTGTTGAGCTGTGTGGAAGCAAGGTCTTGCCTCATGAACTGTTACTCTGCTGGCCCTGGTGTTAGAGACCCACACACAGAGACATGCATGCTCGTTATTTAAAGTGATTAATTAATTATATTGGGGGGGGGCATTTATGTGCCGTGGCGCATGTGTGGAGGTCAGAGGGCACCTTCACAGGAGTTGGTGCTCCTTCCGTAGCGTGGGCTCTGGGGACCAAACCCTAGGCCATCGGTTGGCTGCTGCCGTCTTTGTCTGCTGAGCAGTCTCTTGGCCCACACACACTTGTTCTTAACATCTATCATGTCTGCCTCTTCGTTTTTCCTTGACATTATTAGAAGTTAGCAGTGGTAGCTGACAGGAGGGTGTTTCCTTCCAGCCTAGGTGTTCACACGGACCTCTTGAGGACTGACTGTGTGTCCCTGAAATGTTGACTTTTTATTTTATTTTTCATCAATTTATTTATTCACTTTGCATCTCAATCACAGCTCTCCTCTCCTCCCATCCCCGTCCTCCCTGTTCACCTTCTCCTTCTCAGAGAAGGGAGGCCCACCACCCGACCTGCCCTGACATACCAAACCTCGAGGACTAAGCCAATCCTCTCATGAGACCAAACAAAACAGCCCAGCTAGCAGTAAGGGATCCCAAGGCAGGCAACAGTCCAAGTCAGAGACAGCCCCCGATCCAGTTGTTGGGGGAACCCACATGTTTACTCATTGAAGTCCTACTAAGCAGTGCCAGTGCCCTGCCTGCTAGCCCTTGGGGCTAAGGAATGGTATCGGTCAGGTTCACCCCTCTGACTGAAGTACAGACTCTACAGAGTTTTTGTGACAGTGAAGGCTTAGGCTAATCCCCTACCAAGTGGAGATAGCTCACACCTAGTTCTACACCAAAGGTTCAGTACCCACCAGGCCTGCCAGGAAGTTACAGAAGCAATTCCGAGTCCCCTCTTGGCTAAACATAGATCAGGTAAAGTACCTTTTGGTAAAATACATTTATTTCACATTCTGTACATGAGAGAAGGCTACCAAGACTACCTGCTACAGTTGTTGTGCCTTCCTTCTCACAAACATGGGCTGGACTTAAAGAGGGCCACTGTGGTCTCTGCTAGACCTCTAGACACAATGTAAGTGAGCCCGGACATCTGTCTGAAAATATTCTCACCCGTTTTCCATGATCGTCTTTTCAGGAAAGCCAGTCCTGCACCTTCAGAAGACCACAGTCCACTTTAGGGACCCCACACAAAGTCTGGCTTCAGGGATCTCTGCAGGACAGTTATATAGCACACAGGCAGCTGAGGACAAGAAGGAGGAGGCCCTGCACTCCATAATCAGCAACACTGAGGCTGTGCAAGGTAAGCATGGAGACTGGCTCATCTGCAACCCTGGCTTACCTGCTGTGGCCTGCCTGCACCCTCTGTGGTCACCCAAGAAGCTGCCAACTGGTGGTCATGGCAGATATGGTGGTACACTGAAAGGAAATGGTGACCCAGCTGATGTGGGACAGGAAGGCCATCTCTAGGCCAGGGGCTGCACTTCTGGCTTCTGATGGAGTCAAAGACAGACTGTTGGTGCTGAGAAGTGGGGCTTTCTTCCAGTCGTGTGTTTGAGTAGCTCATTAGAGCACATGCTCTTGAAGAACGCACTGTACACTGTTAGTGCCAACCTGAGTCCCCCGAGCACACATGGTGGGAACTCCACCTCCACGGTTTGCCGGAGCCTTGCACGGTTGTCCCACATGGCCCTGTGGCTACTGAGTTGTTCCACGCCCTTTAATTTGAGAGAAACTATTTAAATGTCCACCTCTGTTATCCATGCCTCTGTGTTTCAAAAGGTATGGAGTAGCATGTTCTTCCACAAAAATGGACATGCAGTTTTACTGATTGTGTCTTTGATTCATTACCAGGTTCTGTCTCCAAACATGAGTTCCAGGCAGAGACAAAGAAGCTTTTGGACATTGTAGCCCGTTCACTGTACTCGGAAAAAGAGGTAGGACATGTGTCCATTGCTCCTCAGGCCAGTCAGGCGTCTGGCAAGGCTGCTCCCATCCTGTCCTAGGAAATGCCAAATCCAAGTCCCCTGCTTGCCATAAGAGGGCTTGTGCCGTGGACAGGTCCCACTCTGGGTCCACTAATGAGAGGAGGTTTTACAGCGTCTGTTTTGGTTTCATAGATCAACTTCTGGGGGTTAATTTTGCTGATAATTTTAAATCTCCCCAATCCTGGCCTAGATGCCTACTTTGATCTATTTGAGCTGGACTATTGATGTGTTAACACACTTGAGCTGACCTGCAGGCCTGTACCTATGTGGTACAGGCCAGAAGAATACAAAACCATTCTGGTTTTGTTCTTTTCAAGATAGGGTCTTGTGTCGCTTTGTAGCCCAGGATGACCTTGCACTGAAAGCTGTTTCCCACATGTATGTGTGTGCTCTGTGCATGCCCAAGGGCACTCATGGAGCAGTCAGCGGATTCTCTCCTACCTGAGTCCTGGAATGGAACTCTGGCCGTCAGACTCGACGGAAGCACCCTTACCTACTTTGCGGTCTTGTGACCTGTTCGTGAACTGCTTTTGGATACAGTCTAAGGCTTTCGTTTCTTTTAGCACTTTAAGCCGGAATCCATAGAGAATGCGGTCTGGCATTCAGGCTCCTCCTGTTAGTCCTCATATAGTGGTGTAGCAGGCCACACTTCAGTTCAACATAGGCACCTTTCTCTTTGGCTTCCTTATTTTCCTGATCATTTTCCTTCACTCATTTCGGGAAGCTGTCTTGGCTCTCAGAATGCTTAATAGGCTCGATTTGTCACTAGTCCCTTGGCAGCGACATTGCATTAAACTTGTTGCTAGGTGAGATTGTAGACTTTTAGGCTGGCCACAGTGACAGTGTGGGGCATCCCTTTTGGCCAGTGCTTATACCCTGGTGTCTGTAGGAGCCCCTCTTGTAGACTTGCATGTGTGTGGCCAGAACAACAATGCATGTTGGCTAAAAGGCCTGGAGCAGGAACATTTGGCACTTTTTGTGTTTTTCGTTGTGTTTGCCACTTGAGGAAATTACTGGAGATGGCGGCTGTCTAATCCTTGAACCTTCCCTTCTCCTACATCCGACCTGAGCGCTCGCATCACAGCCCTGTGTCCCTGCATCTAATTCCCAGACGCTATTTTTGAGGAGATTAGCATTCATCTTTGGGCGCTGAGAAACATGCACATAGTCTTAGTACTGGGACCACAAAGGCAAAAGAATTACAAGTTTGAGGTCAGCCTGGGCTGTACAGTGAGATTTTTGTCTCAGCAGCGGCAGCAGTAACAAAACCCATACGGGAATGACAAGGCTTGGAAAAAGTCAAGAGACGCTACCAGCAGGGGGCGTTGCACACCTATAACCTGGCAGTGAGGAGGCTGCGTTGTGGGAGGGAAAGTAAGAGGGCTGCTCGCCCCATGCTCAGTAACAGCCAGGGTTCTGAAGTAGACTGGTACCCATTCTCCAGGACTCAAGGATCTCAGGAAACACTGCTGTTGGCCTCATGTTACCTGCTTCTCGTCTGCTGTCTTGAGCTCTGTGTAGAGTCAAGGCGCTTTCAGACCTTGCAGGGATGCCCTGGCCTCTGACATCCATTTCTATGGACGATCACAGCTGTGGTGTCTGATCGCACGCATGAGTGCAGCAGTTGATTTGTGTCTGTGGCAGTAGGGATTGAATCCTGCCTTTGTGTGCCTTAGACCGCTGCTCTGCCTCTGTTCCCACCCCCGCCCCCACCCCTCTTTTTCCTTTTGGATGGGTCTCACTAAATTTACCAAGGCTTCCTTGCACTCATGTATTGAACCCACAGTCCTCGGCCTCAGCCTCCTCGGTAGCTGGGATTACAAGACTCTGCTCCCAGGCCTGGCTTACTAGTGTCTCTTTCTTCATAGAGCAGGAGAGAGAGATATGTTACCGTCCTGTGCAAGTCAATTAAGAAAGGGCCCATCACAGGTTTATTTTATTTATTTATTATGTATTTATTTCCAGACTGGGTTTCACTGTGGAGCCTGGATCAGGCTGGGCTCAAACTCAAGAGATCTCCTACCTCTGCTTCCCGAGTGCTGGGCTTAAGGTGTGCACCACCGTGTCCAACTCTTTCACAGGTTTCTTAAAGTCTCCATTCACATGTAACTTCAGGCCTCACTGAACATCCTGAAAGGAAAGGTTTGCTACAGAACATGTCCTAAGGAGATGCCATCCACCATGGGAGATTGGGCATTGTGTTCAGGTCATCAGCTGCCACCATTACAGACTCAACAGCCAGACTCAGTCAGGACCACTCATCTCCCTTCCTCTTGTTCCCATTCCCTAGGTGTTCATACGAGAGCTCATCTCCAACGCCAGCGATGCCTTGGAGAAACTGCGGCACAAGCTGGTGTGTGAAGGCCAGGTGCTGCCAGAAATGGAGATTCACCTTCAGACGGATGCCGAGAAGGGCACCATCACCATCCAGGTGCTTCTTAAGAAACAACCGGGGAGGGGTTGGGGATTTAGCTCAGCGGTAGAGCGCTTACCTAGGAAGCGCAAGGCCCTGGGTTCGGTCCCCAGCTCCGAAAAAAAGAACCAAAAAAAAAAAAAGAAACAACCGGGGTGACCAGATGCGGGGAGGACTGCATTGTCTGACCATTTCCTTCCTGTTCTGGGCACCCTTGTGCACCTTCATTTAGGATCTTAGCGTCCCAGGCAGAAGAGAGGGAATTTAAAGCTACTGGAAAGGCTGTGGCTTGCCCTGTGTTACCGCAGTGGTCTGAAGAGTGAGGACTACGTCGGTGCTGCCTCACTCGTGTGGTCCTGGGATTTAACCCAGGGCCTGCTGGGTGGGTCTGTCACTGGGTTGGAGCTACCCTCGGGTCAGCTTTTCAATGTTAAGGAAGTCAAGTTTATTGTTTCTTCCTCTGTTTAAAAGATGTATTTATTTTTTATTTATGAGAGTGTGTGTGTGTGTGTGTGTGTGTGTGTGTGTGTGTGTGTGTGTGTGTGTGTACATATCGTGTGCGATCAGGTGCTCCTTTAGCTCTTCCATTAAGACCTGTGGTACTTTCTAGTGAATTTCGTGTGTGGTGTACGGCCTTAAGGATTCCATCCCGTTGCATCATCTCGGAACCATGGTCAGAAATGCAGTAGCCGCTGCCTGCACGGACACTTTGGGTTCTGTCGGCTGTTTCCCTGCCCCTTGGGTGCCCAGAGCATGCTGTCTTTGCTGGTACAGCTTTATAAATAGTCTCACAGTAATCGGTGTACGTTCTCCACCTAGTTCTTTTAAAAAGCATCCTAGGCTCTGTCTGTCTGTCAGTTTCTCATGTCACTGGAGTGTGGTGACTCTGCACAGATCAGTCCGGGAGGAGGCAAAGCAAGGTAAAGCAGAAAGGGTGCTTTGTATACCCGGCATGGCGTGTTTCTTCAAGGGACCTAGAGAACGTTAGAGTGAGGTTCAGGACAGCCTGGGCTACACAGCAACCGGACACAGCTAGGGTCATCTGAAAGGAGGGACCCTAAGTTGGGGAAAAGATGCTCCATAAGACCCAGCTGTCAGGCGCTGTCTTAATTAGCAGTCCGAGCCTGGCCCTCCATCATGGGTGGTCCTGGCGTCTATAAGAAGCAGGCTGAGCAAGCCGTGCTGAGCAGCCCTTCCATGGCTCTGTCAGCTCTTGCCTCCTGCTGTTGAAGATGAACTGTTCTGTGAAGTGAACCCTTTGCTCCCCAAGTCGCTTTGGTCATGATGTTTCATCTGAGCAATGGTAACCCTAACTAAGAAATATGTTAGTAGGTTCCTCAGACCTGTTTTTGGAGTTCAAGCTTGGTTTATGTTTGTGTGTTCCCAGGATGGAACCTAGGCCTAGAGCATGCCAGGCAAGCATTCTATAGCTTCTGTAGCCCAGGCTGGCTTGTAACTCAGCGTAGCACGAGCTGGCCTCAAACATGCATCAATCCTCCTGCCTCACCCTCCCACACCATACCTGACTCACAGGCCTTTTCCTTGTTTTTAATGGGTGCTGATCCCATACATGAGGGGAGAGTTCCCATGAGCTACTCTCACCTTGGAAGGCCCATGTCCTAACACCGTCCCATGGGGCAGTAGGAGCTAGCAGGAGAGCAGTGGTGCAGCTGTCAGAGCAGAGGCCCTGCTGCGGGAGAGAGGACCTGTGGCCCCTTGTAGGAGTTGCAGCTGCTGCAGGAGCGAATGCACTGTCCGAGGGCTGCAGAACATCCTTTCTGCTTCAGGACTGTCTGAATTGTCCCCAGAGGGCTGTCACTTTGCACAGGACCCAACAGTTGTGCTCATTGCTTTCATTGTTCTGATTGAAAGAGCCAGTAGAGGATGGATCCGAGCCAGGCGGGCAGTGTGGCCAGCGTGTGTAAGAGTTGCCTGTCGACTTGCTGACTCAGCACCTTCTTTCTGGGATTGGTTGGTTTTATGGTTCAGGGCTGAGGATGGAACCCAGGATCCCACAAATGAGCAGAACTTCACTCTATCCCTGAGGTGTTCTCAGTGGGGAGTCCTCTAAACAACCCTTCAGGTGTTGTCTGGGGCTGTGGACTGATAGGACTGGGTTCCCCGATGAACTTGTGGTGTGCTTTGGCGACACAGAGTCTGTGTGTGACAATATCTCTCTCTTCAGGACACTGGGATTGGGATGACCAAGGAGGAGCTGGTGTCCAACCTTGGCACAATCGCCAGATCAGGGTCAAAGGTGGGTACAGCCCAGAGCCCTCCCCTCTAGGATAGGCACTGTGGGACCATAGAGAAGTGTCTATTAGCATCTCATTCTGAACAGAGGTGGGAGTGACTTTGCTCAGAGCTGGATCGTAGTGAACAGACATGTTGAAACCTGCCTGTACACGTCCAGGAGGGTCCATTCTGTTCGCCAACACTGGTCTTCAAGTTAGCCCTCAGCCATCCCCTCAGCTACCCACGCCCAGCAGAGGCGGCCACTTCCCCCAAGCAGCATTGCTTCTAAGAGTGATCTGGAGCCCCTGCCTATGGGTACAGCGAGTTTGAGGACAGCCAGCTATGGGGTAATCCCATTGTCAGGGTGACAAGGTGACCTTGTCAGGAAGACAAGGTGTCTGTCTTGGCATCCTCAGCAGGGTCCCTTCTGGCCTCAGGCAGAGATCTGCACCTGCCTCCTGATTCCTGCGTGCTCTTTCTATTTGTTTCTGTTATGTAAATGGTGCATTGATAAGCCAAAACACCTCACAGGAATTCTACTTTAAAAATCATCTATGCTGTGACTTCCCGTGAAGTGCCCCTGAAGTTCCTCGTTGAGTTTTTGTGTAAAGGAGTCTCAGAGACCAGCTGTGAGCTACACATGCTGGTTTTAAAATGAGTTGAAACGAGATGTAAAGTCAGCTTAGTGATCACACTAGCCAGATGTGCGGAAAGCTGCTACACTGCCTGAGTGTTGAAGACAGATGTTTGCAGGATGTTCTGGATGGCTGATTTAGGCCAGAGCAGTGGACAGCGACAATGTGAGAATAGCAGATTAAGCACTGTGTGTTGTACAGACGCACATGTCCATCCTCCATGTCTCCGAAGTGAAAGTGTTTTTTAAAAGTGTCTGTCTGTCCTGGACACACTTATTTTTAAACAGTTCACTCTGACTACTTACTACACTCTGGGTCCTGTAAGTAGAGGTGGTTTTCAGTATGGGGTGGGGGGTGTAGATTATATAGAAACACTCCTCTTAGACAAGACGCTTGGCATCCGTGGACCTTGTAACCTGGTCCTAGGACTATACCCCAGGGCACCAAGAGACAGTGGTGCTGGCTTTGTACTGTTTCCCACAAGGTTTTGAGCCTGGGACACATGACACACAGGGCAGCTATAACAGCCCCACTGGGTCTGCTGACCCACAAGGTCACGTTGCTTCTTTTCCCTATTCGGGAAGTCGTGGGCAATGGCTAGTGTAAATAGGATACAGCCCTACGCATGCCTGGGCCCAGCTGGATGGCTTCGAGCATCTTGTTCCAGCTTCTTTGACTTAGTCCTTTGTGAGAATGAGGGTGGTAGAGAAGGGTTCGTCCCTTGCTAACTGCACTCTTGGCATATGCTTAGAGGGCCCTGCCCAGCACAGCGCAGGTGGGGTCAGCCACCCTCTGAGCAGTCTCTGCCACCACAGGCTTTCCTGGAAGCACTGCAGCACCAGGCAGAGACCAGCAGCAGGATCATCGGCCAGTTTGGAGTGGGCTTCTATTCTGCCTTCATGGTGGCTGACAAAGTTGAAGTCTATTCTCGACCGGCAGCCCCAGAGAGCCCAGGTTACCAGTGGCTTTCAGATGGGTAAGTAAGAGGAGGGCAGTTGACTTAGTGGTGTTAAGGCACGGTCTTTATATTTAACACAGGTTACTCTAAAATGCCCTATGTAGCTAAGGTTAGCCTTGAACCCACAACAGTCCTCCTGCCTCAGCACCTGAGTGTTGGGATCTCAGACATGCATCATTGCATCCAGAAAGAATTAGGAATTCCTTAGGATGCAGTTGTATGTACATTTTGTGGCTGTTTATGAAGCCTGACACTTGTGCTTTGGGAACCCAGATGGTCTTGGGCATGGGTCCTTGTGCTGGCTCTGTGGTGCTGTGCTACTTGGGTCAGGCAGGTAGTGAAAGAGCAGGGGTTCCTCTGGTGCCCCTGCTGAAGCCAGCCTTTCCTGGCATTGCTGCTGTGGGAACTCCCCTTTTCCTCCTGACTGTTAAACTTTATGACATTGACACAGCAGTGCCATACTCAGCTCAGTGGGGGCACAGCGGTGACACACCCAGCTCAGTGGGGGCCAGTGTTGGTGTGTTTGTTTGTTAACTATTTTATTGGGTCCTCAGACCTCTACCACCCTTCCAATCTTTATTCTACCCCAATCCCTTCCAACCCCTAACACCAGGTAGGAGAGAAAGAAGGTTAGAGGGGAAGTGGGGGACATAGACCTCTAGGCTGCTTCCTGCTGATATGGGCCTTGAGTTTCTAGGAGTAAGTCCAGTCCTCACTGTCAGAATACCTAGCACTCCAGCAGTAGCAAGCACAGCAGCAGGGACTAGGAGCAGCTGCCGCCTTTCTTCTTTGTACCTCCTGGCCATCTCGGGGCTCTGGCATTTATTCCCTCTCCAGGGTCCCCAGAATTAAACTGTCTGCAGCTGGTAAAAACCACGCCCCTCCTAGAGCACAAGCCAATCATAGTTAATGGCTGTGGACACTCTGAAGCAGCCCCATATCCCACACCTGGGATTAAAACAAAAACATTCACAAAACATGACTGGGTTTTTTAAGAAACCAAAATTCTCATTGTAGGAAGTCTGTGTGGGGCCTTTCCTGAGACAGGGCTGACCTTGTCATACCCTCCTGACTGCAGATAGTGTTCTTCTCCCACACTTAGGGGTGATACCTGACAGGGTGATAAGGTGAAATAAATTCAGACTGCATTTGAAGAGAATGGGACCTCAGCCAAACTCAAGTTTTCTTTTTTCCCACTGTGATTTCCAATATTCTCAACTCTTACTCTTTCTTTGAGAATTCCGTGCCATGGATTTTAATCATATCCCCTGTACCCACTCACCCACCTGTTCCCCTTTCCCGGCCCTTTCTACTTTGAGTCCTCATTTTTTAAAAACACATCCAGTTCAGTCTATGCTGTTTGTATACTCTGGGACATACACCTCTCTCGGGAGAGTGATCAACCAGGGAGAGTGATCAACCAGCCGGGTGACCTGAAAAGTGGTTTTCTCTTTCCAAACAGCTCTCAATTTGCAAGTCTCTCCTTAGCACTGCCCACCTCCCACCCCCATGCTGGGGTTTCATCTGGCTTGAGCACTAGGTCTTGTGCATGCTGTCTGCCTACTGCGAGCTCACTGTGTAATGGCCTGCTGTGTAAGAAAACACTGTCCCTGTAGTCACCCCTGCTCTTCCAACCTTTCCGTCCCTTCTTTATAACGATCCTGGAGCCTTGGTTTCTCCCATCTGTGGCTGAGCACGCCACTGCTCGCACTCTTGGCACTTCGTGGTTCTGTGTGTTAATTACCATCCACTGTGTCTAAGTACCTTTTAATTGCTCTGACAAACGCCACAACCAAGACAATGTATAAAAGAATGCATTTGATTGGGCTGATGGATTTAGAGAGTTAGAGTCTCTAGTGGAGCAAAGGCATGGTGGCAGGAATAGCTGAGAGCTATCTTGTTCCAAAAGCAGGAGGCAGAGAGGGCATGCTGGGAACGGTGCACATCCTTTGAAGTATCCACGCCTGCCCTCAGTGACACCCCTCCAGTAATGCCAAATTCCTAATGCCAAACTTCCTAATGCCAAACTTCCTAATTTTGCCCAAGCATTTCCACCGATTGGGAACCAAGTGTTCAGATATGAGCCTGCGGGGCCAATCTCATCCAAACCACCGCACATTGGAAACAAAAGCTTGATGAGGGGTGGCAGATACACTCATCTCTGGCTATCACTGAGTCAGTTTAAAACTGTGTTCGTTTAGCAAAGTATTTGTTTTAGCTTCTCCCCGAGGGCCTATGAACTGTCTGCCCATGGGTTCTTGGCACCAGTAATTGTGCCAGGTGAGGTTCCAACTTGTGGAACAGGTCTTAAGTCTAATCAGAGAGTAGTTGGTCATTCCCATGACGTTCGTAACACCGTCGTGCCAGCAGGCATGTTTTGCCAAGGTGGTCATTGTAGTTTGCAGGTTTCACAGCTGGTTAAGATGGTGATTTCTCGGGGTTGGGGATTTAGCTCAGGGGTAGAGCGCTTGCCTAGGAAGCACAAGGCCCTGGGTTCGGTCCCCAGCTCTGAAAAAAAGAACCAAAAAAAAAAAAAAAAAGATGGTGATTTCTCTTTCCTTGGGAAAAAGCACAGTGCCTTCCATCACTGTGAAAGCTAGCAAGGCGATAAGCTTGATTTCTCTGTGCTCTCTGACTCAGTGCCTGTGTCTTCGGCAGTGAGACCTTACCGTACACTTTGGAAGGGCAACCAAGAGCGCTGGCAATAATCCCCAGTTCATCTTCTCATAGCTAACAGCATTAGAAGAAGCAAACCTGGGCCTTTTGTTATCCTCTGAGTCAAGCAGGATGTTGCCCATCATAGGCTACTGCATTCAGACTCCATATGTGTGTGTGCATGTTTTAGGAGGTGTCTGCAGTAGATTTCCATGACTTTGGAAATGTCCTTAGTGTTAGTTACTCCTCCCTGTCCCCCCTCTGTCCTACAGTTTCATCCCTCTCCCCACTTAACTCTTTATGCCACTGTGTTCTCTCCCCTCCTTTGAAGTCCACCCTGCCCCTGGCTCCTCGCTAGTTTCCTGTCCTCTGAGTATTCCAGCATGAACACACATCGAAGATTCAAAGCCAACATCCACAAAAGGGAAAACTAAGTCTCCCAGTCGTATCGGTGCTTGTTCTCCTGAGCCAGGAAGCTGACTCCAGCACCCGTCTTCAGTCTGCAGCTCAGCATATTCCCCAAGAGCTGTTCAACGTGGGCACTGCACGGTGCCAGCACGGCTCGAATTGGGGGTCCCCTTGCCATGGAGTCAGCCTCCGTCCCCAGCATCCTTCACTGATGTGTTGCTGGGTTGGGCCTACTTTCCAGTCACATGCTCAGGAAATTCTCGTAGAGGGTGACGGGGTGACTGAAGACAGCACTTTGTGGGTGTCCTCGACTCCTGTCAGAGTCGGGAGCTACAGAGCTAGGTAGGGTGGCTCAGGCCTCTAATCCCCAGCACATAGGGTGCTACTGAGGCAGGAGGAGTTTGAATCCGGCTGGGCAACTTAGCAAGATTTTATTTTGAAAAGGAAAACAGAAATGGGGTGGTCTTCATTCTGTTTCCACTGTCAAGTGTGGGCTTCTCTTGTGAAAACCCCACGGAAGCAGTTGAGGCAGCTGCACGGAGCTTGGGCCGCAGCAAGCTGTGGAACTGGCTTTTCTCTCCTCCCTGTTTTAGTTCTGGAGTGTTTGAAATTGCTGAAGCTTCAGGAGTTAGACCTGGGACCAAAATAATCATCCACCTCAAGTCAGACTGCAAAGATTTCGCCAACGAGTCCCGGGTGCAAGGTGAGGACAGCTGGGCCTGGATGGGGCATGGCTCAGCACACAAGGGTCAGGAGGGAACGCAGCCTCCCACTCACTGCCATATCTGTGGAAAACAAGTTCCTGTCAGCCCTGCTTCAGGAGTCCTGATGGCAGGGCTGTATAGCCCTTGTGGTTTTGAGCCTGCTGGGGTTTTGTCATGCCATGAAGGCTTGGGACCAGCACCTGCTGGGCAGACCCTTCTAAACCTAGGTTTTCTGGGAGCTTGGGGAAGGTGAGTGCTTCTGGCCATTGTTTTGCTCTCTGGCTGTCACACTGAAAGCTCCTGAGAGCACAGCTCCTCTGCCACTGGGCGGTGTCCTGACAGAGCAGGCGAGCCTCCCCTGGTAGGCTGTGGTCTTCACTGTGTCTCTTTCTCCTCCAGATGTGGTAACAAAGTACAGTAACTTTGTCAGCTTCCCCCTGTACCTTAACGGAAGGCGGATTAACACTTTGCAGGTGAGGCCCTGGGCTGCCTGTGAGGCTCAAACAGCTGTAGGAACCTTCCAGGAGGCAAAGATAAATATGGAGACATTGCTTAGAATCAGGAGAGATGAGAGTTATGGGGTGTAGGCATTGTTCCTTGAAGAATAAATTACATATCACAAGCCGGAGAAATGGCTCAGTGTTTGATGGACTGCTCTTCCTGACATCCTGAGTTCAAATCCTAGCAACCACGTGGTGGCTCACAACCATCTGTAATGAGATCCGATGCCCTCTTCTGGTGTGCACAAAGAGAGCTGTAGTGTACTTACATACATAAAATTTTTAAAAATTGTTTTAAAAAAAGAAAAAATAAATTACATATCACAGAGTGCTCCCCTCCGCCCCACTTAGTGAGTGGCAATTGTTTTTATATTTAGCCAGGAATATCTCCACACCTGGTTTGGAACACTCAGCATCCTGAGAAGCAGGCCTGTCCCCACTAGCAGTTTTCATTTACAGACCTTAGAGATACAGTCAGCTTTCTCTGTCTAGATTTGCCTAATTTGGGAGTTAGTCGTAACAGGCATAGCCTTGCTCCTTTTTGTGAGTGAGTAGCATTCCGTTTCATGGATAGATCAGGGCTTGCCTGTGGAATAGTGTTGTTATCTCTGCTAAGTACACTCCTGTGTGGCCCCTGGTTAGTCCTGCCCAACCTGCTGTCACAGGCAGGGGCTCTCTCCCCTGTGTCACCTGCAACCTGCTGGAGCTGTCAATATAGGGGCTTCCTAGTCCCTGCTGCTCTGTCCATGAGTCTGGGTCCTGTGCAGCCACGGAGAAACATGTTTGTGACATGACACCTCCCTTTGATATAAATTTCCAGGCCATCTGGATGATGGACCCAAAGGACATCAGTGAATTTCAGCACGAGGAATTCTACCGTTACATCGCGCAGGCTTACGATAAGCCTCGCTTCATTTTGCACTACAAGACGGACGCCCCACTCAATATCCGCAGCATCTTCTATGTGCCAGAGATGGTGAGGTGCTGGGCTGGTCCTGAGTAGCTCTGGGCAGGCCAAAGGTGCAGGGGTAACTCTGCCCACAGCAGGGGTTCCCTCAGAAGATCTGCATAGGTTTGCCATTGTGGTGCAGGAATGCAGACGCATAGTCAGGTCTACGTCCCTGCCTCACTTCAGTGGACCCCTGGTAGCACTCAGTTTATATTTCTCTCAGAAAGGTCTGGGTTGGCCTTTATCCTCCCTAAACATGGGTTAAGATTTTGGGTAAGGGGCTGGAGAGATGGCTCAGAGGTTAAGAGCACTGTCTGCTCATCCAGAAGTCATGAGTTCAATCCCCAGCAACCACATGGTGGCTCACAACCATCCATAATGAGATCTGGTGCCCTCTTCTGGCCTGCACATGTACATGCAGATGCAACACTGTATACATAATAAATAAATCTTTTTTAAAAGAATAAAAAAAGGGGTGGTACGGGAGGGAAAAAAAAAAGAATAAAAAAAAAAAAAGATTTTGGGTAAGACCCTCGCTACCCGTGGATCAGCAGGAATGCTGGGCTCGGCTCATTGGCTTCCTAGATCAGCCTCCACTGCAGCTACAGCCAGCACTGAAGCTCAGTAGTGTCTCTAAGATCGCAGCCTCTGGGCTTTGCAAACCCATGTGAGAGCTGGAGTGCTGAGCATGCTGCACTGCTCCATGGAACCTCCAATGCCAAAACCCGAACTTCACGTCTTCCTGTGTCAGGAGAGATTCCTGGTGATTATCCCACAACCAGTTTTTAAAAAAGTAAGAACCAGGGCTGGAGAGATGGCTCAGTGGCTAAGAACACTGGCTGCTCTTCCAGAGGTCCTGAGATCAATTCCCAGCAACCACATGGTGGCTCACAACCATCCATAATGAGATCTGATGCCCTCTTCTGGTGTGTAGGAGTACAAGCAGATAGAGCACTCATGTACATCAAATAAGCTAATTAATACAGGCCCCATCTTGCAATGGTGGTAGGGAAGCCCATGCTGACTTTGGCCTAGAGGCCATGGTTTGCTGGTTCTGACTTCTAGTACATTGTAACTGTTTTGGGGGCGCCTAAGACTTGATTGATGTCCTCTGTTGGGTATGGCTAGGGGAGGCTTCACTTGTGGATTCCAGCAGAGCCAAGACGGGAAGAATGGTGTCCATTCTTCTCACCATGGCCCTGTTTACCCCAGGGCTCATTATCCATGCAACCCATGCTCTGTCCTCAGTCCTCCCTTCCTTCCTCCCCTTATCTGGTGCGTTCATCTGGTGCTACCTGATCATTACTTCTTTTCTCCCAGAAACCATCCATGTTTGACGTGAGCAGGGAGCTGGGCTCCAGCGTGGCACTATATAGCCGCAAGGTGCTCATCCAGACCAAGGCTACGGATATCCTGCCCAAGTGGCTGCGCTTCGTTCGAGGTACTGTTGTGACACCCAGACTGACAGTGACCCCTGTCCCGAAGTGTCATGACCATGTGTTCTCGTGCCGCCCACTGTATTCACTTCTGTGTGTCCCAAACCATCCTCACCTTGCCGGACTCAGCATGGGGCAGGCAGGAGAGGAGCTCAGAGCCTCTGGAAGCAGCCTGGCTGGTTGAGGAAGCACAGGGGTATTGTTTGTTCATGTTTAGAAATTCAGCCTGAATATCAGATTTATGCATGAATTTTGCCGGACCTGAGATTATGGTTCAGCAAAGAGTTCAGCATTTACTTTCATAGCACAAAGACCAGTGCTATCCATGATACAGTTGGGTTTTTTTCTCTTTCTTTTGATACAAGGTCAGGCCTCAGTCTCTGAGTTCTGAGATTACACAGTAACTTAGTACTTTGAAGTTGAATGCTGGGATGGTTGGTGTGTGCCAGTCTTGCCCTGAGAGCGTTTTACACTGGGACTGCCATACTGCCTGCTGCCCCTGAGCAGGACTGAGGAGTAGTGAGCGCTCCCTGCCCTTCCTTCTCCTCCTTTACGGCTTGCATGAGGCCAGGCAGTGGGGAAAAGCCAATTCAGAATGTGAAGGCCTCAGGTTATGGTCGAGGGCCCATGGGTACAGGGGTTCTAATGTTCCCTGTCTTCTCAGGTGTGGTGGACAGTGAGGACATCCCCCTGAACCTCAGCCGAGAGCTCCTGCAGGAGAGCGCCCTCATCCGGTAAGCCCAGCCGGCAACGGGCAGGGCACTCTTGTGAGGGCTGTCCTTGACTTGATTCTGCCCCAGGTGTGCTTCTCAGAAGCCAAGAGCAAAGGGGGAAGAGAGGCCTGAAGGCAGGATCCCTCCAGGACCTCATAGGTATTCTGACCTCTGGAGTTTACTGCTGAGCAACTCATTCTGTAGTCGGGAAGAGTTTGGGTTTGGCGGGGCAGCTGCTGAAGTTGAACCCAGAAAAAGTGCTCTGCTGGGCCGAGGCTGAGGCCTACACTGTCGGCGCCTCAGCTTGTGTCTTAGGAAGCATGCGTGACAACTACACAGTTTATTCATCCGGCTCTTAGGTGGGGGATACGTTACTGTCCCATTACATACAAATTATAATGAACGAAGAAAGGACTCGGTCCTTCCCCTCGGCCCACTCTGATGTTGCTGACCCCACATGGGAGAATGCAGGGCAGCACTGCAGGGCAGCTCTAAGCTCCATGGTGGTGCTTTTCCCTTGCTGGTGGTGAAGGTGGGCCGTACATGTGTCGGTACGGGCTCTGGAAGGGAAGTGCACGGCTGACTTGCTCCCCACTAATGTAGCCTAGCTTTGAAGAGTTATGGTGTTGATCCTACTTGTGGCCCATCCCTGACACCCAGCCTGGGTATGGCACAGTTGGAGGGATTCTAGGATGAGGCGGGGGTCACCCCCTAGAACCAAGAATATAGCTGGCTTGGGTCTGGGATGCTCTTCTAAAACTAGGAGGTCAGGCCTGTGGAGACACAGCTCCTAGACTCCTAGAGCTTCAGTGCCCCAGTCTAACTGAGCAGCTGTGTTGGGCCCTGAGGCACTGTCCCTCCTTCCTGTCTGTGCTTGGGGGGCTGGGTGGTCAGTCTGAGCTCACCCTTGGAAGGAGGAATTGCTTTGTTCAGAATGTGAGAGACCCGGGAACTTCCCAAGTGGGGTGAGGCCTGTGTGGGCCTTCTGAGGCATTGTTGTCTTCCTGATGCCATTTTCTTCTCTGTGTGTTGGGGTCACCACCCTACAAAGACTTCTTTCTACCTAGAAGAACTTGAGAACCAGCAGTTGGCCTTGCTGTGTCATTGTCACTGTCTGTCCACAAGCCCCAGTGGGTCTGCTGCCTTTATCCCTCAGTTGTAAGCACCCAGGTTTTTATGATGTTGTGTGTTTCCTAGGAGACAATGTAGTGGAGTGGAGAGGGAGCTGACAGGGAAAATAAGGACTGTCGAGAAAACTGGGGATCCCTTATAGGAGCATGGGCGGCTCAGGCAGCTGCACCAGGTCCACTCCAGCCAACAGCCCACATCTTAAACTTCAGTATTTCCAAGATTGTTTAGCCATGGCCAGAGAATTATTGGAATCTCGAGAAGAGTTGATTTCTGGCCTGAGGCAGTCTTGTGACTCTCTCCTCATGAAGAATGAAATGTCGTCACCACAGTGGGGAGCCATCTCTTGTCTGGTTCTGTTCATTCACTGAGTGATTGCCAACCAGTCTGTCCCTTGCTCCTGGTGGCAACGTCATATGGAGGCTCACCTGCCTTTCCCAGAGGGATCCCTTTGGCACTCAGGCCAGCCAGTCTGTAGAGTGGCCTTGTCCTTGGAAACGGCTGATGCTCCCAGGAGAGAACACAGGAGGCTGTCCCGTGGGTGCAGCAGTGTATGCTTGCCCTTGGCTAGTGATGCTCACTTTGACACTCTGGCAAGGGAAGTTTTTAAGGCTTCTCTCCATTCGGGAATCTTGCTCTTCCAGTGTGAGTCATGTGCAGGGGGAGGTATGTGAGCTCGTGCACACATTGTTGGTTCTTGGGGTTTTTTTCCCTCTGTTTTTGTTTGTTTTTCCTACCCCTGAGCTGCCTTCCCAACTAAATTATTAGTATCTTATTCATGGATTTTTAAGTAGTGTTAGGTTGAACTCAGAGATTCATACATGCTAGACAACCCCTTTCACTAGTATTCAGTAGTATTTTAAAATCATTTACTGCTTGCTTGTCTGTGCTGATTACCATTTTAGTCAGGGAGCAATCCATTCCTGTCAATATGTATCTTATCCTCATATTATTCTGGCTTGGCACTGCCTTTGCACTGACTTCTGTCCCTTTAACCAGCCTCACTGTGCCCCTTGTGCTGGCCCAGGCACACCAGGCACTGGGGTTCATGGCTCTGCTTTATCACAGCAATAGAAACCTAGGACAGTGGCCGTCTTTTACTAAAGCCTACTTCTGTGCCCTCGATCCTGATTGCCTTTATGGACAATGCAGTAAAAATGTCCTGATCACAGAGTCACACTTTGCCAAGTTACACAGTGCGCGTGTGATATGCCCAGTGTGTATGTCTCAGGCTGTAAGTGTGGAACATGTACTCTGAGGTAAAGACAAGAAGCCCTGCAGTGTAGGTGCAGCCCTTCTGTGTCTACATACTGTGCTGGAACTTATCCCCACTGGGGTTTTCCTGGCTGGGCTGGGGTGGGTTGGGTTTTTTGGAGCAGACCTTTCCTCCTAGCTCTAGGGCTGTTGGACGGTGATTCTGGTCGGCTTCAGCATGACCTGCTTTAACCCTGTTGGTAGTGATTTTGTCACATGTTTCAGTGCAAGCCCCTCTCCTTATTTCTCATATGTGGTCCCTGCCGCTCAGGATAGACACCTTGAGATGTCCACTGCTGATTGTCCTGAGGGATTGTCAGTCTGTACCTCCACCCTCCTGCAGGGCATCCTAGGGAGCTTCCCATTAGGGAGCAGCACAGCACCCCTTTTGTTCTATAGTTTCCCTTTGGCTCCAGCTATGCCTGACTGTTCCTTCAGTTTCTGGTGTGTACGCATTTCTCTTGCCCCGTAGCCCTGGTACTTGACAGAAACTCTGTTGACAGTGAGTGACTTGTGTTCTGTAGGAAACTCCGGGACGTTCTACAACAGAGATTGATCAAATTCTTCATTGACCAGAGTAAAAAAGATGCTGAAAAATATGCCAAGTTTTTTGAAGATTATGGCTTGTTCATGAGGGAGGGCATTGTGACCACCGCTGAGCAGGACATCAAGGTAGGTTGATCTCCGTCCTCCCTGTCAGCCTCAGCCCTGTTGCTACAGAGGAAGCTGGCAGAGGCTGTCCTGGATGTTGTGACAAGTCACATGCGTCACAGTGGGAACACTGCACTCCTGCGTCTGTTCTGGTAGACACAGCAGGTCTGTATGTGTCCTTACCTGCGTTAGCCAGGGTCCAGTCACTGACAGAACACGTGACAAAGCCACTTAAGGCCACAGTTACCTGCTTCAGATACAGAGGTGTCAGTCAAGTGCGATGTGAGTGTGGCTGAAGTCAGAACAGAATTCCTGTGACTGTCTTTTCTCTTGCTTTTACCTGCCCCCAGTCTGTGATGGTGCCACCCACACTCAGGAATTAACTGGGTGCTTCTCAGTTAGCTGTCTGAGTGCTCTCTTAGATCAACTCTGGCTCCTTCAAGTTGGCTTTCTCAGGTACTTTGTCATTGGGGAGCTAACAGAACAGAGTGCTTAGATCTGTACCAACTGCTGGAGTCCACTGATGCAGGGGAGGGCTTGGAGCATCCTCCCAGGCCATGCAGAGGTGTGGTTTGCGTCTCCTAGGCACTTCTCCATCCAGGTAGTGTGGTGGTCACAATCAGACATCATACTCCTGTCCCAAGTCAAGGTCTCTTGTCTCTTGACACCCTGGCCCCAGCAGCTGGCAGGAAGAGAGGTGTTGTGGGTTTAAGGAAAGTACAGAGAAGCAGGGGTGAGGGTGGGGTACTTAGTTAAGTTTCCTTTTGCTGTGATGTAGCACCACTACCAAAAGCCCCTTGGGGATGACCGGGTTTGCTTGGCCCACATTTATAGTCTTATGAACGGGAACGAAGGCAGGAACTGAAGCAGGAGCCATGGAGGAGTGCTGCTTACAGGGCTTACTCAGTCTTTGTTCTTATGTACGCAGGACCACCTGCCCAGGGTTGGTGCCACCCACGGAGGTGCCCTCCAACACCAGTCATTAATGAAGAGAGTACCCACAGACTTGCCTGTAGGCCAGTAAGGAGGCATCTTTCTCAGTTGGGATTTGTTCCCAAGTGACTATAACTTACGTCGAGTTGTCAAAAACGAAAAACGTAGGGGTTAGAGATTTAGCTCAGTGGTAGAGCGCTTGCCTAGCCAGCGCAAGGCCCTGGGTTCGGTCCCCAGCTCCGGGAAAAAAAAAAGAAATACTAAAAAAATGAAAAATGTAGCCAGTAGCCACTGTGTACTTGGCAGAGTTCTTTGTGTTTTCTTTTTTTTTTTTTTTTGCTAGGCAAGCGCTCTACCGCTGAGCTAAATCCCCAACCCCCAGAGTTCTTAACACTACCATTGGCAGGGTGATTGCTGAAAAAGAGTACGTTTGTCCCTGAATAGTTTGCAACGTCACTTGCATGTCACTGTGAGGCTTCACATAGCTCACTGGTGTGCAGGAGCCACGTCTGGCTCCGTGGCTCCTCCCTGGGACTTCTTCCACCAGATTGGCAACAGGTTCCAGCTGTTGTCCATCACCGTGACAAAGGAGCTGAGGAGATGACTTTCAAGGAGAGAAGCTACCCTTTGGCATGTATATTACACTTGGAGCATGTGGTGACGGGAAGCAGAAAAGAGAGAAGGGGCTACAGACAAAGGACACACCCCCACTGGTTCTACCACCTAGACCCCAGTCCTCGTGCCTGTCACTTCCTGTTGGCCCAGTTAGCCATGAGCTCATGCGTTTGTCAGTCATGTGGTCAGCAGCTTCAGCTGCTTCGGGCAGCCAGCTCATGAGCTCTTGGGAGCATATATGATCAGTACGTGACACATTCACTCTTGTTGACCTCACTTTTCAAGATTTAGTCATCTGCAGAGGCATCTGTGTGTACCTGTGAAGGCCGGGAGTGTGCAGGGTGTCCTTCCGGCACTCTCCATCAGCCCCTTTAGGGCACCATGACTCGCTAAGAGCCAGGACACCCCATGGAGCTAGGGTTAAAGGTGTGTGAGACACCCAGTCGCTATGAGTGCTGGGATCTGAATCCCAGCCCTTGTGAAGATTGTGTAGCTCATGTGGTCGCTGAGCCTTTTCTCCAGCCCCCAGTCTCACAGTTAGTTAACAGCCTCTAATAGCATTTGCTGAGCCAGGCAGGGCCTTTTCCAAGTGCTTGGAATACATTTTTAACTAGGTGTATTTGCACATGGTGAGAGCCAGATGCACCTATGATGTGGATGTGGCCATACCTGGTCTTGGCAGTTCTGAAGGTCTGTCTCTGTCTACTAGGAGTTCGAGGCATAGTAGCATGTTCATTTGGATCTGTCCCAAATTTGGATACCTTATACCCTTTCCTCAAGGTTGTGTGCTGGGATAGTCAGTGGTGACAATGTCTTAGATAATGTAGCATCCAGCTGACAACTCCAGGGACCTACCTCTGTTCTTTGTTCTACACGGCCCGTGAGAGCTGCATTGCTTGTGTGTTTGTGTCCTGTTCCCATAAGACCGGCCCTTCTCTTTGCCACATACTCCAGTAGCCAGAACTGGTAACGAACACTACTTACTGGCCCCAAGGAGGCTGGGAACTGTCCGGTTGTCACTGAGGAAAAAGAGAAGATACTGAGCCCCGAAGTAAGGTCTGCTATGAGTGGGAGCTGGATACCCTGAGTTAGCTTACCCAGCTCTTCAGGAGGCCTTAGGCCACTAGGTTCAAAGGTTTTCTCACAGTTCTATATATCTTCAGTGGGGTTCATCTGAAACTCAGAGTCCACCATGGTCTTTCGGGACCAGGCTGGGGAGCCAGAAAGCTGCAGAGTCTGAATTAGGAATCACACTCAGGTCTTGGCTCTGGAGTAAGCAGTGACTTGCCCATGTGTCTGCAGGAGGAAATTGCAAAACTGCTACGGTATGAGTCCTCAGCCCTGCCTGCTGGGCAGCTGACCAGCTTATCAGACTACGCCAGCCGAATGCAGGCTGGCACCCGCAACATCTATTACCTGTGTGCCCCTAACCGTCACCTGGCTGAACATTCACCCTATTATGAAGCCATGAAGCAGAAACAGACTGAGGTAGGTGGGCTCCGTCTTGCTGCTGGGCCAAGAATGTATCTTACGGTGTCTGAGCGCTGAGGGAAGGGCTGAACTCCCTATTCTGCCTGAGAGAAATTGACTGACTGAGGCGCCGGAGGCTATGTGGAGTGAGGCAATGCCCCGTCTGTGATGTGGCTGTCATTGCCCCTGAGTGGCAGGGGGACTTATTCATGACTAATGTGTGCATGTGGCAGGACAGCCAGAGCCCTCAGACTCCTCTGTGGGGTGTTGCTTAGGCCCCACACCCCAGTGTCCACGGCAGTGCACTCTGCCGCAGCTCACAGACTTGAACCTGCAGGTGCTCTTCTGCTACGAGCAGTTCGACGAGCTCACTCTGCTGCACCTGCGGGAGTTTGACAAGAAGAAGCTGATCTCTGTGGAGACGGACATCGTCGTTGATCACTACAAGGAGGAAAAGTTCGAGGACACATCTCCAGGTTGACTCCCATCTCTCTCTGGGGGCGTGGTCCCATGCGATTGTTGGATGTGTCCCATGGGGCTCTGTTGACCTGCCCATGAGTGCATAGCATTCCTCACTTGGGCTCTGGTTCAGCAGTCTGCAAGATGCTGCTTGGGAAAGTCGTAACAAGCAGTGGGCAATGTCCAAGGCCCAAGACACAGGGGTTCCTGCTTCTCCTGGGAAGGCTCTGAGTTGGAAGGAACTGCTCCCACCGCTCTCCTTCTCCCTGACCCCCTGCCTTTTTTGTAGCCCAGGTTGGCCTTGATCCTCCAGCCTCACTATTCTGAGATGTGTGCAACTTTGGTTGGGCTCAGATTTTTATTTTTAAGTCCTAAAAAATTTAGAGGCCGGGGGCAACCACAGGTGTTTTTAATGTTTTCTGTGTAGGTGAGAAGTATTTCCAAGTGCCTCTGTCCCTAGTTTCTAGTGAGGTAGTATGGCTAGAGACAGCCTGGGAATGTGCTAAGTGGAGGCCACAAAGTGGAAAGTGGCCCTAGCTTCATTCACTCCTCTTGTACAGCTGGTGAGTGCCTCTCTGAGAAAGAAACAGAAGAGCTAATGGCGTGGATGAGAAATGCACTGGGGTCCCGTGTCACCAATGTGAAGGTAAGGCCTCTCCCCAGTTATCGTGCAATGTGATGTCCTTTCAGAGGTGGTGGTAGCTCTGAGTTGTTGGTCTAGTGTGGCCCCATAGGAAGGAAGGCACTGAGGCCAGGGTGAGGACTCCTGCCATAGTCCCAAGGCCACGGCATAACATCTCACCATTAAAGCTCAAGCCCACAGTCTGCTCAGTGCTGGTCTAGGCCTGCTCACAGCAGCTGCTTCTCTGCAAAACCTTCTTTGCTTCCCTCTAACCAAGGGGTCTTGTCATGCTGAGACCTCACATGAGCTTCTCAGGCCCTGCCTCTCCTCACAGGATGGTCTCCTAGCCTCTGGGCAGAAGGATCTGAGCCGTCCAAGTTTGTACCTCAGACATCTTGCTGTGCTAATTGCCTGGAGCAATAGATACAGAGCAGTGCCACCACAGGGCCAGTCTGCCTTCCCCCTGGTGACCTAGTTAACTTCACCATGCTTTAGACCCTGTCACCCCTGGCCCCTTAGTACTGGTTCCTCCTCATCCCGGCCCTTGCTTGCAGGTGACTTTCCGCCTGGACACCCACCCTGCCATGGTGACCGTGCTAGAGATGGGGGCTGCTCGACATTTCTTGCGAATGCAGCAGCTGGCCAAGACCCAGGAGGAGCGTGCTCAGCTGCTACAGCCCACACTGGAGATCAACCCCAGGTATGCCTGGGCTCCAGCACGCGCCTGTCAAGGGCTCTTCCAGTTGTGAGCATAGGACCTTCTATCTGGAGAGCTTTAGTGTATGAATGTAAAGCTGCTATGCCGTCCATGTAAGGCTGTTCTACGAGAAGCCCCTTGGAATTCAGCACAAGTTAAAAGATGCTCACTTTGGGTTGGGGATTTAGCTCAGGGGTAGAGCGCTTGCCTCGGAAGCGCAAGGCCCTGGGTTCGGTCCCCAGCTCCAAAAAAAAAAAACAAAAAAAAAAAAAAAAAAAAAAAAAAAAAAAAAAAAAAAAAAAAAAAAAGATGCTCACTGCAAGTTTAAATGGAACGTTGCTGATGTAATTTGTTTCCCATTTCCCCACTAGAGTTCCATTTCCTTGAGTTAAACCACAGACCTGACATTTTCTCACTTTGCCTGTTGTTGGTTCTGCCATCTCCATCCGAAAAGGCATTTTGAGCTTCCTGGGATAAGTAGCAGGATACAGTTTTCAGCCAGCGTTCACTGTGTGGATCCACCTTAGCACAGTTTACTTGTTTGATAGATTTGAGTAGTTATAACTTGGAGCTGTTAGGAACAGGGTTGCTATGAACCTGGCTGCTCTAGAATGTGCTGTCCACAGTGGTCCAGGCAGAGTGAGCTGCCTCAGCCTGTCCCCACAGGAGGCCTAGGTCGCGATGTGGTGAACACCTTGCATTCAGTGTTCATTTGTAGTTTGCTTATTTGAGACTATGTGGCCTGGAGCTTCCTCTGTAGACCAGGCTGTCCTCTAGTTCGCACAGATCCACCTGCTTCTGCCCCTCTGCCCCTCTGCCCCTCTGCCCCTCTGCCCCTGTCTCTGCCTCAAGTGCTGGAATTAAAGGTGTAACCACCATGCTAAGCCATTTGCAAATATACAGTTAGCTTCACATTCTGTTGTTTTATGGTATCTTTTGATAAGAGGAAGATCTTAATTTTATTATAGTTGAATTTATAAGTCGTAGTTGCTTTATGGTTTCTGTGGAATCTGTTCTTTCTAAAAGGCTCTATCATTTAGGTTTGGGTTAATTCTGTCTTAATCTGGTCTGATTTCATCTCATTCTGTCAGAAAGCCCCGGGGTCTAAGCCTCACCAGTCCTCTTGATTTCATGTTTTGTCCATCCTCCTGGATTGACCTCATCGTCCTTGAGTCTCCTAGGCAACAATGAGATCGAGGCACATAGACTTTTCCTCTGTGAGGTCCTGGCTACTCTTGGGTCTTGACTTCTTATATAAATATTCGAGTTAAGCCTGAGAAAACCCATAGATACTGGCATACTTATGGGGGTTGGAACTTTTTCAGTTTTGTTGCTCTGAGGCAGTGTTACTAGGAGTAGCCGAGATGGATCCTGAAAGTCAAAGACTTCTGTTTCTGCTTCCCGAGTGCTGGCATCACAGGCCTGTGTCACAGTCTTTAGTTATTTGATGTCCTTACTGGCTGTTTTAAATTTTGTTTTTTAATCGTTGAAATGTATAAGAAGTAAATTGGTTTTGCATATAGCAATAGGGGTTTTTTTGTTTTCTTTTGTTTTTTTGTTTCAGTTTTTTGAAACAGGGTTTCTATGTGTAGACTCTGGCTGTCCTGGAACTCTCTTTGTAGACCAGGCTGGCCTCAAACTCAAAGAGTGAGTATAATCCTGAGTGCTGGGATTAAAGACGTGCTTTACCACCTTAGCAACAGTTTTAATGAAGTTACAGAGTTGCTAAAAATGTTAGAAAAAATCTATAGCTTCCTCACTCCCTACCAGTGGTGCCTTGCTTGGTTTATTTTCATTTCTCAAGAGATGTTGTATTATTTTCCTCATCTGTGTATGTGCACACAGATGCAGGTGTTCACAGAGGCCAGAGGTGTTGGAGACTGCTGGAGTTATCTTGTTATGAGCTGCCCGTTACGGGCTTGGGGGCCGAGCCTGAGTCTTCTCTGTGCTGTATGCGCTGTTAGCCACTGAAGTCTCTCCACCCCTTGATTTCCTCTTTGACTTGTATGTATTCGAGATTTTGATATGGCACATCATTTTTTTCACTGTGAGCATAAGTTGTTATTAGAAACTGTGTAGAAAGGTTTTTTCCCTGTTTTCTGAGCCAGATCATTATGACTGGGTTGAGAGGTCTCAAGCGGCCCTTGGCTAGCAGCCGTGAGCCGTGCTTCTACTCCCTCACAGGCCGGCATGATGCTACGACTCCAGAGTAGGTGATTAACATGTCAGCCCGCTAGTTCTGGTTTTACGAGTGACCAAAATGCCAAAGGACTCTGATTTCAATCTTGTTTTTAGACTTAGTATGATAGTCACATGGTTCAGAACTCAAAAAGGCATTGATTGATGGGGAAAGTTTTCAGGTAATGTGTAATAAGCAGCACATGCTTCCTCCCTCCCTCCTCAGGACCACGTGCTGTGTGTGTGCAGCCCATGGCAAGGCATTAAGAGTAGCCTTTTCTCCAGCTTTGTAGCTTCCACCGTGAGAGTGCATGTTTACATGTGTTCTGAGAGAGCTTGCTATGGTCTCAGTCTTTCCTGTGTTCTATGCAGAGGTTTATAATGTCAACATCCCTGTCATCACTTGTCAAATGTCTTACTTTCTGCTCTTCTCCTAAGTGAAAGAATTTTTTTTTAAGATTTAGAGTACATTGTCACTGTCCTCAGACACACCAGAAGAGGGCATCAGATCTCATTACAGATGGTTGTGAGCCACCATGTGGTTGCTGGGAATTGAACTCAGGACCTCTGGAAGAGCAGTCGGTGCTCTTAACCCCTGAGCCGTCTCTCCAGCTCATAAGTGGAGGTTTAATCCTTAGTTGTATGCTTCCTGTAGGGTTACACTAGAGGGTTTCCCTGTGAAAGAAGCTATCGTAGACTCAGGCTTACCCTTCCCTTCTTCTAGGTCTGTATTTCATGTGTATCAGCGTTGGTTCTGGAGTTGGTTTATAACTAAGTTCCTAGATGAGAATGAGTTGGCCTTTGGCCGGTTGGCCAGCACACATCCTTAATATTGCACTTCTTGCTCGTGAAATGCTGCCATCTCTAGGCACTACGTTTGAGTCCTTGGGTCTCTAGGAGCGTTCCTGACTGTCAGTGTCTCCATCCCCTCAGTGCCTTCTCAGTGGTCTTTTGTGCTGTTTCCCTGTCCGTGTAGCGTTCCTGAAAGCATGGGGTTAGTTAAAGACACTTCCCTTTATTAGTGTGATTGAGCTCGCCACTCAGCGCCATCTGCATGTTCTGGTGTTGACACTCTCAGCAGTGACAGTGATTGTTGCTCTGTCTAGATGACTTCTAGAATCAGCGTGTTTTTTCATGCTGGGCAGATGCACTGCAGTCCTTTGAGTGTTCTAGTAATCCTCGTGTAGCAGCAGACGCCCCGGGTTGGAAATGCTGCGCCTCAGCTGACTTTGCTGTTGGTTCGCTCATGCAGGCACATACTAATAAAGAAACTCAACCAGCTGAGGGGGCGTGAGCCGGAGCTAGCCCAGCTGCTAGTGGATCAGGTAAAGTCTGACCGGGTCCATCCTCTGCCTTGGGGGTACGAAGCTGCTCTCTCGCTGAGGGTCAGATGTAGGTCAGGCTGGCCCTGAGCCCCCCGATCCTGATTGTACTATGCCATCCCTGTGTTTCAGATCTATGAGAACGCCATGATAGCAGCAGGACTCGTTGATGATCCCCGGGCCATGGTAGGCCGCCTGAATGACCTTCTGGTCAAGGCCCTGGAGAGACACTGACAGCCAAGACACTGGATCTAGTGTCAGCCCACGTCTTCTCAGGTGACAGACGAACCTGCCTGGGGAGGAAGGACTTAATACACAGTCAGTGCCACTACCTGCTCAGGCTCAGCTTTATTTACTCCAATTAAACAGTATTTCTAAGTCCGCGTGGTAGACGTTCCCTGTGCCGAGGTGTTGGAATGCCGCAGTACCACACATAGGTGAGGTGGACTCTTCCTCACCGGAAGCAGTGTGGCTGAACTCAATGACATCAGGTCTTTCTGAGTGTCACCTCCACTGGGTAATGGTCACTGATGGCTTCAGCCTACAGAGGCAGGGAGGTGCAGAGAACATGGCGTCAGAGCAAGGGTCTCCATACCACAGAGGGTGAGCAGGTAGAAAGCCTACTGCTCCTGGCCTGCACTGCCCCCACCCACATCTAGTGTGGAAAACAGTAGCGATGCCGGAATCGCCAAGTCAGTCGGTTCCGGCTGGCTTCTGGCTAACCTAAACCACATGAAGGAAAGGACACATACCATCTGGTTGGTAAGTCTGTATTCTGCTTGGAAGTCAAAGGGGACAGCCGAGTTGGGGACAACAGCAGCCTGGAGCAGAGCTCCAGCAACCACAATCCTGCAAAGGAATCCAGCAAAGGACAGGTCCCTCACCCTCTCCCACGTAGAGTCCTTGGTTAAGCTCTACTGCCCCCACGGTCCAATGTACTCCACCCAGGGCCACTAAGAGGGACCCTGCAGTAGCAGGGACATGTAGGGTGCCCAGATAGGACCCCATCCACTGGTAGCCACTCTGACAAGAAAACTAGGAGCCTCAAGAACCAGAGCTCCTGCCTCTTGAGCAGGAAAGGGCAAGTGAAGGCTTGGTTTGCTTTGGGGCTGCTTGCCTGTCATAAGCACAACGTGTGGATGTGGCTGTGGTGTCCTCACTGTCGGGAATCAGCCACTGGAAGATGGGGCTTGTCCGAAGGCGAATGGAAGACCATTGGGAGGAAGTGACGTAGCTGCAGCCAGCATTGAAATCTCCCATGAACATGATGTCCTACCAGGAGACATGCCTGTTGGTCCAGGGACAAACAGGGCCAAGAGAACCCATTGTCCCTAGGATAGTCTCACCTCCAGGTCCCACTTTTGCCGGACATCTAGATAAACATCGTAGAGGGCATCGATCTCACTCACAGCCTCTGTTGGGGCTGAGTGCAAGGGCACGATCGCGAACTCTCGGACCTCTAAGGAGAAACAGACACGCGATGGACATAGTGTCCAGAGGCCAGCCTAGGTTGGGGCTGAGTGCAAGGGCGCGATCGCGAACTCTCGGACCTCTAAGGAGAAGCAGACGCGTGATGGACATAGTGTCCAGAGGCCAGCCTAGGTTGGGGCTGAGTGCAAGGGCGCGATCGCGAACTCTCGGACCTCTAAGGAGAAGCAGATGCGCGATGGACATAGTGTCCAGAGGCCAGCCTAGGTTGGGGCTGAGTGCAAGGGCGCGATCGCGAACTCTCGGACCTCTAAGGAGAAGCAGACGCGCGATGGACATAGTGTCCAGAGGCCAGCCTAGGTTGGGGCTGGTCTGAAGACTCACTGGGGCCTTATGCAGGGGCGTCTATAACTGTGGCACGGAGATGAAGATGGGGGGCAGTCTCCCACAGGAGACACTGTCCTTGTCACTGAATGTTAATGCAGACCACTGGGAGCTGAAGGCGCGGGAGCTCCCTGAGGGAGTGTAGGCGGCAGCCCTGCCACCAGTTTCTAGAGGTCTAGATGTGAGCTGCACCCTGCGACTCCATCTTGGCCTGAGCAGGGCTGGAAGGAGCACAGCAGCACGTACCAGTGTATGGGGAAAAGAACTTGACAATGGCTGGCTCTCGGCTGAAGGTGTCATTTCCACAGGGTTCACAGCCATCGTCATAATGATAGCTATCCAAAACAGACACCTGGCTGGGCCTAAAGAAAGACCAGGCAAGAAGTGACTGGGGCTTGAGAGGTGCCTAAGTAGATGTTCACCCAGCCGGAGCCTTATCCTGTAGTTCTGTAATACACATTGCTACCCCTGCTCTGTAAGGGCCTCCCAAGGGAAAGAGGGTCGCCTGGGCTCTCCAAACCTCTCTCAGCCTCTGTGGCACAGGTCTGGGGTCTGTATGTCCCCAGGCTGTGTTCTTGGGCTTTGACAGTGTGGGGCTTTACCTGTACACAAAAAGGTACTGTTCCTTGTAGCTTTTGCGGCCCAGCGGCTCACTGATTATATAGCGATAGTTGTCAGGGATGTCCCTGGATAAAGGAAACCAAAGGTGCTTTTTCACCATACAGGGAGCCTCCTGGCCCCTGATAGCAAGGCTCCATCAATGGAGCACAGAGGGAGTGAGACTGTAAATGGTTGTCATTACACTCTAGGACTCCAGCACTGTCACCCACCGATTGAGTTCATCCAGTAGCTTCCCAACAGCAACCAGGTGAGTGTCTCTGACCTCTTGGACCACAGCAATGTCATAGCGACTCAGGATCTGGTGACAGGGCCACAACAGCTGAGCAAGACAGGCTGGGTGGGCAGAGCTGGACCAGCAGCTCAGGGCCTCAGAACTTCAGAGAGCCTGAGCCGCAGCTGCCACTCTTAACGGCACAGCTCTCTCAAGCTTACGCTCTTGTCAGATACCTGCCAGCCGTGGACAGTGTTGACAGTAATCTGGGCTGACATCCACCCAGGTATGGTAAGGCCTCAGCTTCACTGTGGTTTAAGGACAGCCACTACCTCCCCTGACAACATGTCTGCTCTCAGACTTGGCCCACCCTGAACTTACTTTCACAATGTAGCTAGAGAGGGTGGCATTGGACATCTTAGTATCCCCAAAAGTCCGGATGTTGAAGGCTGCAATTCTCAGAGTCGCAGCCAGCTGCAGCAGGTTGACCAGGGTGAGCAGTATTCCCGTCAGCCCTGTGTACCTCATCCTGTGAAGTGGAGTGAGTGGTCAGGACAGAGAAGCAGTGAACCTACCCTCCTCAGCAAAGACTGAAGCCTCGCCTGTGCTGAACCAGTGGGAGGCCCCCAGTCCTTCCCCTACACTCACCTGAAAGCCACTCAGATGGCTGCAGTAGCCAGAACAGACCTGCTCTGTTGGTGTGATGAGTCCCGAGTCTGCTCTGGAACTGTCGATGAACAAGGGGAGCTCACTCACCCCTGACACAGATGTCTGTAGAGACGATGAGAATTCTACTGAAACCTAGAGTATTCTGATACTAATTTCTCCTTTTGCTTTTAAAGGAAAAATCCTTTTATAAAATATATAAAGGAAAAAAACAAAAAGCACTGTGGAATTGCAGGCCTGCTAGCTCTCCAGGTCACTGCCCAGGCAATGCCAGCCTACAGTGCTCTGCCAGTTTTAAAGGCTCAGGCAGTTATGACCTCCCCAGGGCACATGTGCGCCCTTCACCTGAGAGCACAGAACAATGGGGCTGCCTGTGTGGCCATCCCACTGGGGCCCTGGGCAGGCTGATAGCACGTGCTGACATCAACAGATACAGTGCCTCTTGCTGTAAAAACAGCCTAATAGCTTGTTTATGCATGGCTATAAACCTGTGTCCTTTGCCCATCCTGCCCTCACTACCAGGGTGGCAGTAGGAACGGGAGGCAGGGCTGGCCGCATTGGCTCATCTATATATTTGGTCCAGGGGTTCAATGTCCCCTTGGAGCCAGAGCTCAATTCCAGATACTGCCATGCTCAACATGGATTCTTGAGACAGCTGCTCCAAAGTCTGGAGATGCCAGAGCCTCCAGATGGGAAATGCTGGGTGATGAAAATTCTTCCTGAAGAAGCTCAAGGGATCCCCAAGTGTCTACATCACAGGACAGAGTAACTCAGGCTAGGTCTTGCCATTTTTTTCAATCCTTGACAATTCCTTTATGTTTATCCTGTAGGTTTCTTTAACAAGCTACCACAATCCAGAGAGCTCTGTAGCCAGAGGTTCAAGACCCAGGTGTCTGCAGGGCCTTACGTGCCCCACTCAGGGGGAGATTCCTGGGTCCCTGTCCCTTTACCTGGTGGAGCTGCTTTATGTTCCCCTTGGATATGGCCAGGATGTTGGTCCCATCTCACACTAGTCCTGTCCTTGGTCCTCTCCCCTAAACTGCACAGGAGGCCAGAGGTTGACATGTGTCTTCCTCTCTCACTCTCCACTGTTTGAAACAGGGTCTCTCACTGAATCTAGAGCTCAGCATCTGGTAGGTAGCCCCCAGAACCCCCTGTGTCTCCTAGTGCTGGGGTTACAAGCACGCGCTGTCATGCTGCTCATACATGGGAGTCGCAGATCTGATTCCGGCTCTTATGCGTCTGGTGAACACTTTACCAACTGAGCCATCTTCCCAGTTCCCACCAGGTTCTCTCTTGTCAAGTATTAGGTGTGCACATCTTTTGGGGTACCATTTACCCTCCAGCAAAAGCTCCATGCCGAGGGGTCGTTGGCTCTCCAAGGACAATCCTAACGCGTTATAGGGACTGACCCTTCCTGATGCAGGAAGAGCTTGTGTGCCCAGAGAGAAGGGAAGTAGTGCGTTACAACAGGCGGCTATGGGAGGTTGGGTAGATACATCCTAAAGCAGGACAGCCTAGAGGTCAGCAGTCGGAAAAAGGCCAAGGTCAGCAAAGTCCCTGCCAGCTGGCCAGGCCACCTGGTGTGCAGGACTAGAGAGAATTAACATACAAAGGTGAAGACACCCCAGGAAGCCTGTGTCACAGTAGCACTGGGGCACATCTCCTGTGTCTCTCATGCACAAGTCAGAGATCCACTCACCCATCTGCTTCTCCGGCTGCCAGGAGCCCCATCTTCATCTTCTGATCCTCCTGCCTCCACCTTGCACATTCTGGAACCCTGTGTTGAGTTCACAGGCCTGTGCTGGTCATAAGGTGCTTGGCAGCAAACTGCACTCCAGCCCCATCCAATCTTTCAAAACTGAGCGCCCATGCTTCTGCTCTCAACCTGAGGCCGGGATAGACGTGTGTCAGCACCTGGTCCACACACACACAGCAAGGTGGCTGTGGCACCTGGTGGCTCAGCACAACTCAGGTTTTGCAGCATTGGTCACGCATCTGAGAGATTAATGGTAGGAATGGGAGCAGACCAATGCAGAGAAAGGTATCTGAGGCCAGGCACAGACATAGAAGCTTCAGTAAGATGTGACTCGTGTGGCTTTCGGCATAGGGCCCACTCCTTAGTTTCTCAGCATCTGGTAGCCAAGGGTACTGGCAAGACTGCCACCCACTCCCTGCTCCTGGGAGCTCCTGGGCACTTTATTTCCAACCAGCAGAAAGGTTAGGGCTTAGGCAGCAACTGGGGCCTGAGCACCAATTGCACATGGCGGCCCCCACAACTGGAGCCACTCAACAGGGGTACATTTCCTTGGGGTAAAGGATTCTCGGCCTGCTCTGTGGTTGGAGCGTCAGTGGACACAGGGTTAGTCTAAATAGGAAAAACTCCTCTGAGAAGAAAAGAAGCCTCAACATCACACAGCCTCACCTTTCCCGTGCTGTCAGCAGCCTCAAAACTCAGTGTGCACAGCCACACTCATTTTCACTGTGTATAGCTCTGTAGGCCAGGTGGGATGTCTTTTTGTCTAGGACAGAAAGGGGGAAGTGGAAAGCCCACTAGATAAACGGGACGGGATGCTCTTACATCTGGCCGAGGTCTCAACAGTAGGACCAGGGGCACAGCCCTTCCATGCCACTGTGGAGCAAGAATAGGCACCGTGGAAGGCAGAAGCAGCTGAGCGCTTCGGGAATTCTCAGCCACATCAAGGAAGTATGTGATGTGCTGACAGCCGGTGGCCCTAGGGGAAGCTGGCCACCTCTGCAGATCAGGTGAGCTTCTTAAAGGTCAGCGCTCATGATTGACAGTGTCCTCTTTTTAAATTACTCTTGTCACGGATACCAAATAGGGGAACAACACAGAGCAATGGATTACTGACGTGTGAGCCAAGTCAAAGGATATGGAAAAAATCCTCTTAAGCACTGTGACCAAAACCAAGTGATCCCAGGGAGGCAGGTGGTGCAGGTCACGGTAGGGCAGGCTGTGGTGGGGCTTTGTGCCACAGCTGGTGCCCCACCTCCCTCCACACGGAGAAGGAGCACAAAGTAACTCAGCAAGTGGTGAAGCGGGCAAGTCTGCACGTCAGACACAGCATGGCCACGGCTTCATCTCTATCGTGTCCTGCTCCTATTTGTGGCCTCGGGTGTGGCAGTTACTGGGAAAGCATTACTGTGAAATTGATGTAGGCCAAAACAAGGATGGTAGTTTCAACGTCTCTCGCAAGCAGATATAGCCCAGGAATAATTATGGTTAAAAATAAAGTTTTTCCTTAGATTTTATGTGTGGTCAGTGGTTAGGGTACTTGCTGCGGTCCTGAGGAGCTGAGTCTAATCCTCAGGATCCAAGTGGTGGAGAGAGAACCAACTCCTCTAAGTTGTCCTTTGATTTTGACATGCGTGCTTTGGCACATCCATGCACACAATAAATGCATATAAAATCTAAAGTAGGGGTTGGGGTTTGGCTCAGTGATATGCCTAAAGCGCAAGGTCCTGGGTTCAATCCCCAGCCCCAAAAAAAAAAAAAAAAAAAAAAAAAAAAAAAAAAAAAAAAAAAAAAAAATCTAAAGTATGCGTGGTGGTGCACACCTTTAATCCCAGCATTCAGGAGGCAGAGGCAGGCAAGTGTCTGTGAGTTTCAAACCAGCCTGGGCTATATAGTCTCACAGAGCTACATAGTGAGCCCCTGTCTTGAAACAAAACACAACAACAAAACCCAGACAGGCAGTGGCAGTGCCTTTAATCCCATGGCTCGGGGAGCAGAGAAAGGTGGGTCTCCGTGAGTTTCAGGACAGCCAGGGCTGCACACGGAAACCCTGTCTCAAAATGAAACAAAACATAAAAATGTATGCGTGCTACCTTTTCCAAATGTCTACTATAAATTGTGAGGCCATAAATCCTGACTGGTTTGCCTACCTACAGAAAACATCCATGGGTGATTTCCTGTGACCTAGGGGCCTCTTGAAGTGTTATTACCAACCTTGAAGATATGTGCACTGAGGAAGCCTGGGAAGCTGGGCGCTGACGAGCTAGGCATGGCCTGGAGAGGGGTCATGCATTCTGCTCTCCTTACTATTCCCTCATATTGGGCTGTGTCTGTGTCTGTGTCTGAGTCTGTGTCTGTGTCTGAGTCTGTGCCTGTGTCTGTGTCTGTGTCTGTGTCTGTGTCTGAGTCTGTGTCTGTATCTGTGTCTGTGTCTGTCTCTTAGTCTGTGTCTGAGTCTGGGTCTGAGTCTGAGTCTGTGTCTGTGTCTGAGTCTGTGTCTGTGTCTGTGTGCTCTGTGTCTGAGTCTGTGTCTGAGTCTGAGTCTGTGTCTGAGTCTGTGTCTGAGTCTGAGTCTGAGTCTGTGTCTGAGTCTGTGTCTGAGTCTGTGTCTGTGTCTGAGTCTGTGTCTGTGTCTGTGTCTGTGTCTGAGTCTGAGTCTGTGTCTGAGTCTGTGTCTGAGTCTGTGTCTGAGTCTGAGTCTGTGTCTGTGTCTGAGTCTGTGTCTGTGTCTGAATCTGAGTCTGAGTCTGTGTCTGAGTCTGTGTCTCTGTCTGTGTCAGTGTCTGAGTCTGAGTGTCTGTGTCTGAGTCTGTGTCTGTGTCTGAGTCTGTGTCTGTGTCTGAGTCTGAGTCTGAGTCTGTGTCTGAGTCTGTGTCTGTGTCTGTGTCTGAGTCTGAGTCTGTGTCTGTGTCTGAGTCTGTGTCTGTGTCTGTGTCTGAGTCTGTGTCTGTCTGAGTCTGAGTCTGTGTCTGAGTCTGTGTCTGAGTCTGTGTCTGAGTCTGAGTCTGTGTCTGTGTCTGTGTCTGTGTCTGAGTCTGTGTCTGTGTCTGTGTCTGTGTCTGAGTCTGTGTCTGAGTCTGTGTCTGTGTCTGAGTCTGAGTCTGTGTCTGTGTCTGAGTCTGTGTCTGTGTCTGTGTGTGTGTCTGTGTCTGTGTCTGTGTCTGTGTCTGAGTCTGTGTCTGTGTCTGTGTCTGAGTCTGTGTCTGTGTCTGTGTCTGTGTCTGTGTCTGTGTCTGTGTCTGTGTCTGTGTCTGTGTCTGTGTCTGAGTCTGTGTCTGTGTCTGAGTCTGAGTCTGAGTCTGTGTCTGTGTCTGAGTCTGACTCTGTGTCTGAGTCTGTGTCTGAATCTGAGTCTGAGTCTGTGTCTGAGTCTGTGTCTGTGTCTGAGTCTGAGTCTGTGTCTGTGTCTGTGTCTGTGTCTGAGTCTGTGTCTGAGTCTGTCTGTGTCTGTGAGTCTGTGTCTGTGTCTGAGTCTGAGTCTGTGTCTGTGTCTGTGTCTGAGTCTGTGTCTGTGTCTGTGTCTGAGTCTGTGTCTGAGTCTGAGTCTGTGTCTGTGTCTGTGTCTGAGTCTGAGTCTGTGTCTGTGTCTGAGTCTGTGTCTGTGTCTGAGTCTGAGTCTGTGTCTGTGTCTGTGTCTGTGTCTGAGTCTGTGTCTGTGTCTGTGTCTGAGTCTGTGTCTGTGTCTGAGTCTGAGTCTGTGTCTGTGTCTGTGTCTGTGTCTGTGTCTGAGTCTGTGTCTGTGTCTGTGTCTGAGTCTGTGTCTGTGTCTGTGTCTGAGTCTGTGTCTGAGTCTGTGTCTGTGTCTGAGTCTGTGTCTGAGTCTGAGTCTGTGTCTGTGTCTGTGTCTGTGTCTGAGTCTGAGTCTGTGTCTGTGTCTGAGTCTGTGTCTGTGTCTGAGTCTGTGTGCTCTGTGTCTGTGTCTGAGTCTGAGTCTTAGTCTTAGCTTGAACATCTCATAGAGACACTCTGTTTCATAAACTCTTCTAACAACCCTTGTCGTGCATCAAACATTTTACCTGCATTTAAATACGAGTTTATATTGCTATGAGATCAGCAACAGGAGAGGAGATGGACTTGTCTCACTAACGTGACAAACGGTTCAATTTCTGCAATCCATATAAAGGCTTGGAAAAGGACTGACTCTCAAAATTGTGCATGCTTGCCCACAGACACACACACACACACACACACACACACACACACACACACACACACACAGAGTGATAAGGGGGGAGGGGATATCAGCTTCCCCTGGGATGGTAGGGAACCAACTTTTCTCTAAAACAACGAAGTCTGAGACTCAGCAGCTGACCCTCCCATCCTCATAAGAGTGGCCCAGCCGGGCACCATTATCTATAGGGAAAGGCTGCCCACAGGTAAAAAGATAAGGAGGGAGACTTTGAACCCAGGTTCCACAGTCCCCAGTGAAAGCCTAGGGTCAGGGGTCACTGATACCACAGAAGGCGGCAGCCAGTGTTCTGTGCTTCCTCGTTAAAGAATACAGCGGCATGTGGGAGGGATTCAGGCCCAGACGATCTTGAGTCTGGTTCGACCTCTATCAGGAACACCTAACCCTGTTACACACTGACAGGACTTGGTCTTTAACTGTGTTGTGGCTGCACTCATAGCTGTCCTGGATGTGTGTTGGACACACCTGTGCCTGTATCTAGTGCCAGCCTCCAGCAACCAGAGGAGACACAGCTTACCAGTGCTACTGTGAAGACACAGCTGAACCAGATGGGGACACAGTGTCACCAAAAATTAGACTCGATGACTGCAATGTTGACATTTATTTAGATCCCAAAGTCAGTGACCTTCCTCCCTCCCTCCTTCTTTCCTTCCTTCCTTTCTTTCCGTTTGGGACAGGGTTTTTCTGTGTAATAGTCCTGGCTGTCCTATAGCTCACTTTGTAGATCAGACTGACCTTGAACTCACAGAGATCAGCCTGCCTTTGCCTCCTGAGTGCTGCTATTAATGGCCTGTGCCAACATGCTGGGCTAAAACAGCAATCTTTTCATCTTATAAACATCTAACAAACCAACCATCTGAGACAAGTACCAAACCTAGAGGGACAGGCGTGTAACCCCAGCTGCTCAGGAGGATGACACAGGAGTATCAAATGTCAGGCCAGCCTGGGCTGTACAAGTTCAGTACCAGCCTGAACAACTTACTGAGAGCCTGTCTCAAATTAAAAATAATTCGGCTCAGGGGTAGAGTGCGTGCCTGGCATGTTTAAGGATGTAGGTGCCCCCAATACACACAAAAGAGGCAATCAAGTCATTTTAAATTTAAGTCCCACTAGTGTTCAAAATTAATTTTGAGAGAATGGGGGGTGGCGAAGGATGAACAGTATCCAAGTTTGGTTAATGGTGCTGGGGTTACACTGCCAGCCATAAGCTACTGTGTGTCAAGATGAGTTTGGCAAGGTAGCCCCAGAGGCAGGAGCCCCAGAGGCAGGGGGACAGATGCATGGAAGATGATCAATTTTTATGGTCTGAATGTGTTGAAATGTCCCATAATTAGTTTTTAAATTTTGTAAATCAAAAAACAACAACAACAAAAATATGGGAGACCCAAATCTGTGTTTCTGGGACATGGTCACTCATATGTCACAAAAAAACAAAACAAAACAAAACAAAAACCTTTTTAAAAAAATTTCCTTAAAACAGAAAGCTCTGAGTCACCACACAGGCAGAAGACACAGTGTGGCGTCCAAGAATAGACTTAAGAATGAAAACTCAGAATTATCTAACTGTGACGTGACGGGGAGGGAGACTCCTGCTCATGCAAACAATGAGCGGGTGGGGTTTGGGTCTGTGGTGTGGGAGGGAGAGTCTGTGGACCAAGGGGAAGGGGATTTCTTCCCTGGTTTTGATACAGTCTCAGAGAGCTCCTCTGAGGTAGGGACCTCATCTCAGGCTGCCACCCCTAGCCTCAGATGGGCATCCTAACCTTCCAGTCATAGCAGGCCACAAGTAGCAGTCCTGCCTTCCCTACCCATCAGTCATGGTGGCCCTACCCACCTCCAGGTTTTTAACTCACGGAGACTAGTCCTAGGAGCCTGTTCCCCTCAGCTTCTCCCGATGCACCCGGATTCCCTAGCTCTCCTTGTAGTGCAGTCTCTACACGGACTCCCTTAGCAATGCTCCTATGGCCTCCTTGCTCCTCAGGACTCCCCACAGTCCCCGGGGCTTCAGAACACCTCATAACTTTGTAATCAGATCTTTGACCGCATTCTTCTCCTACTTAACATCTGTCGTCCGGTTCTCATTGCTCTTCCCATGAAATCCAATGCGGACCATGAGGGCCAAAGGCACCAGAGCAAAGCCTTTCATTTCCCCTTGAGTACTGAGTCCTCTATTGTCATTCCAGGTTTGGTTTAAATGTGACCTCTCCTAGCAAAGCCTCATTTCCCTGTGGTCCCAACGCCCAACAACAGCTCTGCTTCCATTTTCTCTTAGCCATGTCACCTGTTTATTTTAAGGTGCTTGCCAAACAGCGTTTGCCCTTGTTCCCAGCCGACCTCTCGTCAAGACCAGCTTCCTGAGGCAGAGACCATGTTTCTCCTGTCTGTGAAAGTCTCTGGTGCCTTCAGCCCATCACACAGACAAAGCTGTGGGGTGGCTGAGCTGCAAGCTCGCCCACTCTGCTCCTTCCAGAGCTACCACCTCCTGACAGGCATCCTTTGTCTGGGGACCCTGCAGAGACACAGCAGAGAGCAATAGGGACACCCAAATATCACCCACTACACCGGTGGCACTGGCCAGATGGTCCCACGGGTTTGGTAGCTACTATAGCCACAGGACTGTTTCCTCTCAACCACTGGGTACTTCTCAGAGTCAGTGTCCACTGGTCCCATAGACACAGCATCCTGGGGACAAGGGCAGTGGCCATATCTTTGCCATGACATTGCCTTGTTTCCAGAGCAGACCCCAGGGAGTCCTCAGCTCAGCAAGCTGCCCTTGGCCCAGGACCCAGTCTAAGCTCACCAGCCCTACTCACTGGAAAGATGCCATTAACCCGGAGTGGAAAATTCCTCAGAACGACAGCACCTGGGTTGCTCAGTCCCACAGCTGCCACACCGGCACACTTGGCCAGTCATGCCGAGCCCAGTGCACCAGTGAACAGTTGATGTTCACCTGCATGGCACGTGAGATCAGAGCCGCCCCACCCCCACCCCGGGCAGGCCCTGCTGAGGCCCCTCCTCCACATGCCCCAACCCTTGCTGCTTCTGCTACTGATGTCCTTTCTGTGTTCTGTCTTTAGGGGTCATGTAAATGGAAAAAAGGTTATAGAAAAACTGCTGTAGAAGTCAGTGCCCTTGCAGCCTAAGCCACGGGCGAGAAGAGAGCCCGTGTTCTCAGTGGGTACATGACGCAAAGCCGCTGGGTGTAATGTTACGTTTGTACCATCCAGTTCTCGTTGCACACCTTGTTCCACTCCAGTTTCTCTCCACTAATGGCCTCTGGCACACGCTTGTGGCCAGTCTCATACTCAGTGGAGTGGTGGTTTGAATAAGAACGGCCCCCAGAGACCCGTATATTTGGATGTGTAGTTATAAGGGAGTGGAACGGTTTGAAGGGATTAGAAGGACTAGGAATGGTGGTGTTGCTGGAGTAGGTGTGACTTTGTTGGAGGAAGTGCATCACTGAGGGTAGGCTTTGAGGTCACCAAAGCTCATGCCAGGCCCAGGCTCCCACTTAGCCTGCGGATCCCAGATGTAGCTCCAGTGCCTGCTTGCATGCCGCCATGCTGCCCACAATGGATTCGACCTCTGAACCTGCAAGCCAGCCCCAATCGAATGCTTTCTTTGGTCACAATTGCCTTGGCCATTGTGTCTCTTTATAGCAATAGGACAGAGGGCAATCTAAACTCCACCAGAGCTGGGTCATGGGTAGTGAGCCTGGAATACCACAGCATACCAAGAGCCCGCTGGGTGAAGGGGAGGTCAGTAGACCTTTCCTGGGCTCCGGCACAGCCCACAGCACAAGCACCTGGCATGAGGCTTGCCAGGTCAGGCCTCTGTCCTCCGGCCTCCACATCCCCGGTCCAGGTGGGTGACAAGTGACCTATGGAGCTGCAAAGCACACCTCTAATATGAGAGAGGGTGAAGGAGGCCCTGGGCCACTTCGCAGAAGAAGATACTCTGAGAAACCCTACATAGTGTGGTGGGCAAAAGCCAGAGAACTGTCGGGTAACTGCTCTCAGAGAGGAGTCACGTGTTGTCTCCATGGAGAGGTAGCTTCCTGCACCCAACCTGGAGTCTTATACGAGCCAGCAGCTCAGGCCAATGGCACTGCAGCCAGCGCCCCCTCTGTATAATAACCACTGTTTGTCCAGCTCTGCTCAGTCTTTCCTGGGAGCTGCTCTCTCAGACTTCCCAACCCTGGTCCTGGCCTTGTGGCTGTGCCTGTCTCCACTTTTGTTCTGTTTCAAAAATAAGACAAGGTTTCTCTATGTAGTCCTAGACTGCCTGGAGTTTGCCATGTAGATGAGGCTGGCCTTGAACTCACAAAGATCCACCTGCTCTGCCTCCCAAAGATTGAGACTGCAGCACACCAGGTTCTCTCTGCTCTGTGCAACAAGAGTGAGGCAAGGCAGCCCCAGCCCAGGCAGTCCTGCCTCAGTTGTGAGAACATGGTTCCTGGGAGGGCTTCTCCCACACCCCATGCTCTCTTCTCTTAACTGGACCTTTCTCTGGGGTGAGGACATGCACACAAGACCAGGGAGAGTCAGCATTCACAAGAACAAAGCACAGTGCTGCCCTCCTAGACATTCATCACCCAAAGCTTACATCAGAAAGCCATCCACCTACCTACCGTCTCTGAGGTGCCTGAATAGTCAGACGTAGCCCCGATGCCATGCTCCGGTCACAGGTCTGGGTACAACTCTTAGGGGCAAGTGGAGTTGAAGCACAGGGTACTGGCTGTGGAATGGGAAGGCACCCCAAGGGGGAAACGGGAAGGGTAGCTGCCTGATGTTAACCCTTAGATGAAGTCACACAACTCTGAGAAGCAGCAGAGGTCTCCTCAGTGTACACCCATGCCCACTCACCATGCGAGGGTAGCATCTGGACTCTCAACTTTATGACCATCAGAGGTTAGCACTTCTCTTCCAGCTTGGGCAGAAACAGGAAGCGTTCCTAAGAGTTAAGGTAGGGTTAGCCTTTTGTCTCTGGTCAACCCAAAGCCAGGATTGGCCAGACGTGTAGATTTGTGGGGCCTGTGGGGCTGCTGGGGTAAGGCAGTAGCCCTGTCTTTAAGAGCTCGGTTCCTTTCTTGGACTCCTTGAGAGAAGGCATCAATCTACAGAGGCATCTCAGCTCACTAAAGACACCACAGCAGCAAGATGGAAAGACGGGCTGGCTGGGAGGCCACCACCCTCTACAGACTCCTTGATATTCACATTTACATTGTAGCTGGTTATGGAAGAAGAAAAGGGAGTGTCAGTGGGCTCAGTTTCTTTCTTTCTTTCTTTTTTATTCTTTTTTTGGAGCTGGGGACCGAACCCAGGGCCTTGCACTTGCTAGGCAAGTGCTCTACCACTGAGCTAAATCCCCAACCCCGTGGGCTCAGTTTCTTAACCAATAGCACTACTTGTTTTTTAGTTTTATCACAATCCTGACACGCCGGCTCGTTTGTTCTGTTTGCATTCAAGAGAGAACCTGAAATAGACACCAGAGGCATACACGATGCAGCAGCTTCAACAGAGCAGGACAGAGCGCAGGGATGTGAAAAATGAGCTAAGAGAGCTCTTGACTACACCAACCCCAGCTGGAAGGAGAGCCCAGATGGCGGCGTAGGAAGCAGAGAACCCTTGAGTTCAGAAGACAGGGCTCGGGGCAGCCGAAGTGGCTACAATTAACAGTGTGAAGTTGGAGAGGAAGTGGACGCGCAGCTTAGCCTCCAGGGTGAGGAAAACTCTCTTGGCCTACGGCTTCAAGATTGGGAAACTACGTGAAAGCGAGGAAAATGTCAGAGTAATTACATATATATCGTATGTGTGTGCGCATGTGTGTGCATATACATCTGTATGTAAAGCAACAGGTGAACAGTCTCCAGGGCCCAGAGCAGGGTAAGAACACTTTGGGCACCCACAAGCCACCTTACCAACTCGCGAGTGTTGGCTAGAATACTCTGAGGGGCATCGCCTTAGAAATAGGATGTTAACTGCAGGACCAAGGCCGCTCTGGACTACTTGACCCAAGCTTAGAAGCTTCTGAAGACCAAGGAACTCTGCCTGCACAGCCAAAGTCCAACACCACTGAAAGGACTACAACAGACGCCACCCACGGTTAAAACTCCTGATGCCCAGTGAAAGGAGCAGGCCAGCAGCGAGCATCCTCTCAGGAAACGGAAGCCGTGCAGGGTTTCAAGCAACAGAACTTTCGCGTAGAGGACTATTAAATATCAGCAGGGAGTCGACTAGGCGGAAGCAAAAGAAAATGCCATACAACACCTCAGGATGGGAACAAGGGAAGGATTCAGATCTGGCGAAGTGGGTGGCCATCGCTCCCCCTACCCCCACCACACAGGACGGTAGAGACCCTCGACTGTTCCAGGCTGGTGGCCAAGAGCTACCTGCAAAGATGGTGACAAAGTCAGCTAGAATGATGCCAGTGGAAGTGTTGGGAAGACAAAGGCACCCTGGTATGGGGGGTGGAGGTCACTTACAGGGATCCAACTTGATGCGACCACAGCCATCTTGGCCGTCATGCCTAGCCTGATGCTGTCCCTCAGTCTACCCCCTAAGGATGAACACGGTTACAACAGTCATCCGCAACACCTAAACTGCTGCTTCTCCTTCCCCTTGACATCCGTGTGTCTACTTATTTGGTGCCCGTACACATATTTGTACGTTTGTACACCAGCGCATCCAGGTGCCCTCAGAGGCCAGAAGAAGGCATCAGATCCCCTGCAGTTGGAATTGACAGGCAGATGTGGGCACCTGACGTCATGCTGAGAAACAAGTCTAGAACCTCTGGAAAGCAGCGCTCTCTTAACTGCTGAACCACTTCTCTAACGCCCTTCAAATCATCTAAAATGACTTATTATTATTGGTGTAAGGTGCAGGCGTGGGTGGGTCTCGGCGAACATGTGGGTGTCAGAGCACAGCTCACAGGAGTTGAGTCTCTCCTCTCGGCACACGGGTCTAAGTGCTGGGTCTTCCTCTCATTAGAGTTGCAGCGGGCACCTTTACCCACTGAACTGCCTAGCTGGCCCTAGCCTTTTAACTGACCCTTGACTATGTCAAGAGCGGAGAAAAGCCGAAGGTATTTCAGTTGGCTGCAGGTCCTTCGTCTAGCCTGGCATATATGCTCCTTTCCCTGCCTTAGGGTATGGGGACACTGGTCTTGCCAATATCCAGGATACACTTCCACTTAAAGTCTCTGGTAAGTTGGACTTGGTAAGTTGGATATGGTGGTGTAACCTATAACCTCCAGCACCTGAGGGGGTGACATAGGAGGGTTGCCTCAAGTCTGGCCAGCCATAGCTCCAAATCCAGACCCTGTCTCAAAACGATTAAATCAAATAATAAGTAAGACTTTGTGAAATCCTACATCCATCTGCCTCTGTCTTTGATTTTCCAGCTTCCTCCACCGTTAGGAGGCTGGTCCAAAACACTGAACTCACCAGGGCATTGCCAGAAACCAACCGAACCAAATGGAGCACACCTAAGGCAGCCGTCGGACCCTCATGCCAGCCTGAACCGGAGGAGAGCACCAACACAGAACCGAAAGGAACCATTTCTCCTCAAAAGCCACTCTCGGATAAAGATTAGCATCGGCAAGGGAGAAGGTTTTTGTGTGCCCAGCCTTTCCAAGGGCAGGGAGCAATCAGAGCTGAGAGGCGACCAATTAAGAGCCGCTATTATAAATTTTAAGAGGACACAACCTAGAATCGCAAAACATTTTTAAAACCTCACGGAAAGCTGATGCAGAAACGAGAGTTAAAGGAAGTGGCAGATAAAGGCATAGTGAGCGACTGTAACTGCACTTCATACAGTCAGGAAGCCACGAGTGTACAAGGAGGGAACAGAAGAGTGAAAAGACTCCTTCAGAGGGAAAATATCTGAAATGAAAAAAGAGGAACAGGGGCTGAAGAGATGGGTCAGAGTCAAGAGCGCTGGCTGCTCTCGCAGAGGTCTGGGGTTCAATTCCCAGCACCCATCCAGGTGCTCACAGGCCCCTGTAACTCCTGTTCCTGGAGATATGATGCCCTCTCCTGACCTCCACAGGGACCAGGTACACATGTGGTAAATAAACACGCATGCAGGCAAAATATTTATACAAAAAAATATAGATATTGAATTTTTTTAAGCAGTAAGCCAGATGGGTTAACAGCAAATAAACACAGAAAAAGAAGAGATCGGTGATTTGAAGACCCAGCTCACTGTCCAAACGAGCACAGACAGGGTCACTCACGCCAAGCCACGGAACGTGTGCATAGTTGACACCGCCACACAAAAGGGAACTGAACACATCTGAAGAGACATCAGAAAACTTTATAAACTCACAGACCCGAGGTCAACTGCACCAGAGAAATCTCTAAGGCACCTGTTCAATTCTAGTCCTTACGCTTAGAGACCTCTGCCAAGTGGGAAAACCAAGTGTGCACACCAAACCCAGGAGCGCAGGGAGGCGAGATAAGCTGAGAAGCCTGTGCCAGGGCAGCCCTCAGGGTAGAGTAAAGGCCACGGAGGCCACCCTCGGAGGCCTGCAGCTGCTGTCCAACTTCTCTCTCAGTGGAGCTCCATCTGCCATCACCACGTTTTAGCTGAGACTCCCCTGAGAGGCCCATCACACTGCTCCCAGAACGAGTTATGTATACACATAATAAATAAATCATCTCTTCTACTGTCTTCACTGAGGAACCCAACCTACGGCCAACAGTCTACTAGATGGGAAAAATGGCAAGTGTCTTTTCTAAGATTATTAACACAACAGCCTATTAACTCTCTCTACTCTTATTCAATTTAGTGGCCGAAGCGTTTGTTTTATTCTTCGGTCATATCTTTCATTCTGACTACCGTTTCCTCTCCCTCTTCTCTTCCCAGCCCTCCTCACCTCATATCCACTCCTCCTCCATTTCCCTTCAGAAAAGAGCAGGCATCCCGGGGATATCAACCAAACATGGGACAACAAGTTATTATAGGCACAAACCCTCCTATCACGGCTGGACGAGGTAACCTGGTAGGAGGGAAAGGGTCCCAAGCACAGGAAAAAAAGTCAGAGACAGCCCCTGCTGTTAGGAGACCCAGGAACAGCAAGCTACACAACCATAACATACGTAGAGGACCTAGCACAGACTCGTGCAGGGCCTGTGATTGTCACTTTCGTCTCTGTGAGCCTCTGTGAGCCCTGCTTAGTTGATTCTGTGGGCTGTGTTCTTGGGGTGCCCTTGATCTCTCTGACCTCTACAATCCTTCCTCCCCCTCTTCCTGTGATTCCCCAAGCTCCACCTAATGTTTGGCTGTGGTCTCTGCTCCCATCAGTTGCTGGGCGAAGCCTCTCTGATGATGACTGGGCTCCAATCTCGGCATATAGCAGAGTATCGTTAGGAATCATTTCTCTGACTTTCCCCCCTTGCTTGCTTGCTGTTGTCTTTGGCTGTATCCTAGGTCTCTGGGCTCTCCGGCCTCTGGTTCCTAGCCATCCAGGCAGTGTCAGGCATGGGCTCCCTCTTGTGGCCGGGGTCTCAAGTTCCAGCTGTCGTGGGTTGGCTACTCCCACAAGTTCTGCATGCACCACAGCACACTGTGCAGGCAGGACAAATTTTAGGTCGAAGGTTTGTGGCTGTGTTCTTGTCCCAGTCGCCCCACGAGAAACCTTGCCTGGTTACATAAGGTGTTCGGTTCAGAATTATTAACCGGAACGACAAAGTGAGAGGAATACAAATAGGAAGACAAAACAAAACACAAAGCCCATGACCTCAACTTGCACGAGATGATAGGCTCTTAAGAAGAAAACACTTGGATCTGGAAAACCTTTCATTAAAGCAGTAGAATACGACCGCAGCATGGAGCGACCACAGTAGCCTTTCTTTGTGCCTGTTGAGCTCTGGCCTTTTGCTGTGTATTATAATGTTAAGTGCAGGCCCCTGGACCTGGTTGCCCCAGAGATTGCAACCATGTGACCTGCCCCACCCTGTTATTTCTGATTGGTAAATAAAGATGCTGATAGCCAATAGTGGGGTTTAGGGGTCCCAGGCCTAGGCCTCAGAGGGAACCACAAGGGACAGAGAAGGAGTGGAGAAGTAGCCATGGATTAGGTGACAATGTGGCCCTAACTTCAAAGCCCACCCACCAGTGACATACTTCTTCCAACAAGGCCTACTCCAAACAGTGCCACTCCTTAGGAGCCCATGTGAGCCATTTTTACTCAAACCACCACAATAACATCAAGAAGGTAGTGATGCAGGCATCAGAGGGTCTGGTTGTCTCCTGTGATACCCACTACCACCTTTGATGTTGGGGCTGGCATTGCCCTCAGTAACCACTTTGTCAAACTCATTTCCTGGTATGACAACAAATTCTGCTAGAGCAGTAGTATAATAGAACCTCATGGTCCACCCTGACTCCAAGGAGCGAGAATCCCTGAAGTGTTCACCCCAGCAAGAACATAGCACTGAGGCCTTCAACTGCTGTCCCTGCTCCAACTCAAACCTCAACACACTGAGTAGTTTCCATCCCAGACCTGTAGAAGAAGGGGAGGCCTTAAGAGCCCCCTGCTGTCTACAATCCTCAATATAGTTCAGAGTGTGTAGCAACAGGTGCCGGACTGGCATCATTAAGGCATTACAAGCAAACGAGTAAAGCGGGCTACATTAACAAAGACAATTGTCAGTAATAGGGGGATATTACAAGATAATAGATGGGACATTTCCTCAATAAAAGAAACAAAACAAAACTGAAAGACCAATTTTCACTATTCAAATAGTCCGAAAGTGAAATGTTAAACAATATGTTCTGTATCAAAGCAAAATATGAGCAAAATGGCCTACTAATTGTTGTCAAAATAATAGAAATTGATTCAGCCTCTTGAGAGGGTAAAATTTAGTAACAATGAAAATGCTGTTGGGGCCAGATCAACGATTAATCAGTGATTAAGAATGCCTGATTCACCTACTGTTCTATCATGAGGACCAGTGTTCCCATCCCAGCACCCATGCTGAGCAGATCACAAAGGCCTGTGACTCCAGCTCCAAAGGATATGATGCTATGCTGGTGTGGTGGTTTGAAGATGCTTGGCCCAAGGAATGGCACTGTTAGGGGGGTGTGGCCTTGTTGGAGGAAGTGTGTCACTGTGGGGGTGGGCTTTGAAACCTTTCTCCTAGCTTCCTGGAAGTGAGTCTTCTCAGGGCTGCCTTTGTACAAGAAGTAGAACTCTCAGCTCCTCCAGCGCCATGCCTGCCTGGATGCTGCCATGCTTCCCTCGATAATGATAATCAACTGAACCTCCCAGCATGAAAGCCAGCCCCAATTAAATGTCCTTTATAAGAGTTGCCATGGTCATGGTGTCTCTCCACAGCAATGAAACCCCAACTAAGACAGCTGGCTAGGGGCTGGAGAGATGGCTCAGTGGTTAAGAGCACCGACTGCTCTTCCAGAGGTCCTGAGTTCAAATCCCAGCAACCACATGGTGGCTCACAACCATCTGTAAAGAGATCCGATGCCCTCTTCTGGTGTGTCTGAAGACAGCTATAGTGTACTTATATATAATAAATGAATAAATAAATCTTAAAAAAAAAAAAGACAGGGGTTGGGGATTTAGCTCAGTGGTAGAGCGCTTGCCTAGGAAGTGCAAGGCCCTGGGTTCGGTCCCCAGCTCCGAAAAAAAAAAAAAAAAAAAAAAGACAGTTGGCTAGGTTTTTGTCAACTTGACACGAGCTAGAGTCATCTAGAGAGAGGTGACCTCAATTGAGAAAATGCTTCTATCAGGTTGCCCTGTAGGAACGTTTGTGGGTCAATGTCTTGATTAATGATTAATGTGTGAGGGACAAGTGTACATAGGCAGTGCCACACCTATGTAAGTGGCCCTGGGTTGTGTAAGAAAGCAAACTGAGTAAGCCATGGGAAGCAAGCCAGTAAGCAGCACCCCTGGGGACCCTTGCTTCAGTTCCTGCCTCCAGGTTCCTGCCCTGACTTCCCTTCATGATGAACTGAAGGCTGCTTTTAGTCACAGTGTTTGTCACAGCAATGTAGGGGGTGGTTCTGATCTGTGAACACCGAAGGTCTTGTTCCCCAGTTGGTTCTTGATCGATCAGTTAAGATTGTAGCAGCCAATGGCTGGGTGGAAGAGGCAGGACTTCCAGGTTCCCACAGGCAGGCTGTGGGACGCAAGAGGAGGAAAGAGAATTTACCATGCATGTGAGATCTCGTGGGGAGTGGCTACTTTCCTGACTGAGCCTTGGGTAGCAGGCGAGAGATCAGAAATGCAACTAAGCTGAGGACAGAGTTAGGGTGCTGAGCAAGGACAAGGTACCAGGGCAACTAAGTTGGCAGATTTACAGTTGTTGAGCTGGGAGTGAAGGTAAGGGCGTGTTAGCGGCGGGAGGCTTAGAAGTGTCTGGCCATTGAACTAAAAAAAATATTAAAAATAAGTTGGAGGGGTTGGGGATTTAGCTCAGTGGTAGAGTACTTGCCTAGCAAGCGCAAGGCCCTGGGTTCGGTTCTCAGCTCCGGAAAAAAAAAAAAGGAAAAATAAGTTGGGCTGGAGAGATGGCTCAGCGGTTAAGAGCACTGACCGCTCTTCCAGAGTTCCTGAGTTCAAATCCCAGCAACTACATGGTGGCTCACAACCATCTGTAATGGGATCCTATGCCCTCTTCTGGTGTGTCTAAAGACAGTGACAGTGTGCTCAAATAAATAAATAAATAATCTTTAAAAAATAAGTTAATGTGTGTGTGCCTTTCACTGAGGATCCAAGGGAACCAGGCTGATGGCTGTTAGCACGGTCCGCCCAGAACTTAAAGTGGAGTAGTAGAAACTACACACCACAGCAGCAGAAAGCACATCAGGACAGCCTCTTCTGGACACCACACGCACACCTTCTCTTTCAAATAATAAACCTAAAACAATCCCTTATATTTACCTAACCATAATATCATATATTATTACCTTTGTGTACCCTTGTTCATGGCATTAAGATTGCTTTCGGTTTTGAGGTTTGGTTTTTGAACAAGCAATATGGCCACAATCAATATCCTTGGTATACACTGTCATTTTCCTCAAAACTCCATTTCCCCCAAATTCTGGTGGCTAGACAAAAGTCAGCATTCTCCAGGAACTCGCAAAGCCAAAAGGAGCTATTTCCCTTAGCACTGGCAGAGGGTCAAGGGGCTGTCTGAGGTGCCTATTAGCATACCGTAGCCAGGCTCCCTCAGTGTCACACACAAGTGCCTGTTACACACCCAGAGTCCAGTCTTCTAGCTCTTCTTCCCACCTTGCTCCCCGACCCTGACTCCCCTAGGTCACAGCTTCCTTCCCGTTACTCATTCTATAACCCTGCTATCTGGGCTATGCTCTGTCTTTGGCCCTCTCTTTTTCTCCTTCTCTCACCCGTCTTCTCCTAGTCTGTTCCTGCTTCTCTTGGCCAGGTCCAGTCTACTGCTTTCTCTCGATGTCCTTGACCTCATATCTACATTAAAAACCTCGCCTTAGCCACACCATGGAGCAGTCACGCTATCAGTTTCTATATATTTTAATGCACCTATATCTGTAGAATGTTTCAACATAACTTTCTGGGTCAAAGGGTGAAGTTTTTCTCTTTACCTTTGCTCTTTCCTAGTGTGTGTGTGTGTGTGTGTGTGTGTGTGTGTGTGTGTGTGTGTGTGTGTGTGCAAATGGAGGACGGGTGTGCCTAGAATGGTGGGTGTCTTACCCAATCTAGCGCTGTGACATAGGGTCTCTCTTGGACCTGGAGCTAGGCAGAAGGTGCACAGCCCCAGTGATCCCCCTGTCTTGGCTGTGCTGGAGTTACAAGCACACAGTCACGCCTGGCTTTTTACATGTATGCTTACAACTCAAACGCAAGTCCTCATGCTTGTGCAGCATGCACGCTAACCCACCTACCCACCATCCCAGCCCAAGGGCGAGGAGTATTTTCAGTTCTAATTCTTTCCTTGACAGGTTCTCCTGCTGACTATCAAATGGTATTTGTGGGCTTGATTTCAATTCTCCTAATGATTAATAAGGTTGACCTTGTACACTTTAGCCATCCATATTTTGTATTTTGACAAATTCATTCCAATCTTAGGACTATTTTCTAGTTGGATTGCCTTTTGTCGAGTTACACAGATTCTTTTGGGGGTGGAGTAGGTATGAACATGTTTCTGTGGGTATGTGCACATGTGTGCAAATACATGTGTGTGTTTGAGGAGAGCAGGTAGAAACTGTTTTTGTTTTTTGTTTTTTTTAATTAAAGAGACTTATTATTTATTTATTATGTATACAGTGCTCTGCCTGCATGTACATCAACAAGTCAGAAAAGGGCATCAAATCCCATTACAGATGGTTGTGAGCCACCATGTGGTTGCTGGAAATTGAACTCAGGACCTCTGGAAGAGCAGTCAATGCTCTTAACCACTGAGCCATCTCTCCAGCCCTGTAGAAACTGTTTTTTTCTTCTTTTTCTTTTCTTTTTTTTTAAGATTTATTTATTATATATACAGTGTTCTGCCTGCATGAGTCAGAAGAGAGCACCAGGTCTCATTATGCATGCTTGTGAGCTCCCATGGGTTGCTAGGAATTGAACTTGGGACCTTTGGAAGAACAGTCAGTGCTCTTACCCACTGAGCCATCTCTCCAGCCCTGTAGAAACTGTTTTGTAAAGAAGGACTCTCATGTGAAGACTAAGATGGATGAGTGTTTCTAGAATAGAAAGGCAAAAAAACAAAACAAACAAACAAAAAACCTAGAAAGTTTTTGCAAGTTCTAGAGATTTGAATAAGTTATTTAAAGTGCACAAAGGACGAAAGGTAAAGATAATGTATATGGTTTAAGATCAACAGTTACAAAAACTGGCTAAAATGTATGTCAAATACAAATTTATTTAGAAATACCTGGCTATTAAACATCATACAGTAAAGTACCAGACTGGCGTAGCTGATCTTCTGGGTGTTCAGTAACCAGGTTGTTCTAATGCTGTCAGAGGACTAAAACGGAGAAAATTTCCCCTTGCTCTCCAAGGTCAATGAGGCCCCAGGGGATTGTGGACGATCTCTGGAACTGTGGAAAGTCACCTCAGTGAACTCTAACCAGCACCCAGTCTACAAAGAGAGTCACTACATGGTAAAGATTTCCTCTACACACCCTTTTGGTTTTTTTTTTTTTTTTTTTTTTTTTTTTTTGGTTCTTTTTTTTGGAGCTGGGGACCGAACCCAGGGCCTTGCGCTTCCTAGGCAAGCGCTCTACCCCTAGGCTAAATCCCCAACCCTTGGTTTTTTGACACAAGGTTTCTCTGTAGTCCTGGCAGTCCTGGAAGTCACTTTGTAGACCAGGTTGGCCTTGAACTCAGAGATCCACCTGCTGAGTTCAAGACACGTGCCTCCACTGTCTGACTTACACCACCCCTTTTAATCAGCTCTAAGCTAGACTGACAACTTGGTTGCAGAATATTTGATTACATTGTGAGTTGTAGGCTTAGATCTTTTAAAACTGCTGTCAGGATACCAGCAGTCTAGTTCAGTAGTATCAGGATACCAAACACAGATCAGCAGCTGTGGCACAATCCAGCAGAAACTGCCAGGCCTCCGCTGAATCGGCAGGAGTTGGTGGGAGCCACCAGGTCCAGCCAGAATGCCTTGAGAAGCTCTCTGCTGTCCCTCTCTCAACAAAGTGAAGATCAGTGAAGATTTGGGACCAACCGAGTGTTGCAAGGCTAGCTATGCAAGTGCCCCCGTCACTGTCTGTTGAGTCCTATTTATACTCTCTTTAAACATCATGTGTCCGCTCACAGGCCTTGCCTCAGCAAAACTCCATGTGAGTATGCCTTAGTAAGATACCACATGAGTCTGCATTACATGACACAACCAGAACATTCCACTTCAGTGAATCCTGAAATTGTGTTATTTGCTTAAAAACAAAAACAAAAACAAAAACCCTCTTTCTAGTTGTGGTGTGGTTCAGCCCTCAGCACACAACCTCTGGCTGAAATACAGACATGCTCTTAGCATACACCTTTCATCCTAAACAATGAAGGTAAAGTTGCACGATGTTTGAAAGTGACGTCTAATTGAGTGGCAGACATAGCGAGAAATCAGAGAAAGATTCGACAGAACAGGATCTGCCCAACTCTCAAGAGGAGAGAGAGAGGAAAGCGAAGCTACTGAGGGCAGTGCAGAGAGAGGAGGCAGTTTTGTTAGGACAGTTGCAGAGGCAGGTTGCAGAGAGGCGGCTAGGTCCAGATGGAGACAGACCAATCCAGAGAATGAGAAGGAGACAGACGATTAGAACAGATTGCCAGAGTTGGTTTGAGGCCAAGCAGAGCAATTCAGGAGACGCCGAGAGAAGCCAGGTTTAATCAGTCAGTGTGGAGAGGAGTTCGAACCAGAACAGCCGAGTTAAACCAGCCAGCCAGAGCTCAGAAAGAACTAGAAAGATTGAGCTTATTCAGCAGTAAGTCTGAGAGACTGAAAACATTCTAGGCCTAGATAAGACCGTACAGAGGGTAGAAGCTTCCAGGACCAGGCCTAAGTCAGTAGACTGAGGCAGTGAGCCTGCATGAGGACAGTTACATCAAGAGAACAAAAGTTACTCTCACAAGACTTTTCTTCCATCAATTAACCTCTGTTTCACCAGCTCTCAGAAAACCTTAAAAAAAAAAAATTTCAGATCAGCACACTGTCCTTCGGAACCGACTTGACTTCTTGGCTGCTGCAGTCTTCCATAATTGAGAGGGTTCTCTGACCCCTGCTAAGGATGGGCTCTGCACTCTCCTCTCAGAACGGTGCTGCTTCCACACCAATGCATCCACATGGTTCTGAGAGGCCAAACCTACTTTATTTTGAGACCAAACCCCATCATCAAAAAAACAAAAACAAAAACAAAACAAAACAAAAAAAAAGAACCTAAAAACTTGATCTATAGTTACACCCAAGCACCAGAAAGGACCCCATGGCTTGTCCTTGACCCACACTCAAGCACTACTCCCTAACTTCTCCTAACAATAGTCCATCAAAGATTAGTCTAATTATGTCAGATGTACTTTCAGACCATTTGATTGTTCATGGTCTTGCCTCAGAGCACCCACCTGTTGGCTTACAATAGTCAGCCTGTTAGACGCTTCCCAGGCTGAACACCCCTCCCTACCCCCCACTTACTCTCATCTATAAAACACTGCCCCAGTGAAGGCAAGAGACCAAATCTTTTGGGTTCAGACTCCATCTTAGAGAACCTGACCTAAGATTGAACTCAAGTTAGCCAACAGGCCACTTGGTACCTAGCACCCTATTCCTCCCAACAAGTCTACACCCCCAGGTTACAATCCTGCCCGACACTTCACTTCCTAACCACCACCAATCAGTTGGAAAAGAGAAGTTAAGTTTATAGTTTGGCTCCCAGTACCAGCCAACTGTGTCACAGGCCATAATGGCCTCCCAATCAGGTGTGGCCCAGGCTAGGTACCCCTTCTTGGCTCTATAAATGCTTGCCTAAAATTAGGCTCAGGGCTCCACCTTCCTGCTGTGCCCAAACTTGAGCTTGAATAAAGAGATGCTAATGCAGTTGCATCGGAATTAGCTCCTTGGTGGTCATTGAGGTTCACAAATGTTTCCTGGCACAACAAAGGTTTGGGGCTTCTCCACCAAATCTCTGACCCGCTGCATCAGCAGCACAGTGGGAGGTGAGTAGGGCCAAACTAGAGTTTATAATAAAAACCCTCGGGGCTGGAGAGATGGCTCAGTGGTTAAGAGCACTGACTGCTCTTCCAGAGGTCCTGAGTTCAAATCCCAGCAACCACATGGGGGCTCACAACCATCTGTAATAAGGTCAGATGCCCTCTTCTGGTGTGTCTGAAGACAGTGACAATTTACTTATATATAATAAATAAATCTTTAAAAAAAAAAAACCCTCATGTGAGTACATCAGATTCAACTCCTGGTTGGTCTCTTGGGGCTTGAGAACACGCACAACAGATCTTTCCTTTCTTCCCTCTTTTCCTCATCCTTACGCTTTTTACCCTGTCTTTTAAAATGTTTTACTTACCAGATCTACTTCCCTTATATCTGAAAAAGGATGTTCTGATGTAAGTGCTTTCTCCACAGCAGCTCCTTTCGTTCCTAATACAACTGCCAGAAGGCCTTGTGGACACTGGAGTTCTGATTGCAAGGAACCTTCATCCCTGTCACCCCAGAGCAGATACATTCCTCACACGTGTAGAATATGCTACGACAAGTTACTCAGCCACAAAAACAAGTGAAAGATTCACTCATGCAGGACAAACAAAAGAGGCCACATATTTTATGATTCTATTTATATAAACACACAAAACACACAAACTTGGATTCCCAAGGGGCTAGGGGGTGGGGGTGGGGGGAAATACAGCTGACTGTTAACAAGAACAAGCAGTTTCTATTTGAAACTATAAAATAATCTAGAATTTGATATCGATGACAGTGGTAGTCTTGTGGATAAGGATCTACTGAAACACACTTTAAAAGGATTTCACAATTGTTGGCTTTCTTTCTAGGCTCTGCCCAGAAGTTACCTGGCAAAGCCAGGTAGGATTGGTTTGTTATAAAAGGGATTGTTTGCCACCCCCCTCGTTCTCTCTGCCCCTTCCCTCTTTCTTTAACTCTCTTCTCTCCCTGATTTTCTTTCCCCTCCTTCCCCCTCTTTCTCCATGTGTTCCTGGCTGGCTTTCCTCTCCCCTCCCCCTTTCTCTGCCTCTACTCCCTTCTCAATTCCCCTTTCCATGCCTCCAAATAAACTCTATTACGATATCCGTCATACGGCTGGTAGCTCAGGGGAAGGGATGCCTCAGCATGGACCAGCCGCACCCTAGAAATCTTATCCTTGGCTTAAAACAAACAAACAAACAAACAAACAAACAAAACTACCTTAATTTATATCTTTAAGAATACAAAACGTGTGGTCGTCTCTCCAGGTCTACTCCTTCGAATGATCCCAGTGTTATTTCAGTGACTGATCAAACTCTCAGTTCCCAATTCTATTATCGAACAATGTCCTCACTGAATCTGGCGCTTCTTCCACACATACACATCCCATTAGGGGTTGCCGCCACACTTTTTTTTCCCATTTATTTATGCATATGTCTGCAAATACATTTACAAACCAGAAGAGGGCATCAGATTCCTATGGGACTACAGTTAGAGATGGCTGTGAGCCACCATGTAGTTACTGGGAATTGAATTCAGGACCTCCAGACGAGCAGCCACTGCTCTTAAACGATGAGCCATTCCCCGTTACCGCACTTCTTTAAAAGCGACCATCACTACCCTCATCCCAAGCTTCCTCTGCACTTAACAGAATTTATGCAGCGAGCGCTATCACCGCGTACAGAGCAAGATTATAGTCCTGGCTCGTGCGGCCTCACACCGACCGGAAACGCCCTAGCCACTGTGGAACACCGGAAGGCGACCCTCATCCCGCTTCCCACACTCGGACCATGTACATAGTTTTGCGCACGCGCAGACCCTGCTCCTGCGCACTCGTCATTCTTCGCTCGCAGGCCTCAGGGCGCAAGCGCAGCCCCGCGGCTCTCCGTTAAGAAGGTGCGGCTGCAGAGCGGGAGGTAGGAGGGGCTCGGCGTAGGCCTAGAGTGGCCCGGTGGTAGTGGTAGTGGTGGGGATTGTCACTTCCCGCGGTGTCCCCTCTCCTGCGAGGCCGGAAGGCGTCTATCTGTCAGCCTCTGCCGGACGTCCCTCGATCTTGACCGGCCCGCGGTGGGGTGGCAGGAGCTGCGCTCGGTAGAAAGGGGCAGCGCCTCCCCGGAGGGAGATAGGGACAGCCCAGCGATCAGAACCTTCTGTCTGACTTTAGGGCCGTCGAACGTTTCCCCAGGCAGGCCCAGTCCTCTTCCGTGGGCACCCGTAAGGATAGGCGGGAGGGTTCACCCCGCCTTAATCCATTCATTCCCTTGACGCCTGCTAGGAGCTGGTAGGCAAGTAGGACGCTGAGGAGGCAGGAGTTCCCTACTCTATGGAAGCTGGAAGCCTGGTGGAATCCGTTATGTCGTTTAGCAGATATTGGTGGAGCATCTACCAGAGAAGACAGTCTTATGACTGGATTGTCAGAAGAGATGTGGGGACTCAACACTAACGTATCGTAGAAATGTACACATCTAGCACCGTACAATTCAGGTTGCTTTTGCCTGATGTTCCCGGCCTTTGGGAACTGAACCGACTTCTCTCTCACTGCAGGCCTCTCCTTGCTACTATTTCTCTTCAGTCTCCTCCCACTGTATCAAACTTTGCAGTTCGTGAAGTCAACAGATAGCTGCCTAGCATTTATTGTAAGTTGGAAACCAGATAGCCCAAAGAAAATAAAAGTAAATAAATGTATATCTAACTGATATGCTGAACTTCACTAACAGATAATTCAGTGAATAGAAACATAGAATCTGATACCCTGGAACCACACTGCCTAAAATCTTTACCCTGCTACTTCAGAACGGTTCCTTTTACACTGCTTGTGACTGATTCCTCACTGTGATGAAAAGGTGACAATAGACTGTATTGTATAGGATTGCTGTAAGGATTAATGAGCTAAAGATTTGAAAAGCAATTAGCATAGCACTGGACACATAAACATTCAATAAGTGTTATACACTGCAAATGATTACAAGCTGTGGCAGATGTCACTGTGACAACCATGTGCGACGACACAGTAAGGAGGGGGACAGAGCCCATGTGAAGGAGTAGGGGAAAGTTTTATAATATTATTGTATTGCTATATTTGTAATGAATAGATTTCTGCCATTGGGTTATATAGGGAGGTGTGTGTGTGTATATATGTATATACATATTGGGTTATATAGGGAGGTGTGTGTGTGTATGTATGTATGTATGTATTAGGTTATATAGGGAGGTGTGTATGTGTGTGTGTGTGTATTGGGTTATATAGGGAGGTGTGTGTGTATGTATGTATGTATTGGGTTATATAGGGAGGTGTGTGTATGTATGTATGTATTGGGTTATATAGGGAGATGTGTGTGTGTATGTATTGGGTTATATAGGGAGGTTGTGTGTGTGCATGCGTGTGTGGTGTGTGATATGTCTTGCATGTCATGTGTGCTGCACTGGGATATACTATGGAACAAGTATACTTGTAACCAGGCTGTATTTGGAGACTTTCCCCATAACGACATCCTCTTGTACATCCTGGAAGAAATGACATAAAATAGCATTAGCTGTCTAACTACACTTAGATGCTTTTGGTTTTCCACAGATACAAAGTTAGATGAACCTATGTCCTTTATCACTGTGGAGACCTTGGAGAATCACCTGATCACAGAGTTCACATGTGTTCTATCCCAGAGGCAGCTGTTGGACAACAAAAGAGGGAAGTTTTTAAACAAGTTGTTTAACTACGGGTCCAAATTGAAGAAAGAAGAAAGATATGGAGAGGAGTACAGTACTTGGTTTGCAATTGTGCAAAGTCTCCAAGTAAATCAGAGAGAAGACAGCTGTAGTGAGGCCAGAGGTGTGGTACAACCTCAGTGGGCTCACGCACGAGCGCCGCATCTGTGGACATGTTGCCAGTCCGGTCCTCACTCCCCTAAAGACAAACAAGAAACCTTAAAACAGGTCAAGTGATGGATGAGTCAGATGATGATTTCAAAGAACTCTGTGCCAGCTTTTTCCAAAGGGTGAAAAAAAATGCGACCAAAGAAGCGTCAGGAGAGAGGACGAGGCGGAAGGCCTCTGGGCACACTCAGGAAAGAGGCAAACGGAAAGAAGCCAGCCAAGCTGTCGCCAGGAGCAAAGCCCTTCAAGGCCCTTCAGAGAAGAAACCTCGATTAGGCAGCCAGACCTCTAGGACTAAAAAGCAAAGGGCACCCAAATCTCAAGAAGGGGACCCCGTTCTCCCTGTGAATGGAAAGGGAGGTGTTCTTGCTCCTACCCCAGATCAGCCTGTGTTGTGTGAAAGACCACAGAGCATTCAGACAGGTAACCAGGCAGGACCCACTGCCAGATTTGGTTCCAGAGAGGAACCAAACTGATGTATGCTGTTGTAAATGAGGGCTCAGAAAACCTGCTAAAAAAGGCCAGATAGCCGGGTGTGGTGGTGCACACCTCTAAGGCTAGCATCGGGAGGCAGAAGCAGGTGAATCCCTGGGAGTTAGAGGGCAGCCTGGTATCCACATACTGAGTTCGGGATAGCCATGGCTATGTAGAGAGATCATCAAAAAAGGCCAGAGAGCAAATATTTTGTTGTTACAGATCACATAGTTTATGTTGCAACAATTGACTCTCCTTAATTATGGGGTTGCAACTCTGTCAGAAGGTAAACATTTGAGAAAAAAAAATAACCTATACTTAATATGTCCAGACGGTTTTTCTTGTTTTCATTCCCTAAGAACACAGTGTAGGCACTATTTATATAGCCTTTATATTGGATATCATCTTAATGCATAGCGGGGTTAAAGCACACAGGTTACACAGGTTCCATATAGATAGGTGGTATACTGACTAGAAAAAGTGATCTGCAGGTTTTGAAAGTTTCAGGAACTCGTAGAACTGATCTCTTCTAGCTACAGCGGGTCAACTGTTCTAATGGCAGCCGTAGGTGATGCGGAAGTGAATGGGGCAGCCGTGTGCCAATGAAACAGTTTACAGAAATACGCCTAGCCCTAGAACCATAGTTTGCCCAGCCCTTTGTGTGTGTGTGTTCAATGAGTATGTGTAGAGGTTTGCTCTGAGACCTTTCTGTGACTGTTCATGCAGTTAACAGCAGTCATGTCAGCATAAAAATAATGGTGTCCTCAGTATATGTGTGAATTAATTTTAAGGTAGGTACGTTGGAAAGGACCAGCCAGGCCTTTGGTTAGGTTGAGGAGGCTTTCAGAGTGTGCACTGCGTGTTCCTGACACCCTTTGCATGCTCAGCCACTTGCTTGACGTAAGCCTTCACACAGATCTGAAAACAGACTTGAGTGTAAGATGTGCTCTGCAGCTCCTGGTTTCTGTTTCTAAGCTTCCTTCACCGTCTCTTCCTGGCTGTAGAGAGCATTTCTAGTGTGGGTGCAGCGTCTTTCTTCAGTGGTGTTAAAGCCTGGGCCCCTGAGGCTGCTGAAGGATCCCACAGCACTGCGCAGGCGTACTGAGCATCCTGCTCCCTCCTGCAGCTGGCGAAAGCCCTGGTTCACGCATGCACACCTGCTCACACATGCACACCTGCTCACACATGCACACCTGCTCACACATGCACACCTGCTCACACATGCACACCTGCTCACACATGCACACCTGCACAGTTGGCATGTAGCTTCATGGGTTCCTGGACTCCACTGAGGGCTGTAGATGGGTCTCAGGTTAAAGCATGGATCTCAAAAGCATAAGAGATAAATATTTGTCATTAGTATTTCTTTAATAATTGCTCTATTAAGATATTGCTCATTACATAATTTTAAAGCACAGTTTCGTGGTTTTAGTACATTCAGAGCTGGGCAACCACCGCCACTACTACATGACTTGAGAGCATTTTTCATCCCCCCTAATGAACCACAAGCTCATCTGTAGTCACTGCATCCAGTATCCTTCGCCACTGATGTGTTCCCATTGCCACAATGAGGGAATGGTCAGGTCCTGTTCACACAAGTCAGGTCAAACCTGAACTGGCGGGTATAAGACCTTTTGGAAGTTCGAGTCTAACCTACAGAATAGAAGCTGTGAATATTTTCTTCCTCCAGAGAATGCTCCCAATGGCGACTCCACGACGACTGGTGTGCCAAGCCCCTCCAAGCCCAGAGCCTCGGAGCTGGTTCTCCAACGGATGAAACAGTTCAAGAGAGCGGACCCTGAGCGCTTGAGACATACCTCAGAAGAATCCTCCCTCAAGACTGCACCGGGAGAAAGTGTCCCAAGGAGCCTGCAACAGGAGATAGTGGCGGGAAACGGTACGGTGAGCACACTCTGCCTTCGAGGAGAAGGTACACTGTGTAGGAAAGGCCTCGGAAGAAGCCGCTGGCTTCACTTCTGTATACAGCTTCTCTGTCTGATCTCTACCTCAATGAGGTGGTGACCTCCTTGGAGCTAGCCAAAGAATGGAGTGTCCCTATAAAAACTATTTATGTTATTTTTTATTACGTGTACATTACGTGTCTGCGTAGGGCGTGTACATGGGAGTACCTATGGAGTGCCTATGGAGGCTGGGAGAGTGTGTCGGATCCCTGCGAGCTGTTTGACATGGGTCCTGGGAACCAACTCTGGTCCTCCGCAGGAGCACCACACACTCATACCCACCGAGCTGTCTCTTTGTCCTGATTTCTTCCTGGACTTCCTCACACAGTCTTGCTCCTTTTTGACCTGTCTCCCTTCTCATCCCCCCACACTGCTTATTATCAAGTTATGCTTCTACAGAGTTGGGCTTTTGTGTGTGTGTCTGGTTTTTAAACTACAGTAAGGCCTGAGGAAATTGCTTAGTGAGCAAAGTGTTTTGTGCAAGCCAAGGACTTGAGTTCAAATCCCTGGCATCTACAGCTGGGCATGGTGGTGCACACTAATTCTAACCGTGGAGAGACAGACATAACAGATATCCCGCAGATCAGACATTTACATTATGATACATAGCAGCAGCAAGATTATAGTTATGAAATAACAAAATTATTTTATGGTAGGGGGTCACCACAGTGTGCGGGACAGTGTTAAAGAGTTGCAGCATTAGGAAAGGTGAAGGCTGACCTGCTCTGGGCTAAACATTTTGGCAACCATTCTTTTTTTTTTTTTTTTTTTCTATTTTTGGAGCTGGGGACCGAACCCAGTGCCTTGCGCTTGCTAGGCAAGCGCTCTACCACTGAGCTAAATCCCCAACCCCTGGCAACCATTCTTAAAAGGGGTCATGTACTGTGGATGCCTAGAGGGTACAATGTCAGGGGTCCTATGAGCAGCATGGGTCTTCATCCCTATGAAAATGTACAAAGGAAAAGAAGGGTTTGGGGAAAGGCTCCCTGGAGCCACACAAGCCCTGGACTGGAGTTGGATCCTCAGTACCTACACAAAAGCTGAGCAGGTATGAAGGATCCCCTGTGATCCCAAGGCTTGGGAGACAGATACAGGAGATCCCTGGGGCAAACTGGCTAGCAATAGTGGCTGGATTGATGAGCACTGGATTCAGAAGAAACCCGGCCCCGGTAAATTAAGTGGAGAGCAATCAATGAAGACACATGTCTTAGGGTCTTACTGCTGTGAGCAGACACCATGTCCAAGGCAAGTCTTATAAAGGACAACATTTAACTGGGGCTGGCTTACAGGTTCAGAGGTTCAGTCCATTATCCTCAAGGCAGGAGCATGGCAGCATCCAGGCAGGCATGGTGCAGGAGGAGCTGAGAGATCTATAGCGTCATCTGAAGGCTGCTAGCAGAATACGGCTTTCAAGCAGCTAGGACAGAGTATTAAAGTTCACACCCACAGTGACACACCTACTCCAACAAGGCTATACTTCCTAATAGTGCCACTCCCTGGGCCAAGCCTATACAAACCATCACACCACCCATTATCAACCTGTGGCCTACACACACGCACGTGCACATGTACACGCACACACAAGTCCTGGGTTTGAGCTCCAGTACCACAAAGAAGTAGGCACCAAAATGAAGTTGTGCTGTTTTTTTGAGCTCATGACAAGGGTTGTAGACTAAACGTATGAGTCAGAAAGTCCGTAGGGCACATTCTGTGTGAGGCCAGGGTCTGTTCAGAGAGTCAGAACCACTCCGTCCTTTGTGCTGCTGCTGAATAGACTCTTAACTGTCAGAGGCATCTCACACTGTCCTGACTCAGTAGGAGGTCAGCATTATAGGAGGCTAAACTCCCAGGTAGGCAGAGCCCCAGGCTGGGCTCCACAGGTGGAGGACTACCCTTTAAGAAGCTCTCCTGGTAACGAGTGTGTGCGCGGACTGGGGAAGGAGCTGTCCTCAGAGCCCCCTGCCGAGCGGGGCTAGGTTTTAGTCTGTGCTGTTCCTCGTGTCCAGGATGCAAGACCTATAGACAAGACAGAGGTACAAGATGGTGGAGGCTGTCTGTCCTCATGGGTCTTGGATGCTTCTCCACTCTACAGAGTATAAACCCAAGCTTCACAACACAGACAGCGATGCTGCAATGGCCCTGGCCTTACAGCAGGAGTTTAGAAAGGAGGAAGCTTCCTCACGTCCTGACAGCCTGGAGGAGAAGGGCTTGTTCTTCTGTCAAATATGTCAGAAAAACCTCTCAGCAATGAATGTGACCCGGAGGGAGCAACATGTGAACAGGTAGGGGCAGCAAGGCTTGTCCCCTTGTCTGTCAGTGACCAGGACACTGCCAGCACCACGGGCATCTCGCTGTCTTGCACGGTGGTAGCAGCTCAGTGTCATCAGTACCAGCTTCCCCAGACAGCCCACTGAGACGGATCCCTCACGGTCGAGCTCGGCCCTCACAGGGCAGCAGGCCTCAGCCCTGTGGACCTGTCACCACAGCAGTTCTGGATTACCTTCATCCCCTCCAAAGGGAACATCTCTTACCCGCTGGAAGTCACTGTTACCCCTTCTTGCTGCAGACCACGACCTCCCAACTGTGTCATCATTTGTCCTTTGTGTCCGTCCTCCATGGGACGTCTTTCCAGAGCTCATCTGTATGTTGTGTGTCAGTGTGTCATCCCCCCACACTCTCACGGCTAAAATGAAACCCATGGAGTGGATAGAGCACGTGCCTGCTCCTCCCTCCGTTGACTGGGGCTTCCACTGTGGGTTTGCAGTGGAGCTGCTGTGAGCATGCGATTCCTGTCAGAGCACCTGCTCTCGTTGCCCTGTGGCGCATACTTAGTGGGCTGCTGGACTGGAAGGTGGCTGGGCTGGTCTGTCCTTTATTCTTTAACCACCTTTGCTAATACAGACCTAAATTTAGTGTCGGAGGCTGACTGCCAGGAGACATGTGGGTGGTATGAGGGGTCAGCTTTTGGGGACCGTGTTTACATGTCAGTGTGGATCAGGTAATAGCTACAGCCCTTGTTACCTGAGAGGGTGGTTCTGTTTACTGACTTCCTACAGATGCCTGGACGAGGCAGAGAAGGCACTGAGACCTGCTCCACCTCAGATCCCTGATTGCCCAATATGTGGTAAACAATTCCTCACCGCTAAGAGCCGAATCAGTCACTTGAAGCAGTGTGCAGTGAGGATGGAAGTGGGTCCCCAGCTCCTGCTTCAGGCTGTGAGGCTGCAGACAGCTCAGCCGGAGGTGGGCAGCAGCCCTCAGGTACCCAGGTAAGACAATGAAGGGGACCACGTAATGGTGTTTCCACCCCGTTAGACACTCCTTAGACAGTTCGTATGGTGTTAGTAAGAACGAGCTCTCTCTGGGATTCTGGCATGAGGCGGCCATCCCCCAGAGAGTTGCTGCGCTTCCTTGAAGTCCTTTCTGCGATGTTGCTCGCCCCATGATCCTGCAGTGGCTACTCTGATGCATCCGAGAATTTGGCACCTGCTCCACTTTTGTCTTAGCTGTGCTCTGTGTTTCTGCTTTAGGGCAGCTTCGCTCTCATGCTATCAACGTCAGATCATTGAGAGAATTAACTGGGCAGAACTATAGGACTGTCTATTACTCTTTGAGAATCCTGTACAGTGTCTTTTCTTCATATTCTCCCCTACTTTCCCCCCAAGAATGTATTTTTTAAAAGATTTATTCATTTATTATATATAAGTACACTGTAGCTGTCTTCAGACACACCAGAAGAGGGCATCGGATCTCTTACAGATGGTTGTGAGCCACCATGTGGTTGCTGGGAATTGAACTCAGGACCTCTGGAAGAGCAATCAGTGCTCTTAACTGCTGAACCATCTCTCCAGCCCCCAAGAATGTATTTTTAATTGCACAAATTAATGCCTGTGTATTAAAACCGGAGGCTCCCCTAAAGCTGGGAAGTGGCCCTCAGCATGTAGACACCAGGCAGGCAAGCAGAGGGTCAGCTCTGTTCACTGTCCCAGACCTGGGAACAACTAGTTGACCACAGTTTCCAGGGAACAGAGGTAGCCTGGGCAGCGGACGTGTGGGAGCCGTTTCTCCTAATCACTACCTGATAACCTCTCATGGGTTATCAGCCACTGGGCTGAACCACAGTCGAGGTCACAGGGCAGAGCAGATTCCTCAAGCCAGGGAGTCTGTGTATATTAGGACATCCATCCTAGCAGTTTGGGCAGGAAGCCATGAGGCCTTTGAATAGACATTTTACCTATTACTTGTCTCACATGTATACTTTAAAAATACCTCCAAATAGCGAAACATGTACCCGGTTCTTCTAGAAGGTTGGTGAGCAGAAAGTTAAGTAGAAAGCCCCTTTCTCAATAACTTTGGATTTTCTTTAAGTGGGCTTTAAATATTCCTCTACTGAGACCACGCCTTGGCTTTGGGCTTTGGAATAGTCAGCGTTTCCTGGACAGAGCACACACGACGACCTGATCTGAGGGCCTTCTTGCCCGCCCTGCTCCTCACCTGCTTTCTCACAGCGCCAGCCCTGCTGTGCACAGGGCACAGTGCCAGCGCTGCCCTTCACACATGGCTCCTGGCTGCTGACTGGCTCCCCCATGCTCCCTCGCCCCTCTCACTTAGGGTAGCTGAGTTAGGGTGACACTAAAATATCCCAGCTTTCCCTGTGTTGCAGAGAAAGAACATGCACTTTTGGTGAAAGCCTGGGTTAGGACAGCAGCTGCAGGGCAGGCTCGCAGAGCTGCTTCTTACCACACATCCTATTTGTCCAGCTGCTGGGACTGACTGGGAAGTAGGTCTGTCTTTCCAGCCGGAGCCCTTCATGCACGCCTGTAAGGCAGAGGCAGGCTAGCTTAGGGCAGCTGGTTGTCTGGGAGACCTTGCCTTTTGGGCCTTATATAGAGGTGCTGCTGGAGTCCTCCTGGAGGAAGAAAAGGATCCTTTGTGGCCAGGACTGCCTTGTGGGGGTTGGGGAGGGGTGGTTCTGAAGGTTCAGTGGGCAGAACTTGTTGGCTACAGAGAGCCGACTTGGAGCTATAGACTACTAGGGTTTGGCCACATCTAGGTATTCAGGTACACCAATGGCCAAGAAAGTGCCAGGCCCTCGAGTGTCTGCATTGCGCTAACTTTCTAGGTTTGGATGGAATGAGCATCGGGACTCAGATCAGTGCATGGAAAGCCCGGGAAGTTGTTGGCTCAGTGCTGTGGTTCTGTCCCTCTTGTTCCCTGTAACATAGAACAGGCCCCAAAAAAGAGGCGCTCACTGACCTCTCTCTGTGGCTGCCCTTTGGTTTCAGCAACCATGTTGGAGATCTGAAACGGAAAGGAACCACCAATAAGAGGGAGCCACAGAGGAGGTGGAAAGTCAGTAAGCCTGAGGCTCCGTCCGAAGACCTGCTGGTGGCCATGGCTCTGTCTCGTTCTGAGATGGAGCACTGTCCAGTTGTGCCCCCACTCAGACTGGAAAATGCTTATTCTGAGAAGAAGGGGCCAGGAGCAGGTACATGTGGCCGAGGCAGGCCGGGGGAGGGCTTGGCGACCAGTGGCTGGCTGAGAGTGACCATGGCCACCCCTGGGATAAGCAGTCAGAGCCACTTCTGACTGAGTCACTTCTGTTTATCTGTAGAGAAGAAAAGTCGCAGGAAGAGACCCCCGGTGTGTCCCCCACAGTTGGTAACCCAAGACTCTGAGACCACAAGTAGACAGATCGAGGATCGTGTCGCCCAGCTCCTGTCAGAGGAAACAGAACTGGCTTGTACGCCACCACTTCCTGCCAGCAAGATTTCTAAGGAAGAACGGGAACACGCAAGCTGGCGAGTGCGGCTGCCTGAAGGGAGGCGGGGCTTTCTGTGGGAACTCAGTGCCCTTACAGGAGCCTGGGTTAAGGAGTCCTTCTACACAGTGGGCCTGCTTCCTCCACTTGTGTCCCAGTGCCCTCCCAAGGTGAGCAGTGTCCTCCAAGCACATAAGCGGACAGGCTTGGGTAGTCTAGAAATGCACCAGACAGCAGGGCTGATGGGGAGGCGTCCAGTAAGCGGGCTATGGAGGAAGAGACGGGCTCTTGGTGTACCTCATTCTCTCTGTGGCAACTCATTAGCACTTCTAAGAAAATGACTTTGGTCCCCAAATTCAGCACAGTCCTTAATTAAAATGCAAAGTCCAGGCCCAGCCAACCTGGCACAAGTCTTAAAGTCTGTCTGAGATAGAGCCTTGGAACCCATGTCCTGCATACGCACTTCACACAGCTCTGCTAGGTGTGGTCCTAAGTTGATATTCACCAGCCTTGGCCATTTAAATGACATTAAGTGGGCAACTGGTTCCTGGGGACCCTTCTGTTAAGTGGCCCTTCTGTACACTTGGAGGCATCATGTGGACCTGAGCTATTACAGAACCTGCCGACGCAGTTGAGTTTTCCTAGGCTGCTCCTGGTTGTGACTGGCCTCCCTTGGGGGTAGGCCTGTCCTAGCCGTGCATGTGTAGGGTGGCTATGGCAGAGTATAGTAGTGTCGGTGACAGTAACCATATAGTCACTAGCTTTTCAACTTCTTTCAGGAGCCCGAGCTACCCCTGGAGCTGCCCAAGCAACAAGAGCCAAGCACACAGAGGCCACCTGCTTCCCAGAGCAGCCTCCCCGTGAGCCACAGCCCCAGGAGCCAGCTGCTGTCCTCCAGCCAGAGGGAGCGCCAAGCTCTTCAGGACCTTGTGGACTTGGCGGTAGAGGGGCTGAGCTCTAGTCCATGCTCCAGGAGTGCGGGCATGCCCACAGGTGGGACACTGGGCAGGTTGTTGGGCCTGCCCTGTGCAATGTGAGGTCAGGAGGAACTCCAGTGTGGGCAGCTGGGAGGCTCTGCAGCTCTCAGTGGAGAGCGTGGATGAAGGTGCTTTTGTACCTTCCTCAGGGGAGAGGATGATGCAGAACATTCCGGTCTTTTCACAATCATCCCTAAACTTTAGCCCAAGACAGACTTCCTAGGCTAGTTTGTCTGTCCTACAGTCTTCCTACTTCCCTGTAAGGAGATGGGTAAAAGCAGTTAAAGGGTTGCTTTAAGTAAAGGTGTCCTTGAATAACATGTGTCCAGCCAAACCCAGGGTTGATACTGCCAGCTTGAGAGGTGGCATCCTCCTGATCTGCGAGTCCTTCTCTTAGGGTTGGACCTGGTACCTAGCAGCCTTCCACTGACGGGATTTGTCCTACCATGTCAGAAGACCCTTAGGAAGGACGACAGTGTCGCAGTAAGTACAGAGGCGTCTGCCACAGCTGCCCTGTGGGCTCTGCTCGGGCTCTGGTGTTCGCCAAATGTATGCCTTGACACCCGTGGTGGAGCGTACAGTCCCAGGCCTCCTGTCTCATTTCTGGGGTCACTGTCACAACGTCTCTGCCACTGCTGTGCTTGGGCACTTCAGGTGTCCTCAGCAGCCAGTCTGCAGAGCCTTTCCAAGAGACCGCCTCCCTCAGGCTTCTGCTCCGTGTGCTCGTTTCTTAGTGATTTCCTTCATCGCTAAGGACTCGCTGTGCCCCTTCTGTGCATGGATTATGGGGTGAGCTCCAGCTCCCAATCCAGTGGACTGTGTTGGTAATGAATGACACTGGAAGATGGGTATCTGTGAGGATCCTGCTATGCAAAGGGCCGTCTTGGTGATGTTCTTGCATGGAGGTTGGAAGTATTGGGTTCCTGCATAGCTCAGGCCCCGAGTCCTGTGCATGCAACGCTTAGGAGCTGTGAGGGCATCTTTATCCTCCACTGTCCCTCACACGGGCCAGGGAACACTGCAGTAGAGAGCCTGGGAAGGAAAGAGCATTTGCCGTGCTGGGTCCTTGTCTTCGGGTAACCCAGAGGCATAACCTCGTGCCTCATCTGGGGATGTCCCGAGAGGAAAGCTGAGTCCTGGCTCATGGTCTCCCCTGCATGGGAAGTCAGCACAGCAACGGAGGAGCTCACACATCTCTCTTCCTCCTCCTCTTACAGCTCTCTCTTGGGTTATTGGCAACAGACTTTGGGGCCATGGTCAATAATCCGCACCTGAGTGATGTCCAGTTCCAGCTTGACAGCGGAGAGGTGCTGTATGCCCACAAGTTTGTTCTGTATGCTCGGTGCCCACTTCTTATTCAGTATGTAAGTACGCAGGGGGCTGGACGCCTACCACCCCCCTCCCTTTTCTCCTTTCCATTTGTATTTGCATCGTTTTGAGTCTCCTGATCACTCTCTCTCTTTCCCTCTGTTGGGATATCATGCTCTTGGTTCAGTCTCATGTTATAGGCTCGAGCCTCTCTCTCTCTTTCTCTCTCTCCCTCTCTCTCTCCCTCCCTCCCTCTCTCTGTTGGGATGTCATGCTCTTGCTTCAGTCTCATGTTGCAGGCTCGAGCCCCCGTGGAGGAGTGCAGTGAGCGCTCAGTCACAGGAGCGTCCTATCTTTCAGTCCTGCAGTAGGACGTCATCTGCAGTCGTACGGGGCCGTAGTCATCTCTCCTAGTACCCTGTGGGGCTGGGCTTTTATTTGCTTTGTGGGTTCTTCTTTCTTTCACCCTCACTTCTACCTTGCAACACCCTGAACACTAGATAGGAGAGAAAAAAAGGTAGAGGGGAAAGGGGGTGACTATCGTTAGATTACTTCCTGCTGATTGGGGCACTCAAGTTCCTTGGGGCAGGTTTGATCTTCACTGTCAGCATCTCATTTCTTCTTTCCATCTCTTCACAACGACAAACCACAAACCCTTCTGTCATGGCTCTAGCATTTATATATCCTCTAAGAAGTCCTCGGAATTCCAAACGCCACAAAAACCACGCCCTTGCCAGAGCAGGAGGCAAATCATAGTCACCTACTGTGGACAGTCTAAAGCAGCCCCATATCCCACACCTGGGATTAAAACAAAAGCATCTTATATTACTGTGTTTTTAAAGAAACCAAAATTCTCGCTATACTCATGCAACCCACAGACCCACATCGGATATGCTTAGAGTCAAGTGGAAACTGACCTTAAACATCCAGCCCAGTATGATTTTGTAAACAAAGGTTCAGACTACAGAATCTGGCCAAGACTGCTCCCCACCCCTCAGGATCTCAGGCTGTCTGAGAGGCTAAAGATAGACTCTGTTCCTCTACTTCAGGTAAATATGGAAGGCTTCTCTGCTGTAGAGGATGGGGATCTGACCCAGCGTGTCCTGCTGAGTGATGTGAGCTCTGAGGCCGCCCACGCATTCCTGAACTACCTCTACACGGCAGACACTGACATATCTCCCAGCCTGGCTCCTGATCTGCGTTCCCTGGCCCTAAGGTGGGACGGTACTGTCCACACACTCCACAGCCATTAACGTTGGTGACATGGACTGGGGGATTGGCATCACGAGGCGGTTGTGCTGCCTAAAGGTCAGGGCTAAGCCCGTCAAAACGTCTTTCCATCTTTTAATCCCATGTGTATACCAGCAGCCCTGAACAGTTCCCTGATAGTTGGCTAGAATGGATGGTTGCAGGGTGCCGAGAGCTGGGTGGGATGGTAGCCCATGGTGTCAGCACCCTGAGACCACACCTGATGCAGCCCCTCCATTGTCCCCATAAGTTACCCAGCATCAGCTAGGCGTCCTTCCTCCTCACTCATCCCAGGGTGTGCACATTCTTGTGCCTTTTGGGAAAAGCTCAGTGATGGTGGTTTGTGATACATCACCTGGGTTTCAGAGCCTTCCGATAGGTGGTCAGCCAGGCCTGCCGACAGTTTTGTCTGCTGTGTTTTTCCTCAGGCACAGTGCTTGAGTGAGTTTCGGGCAGCCTGGTTTTGTAGCTCTACCAGGTCCTGTGAAGCCAGCTGGGCCTGACACTCCTTCCCTCTGTCAGCACCAAAGTTAAAGCGTCATGGTGCTGACAGAGGGATGACCAAGTGCATTCCTGGGCAAGGGAAAGGCCACTAGGGGAACACTCTTCCTGAGCTCTGCCCTGGCCACCTGTCCTCTGTAGAGCAGCGATGACACCGTGTCTCCCTGGCAGGTTTGGTGTGAGTGACCTCGTTGAGCTGTGTGAACAAGTGCCTGCCACAGCGGACTCAGAGGGAGAGCAGCCAGAGCACAGCGAGGATTGTGAAAGCAGAGCAGAGAACTTCCAAGAGCTCCTGAGGTCCGTGTGGGGGGATGAAGAGGAGGAAGCGGAGACTCTGTTGAAACCTGAGGTCTGTGAAGAAGACAGAGAAAAAGTGAATGAGGCGGAAATGGAAGAGATATATGAATTTGCAGCTACGCAGAGGAAGCTTCTCCAGGGGGAAAGCGCAGCAGCGACGGACGGAAACACTAACCAGCGTGGGCAGGACAGTCCAGTTTCTGAGCCTTCCCTGGCAGGTGTCCAGAAGGACACACAGCTCGAAAATACAGAGCAAATGGCGTCTGGGTTAGAAAGAGAAGAGGTACATGAAGGAGATTCCATTCCACTGCAGGACCAGTGCCCAGACTGGGCAGGGAAAGCAGAGGTCCAGGATGCACTGGAGGAGGCAGTTGACCGCCCTGGCTTCTGCAGCCCTTCTGACAGCCTCCAAGAGACAGGGAAAGAATGCTTGCCTTTGCACCCAGCCCAGGCCCATGACTGCAAACAGCTCCTTCCATCAAATCAAAGAGCGCCATCGGAACTGTCACAAATAACAGTTGGTCATGGAGAGCAGCGTGACCGCGTCAGGGAGAGGCAGGCAAACATGGCCCAGGCACCTTCTCCACACCCCTGCTGCCTCCCGTCACAGTCTTCTGTGGGTGACAGTCCCAGCCAGTCATGGCTTCACCTATACCACACAAGCAGTTTGTCACCCCCAGTGTCCCAGTCACACATTTCCAAGGTGGTGTCCCCAAGCTCACCGTCTCCAGTTACACCAGCTAAGCAGAGGAGGGACAGTAACATCCTCACATTACGGAAAGAAGCAGGCCGCCACAAAGGCAGACAAAACAGCTCCAAACTGGGACGCAGAAGTAGGGGCATTCTGATTTCCCCAGCAAAGTCTCCGCCCATTGACCTGACGCAGTCTGTACCCGAGCCCCTGAGCCCCAGGGCCCAGGATCCTCTGCGCCACGTGAAGAAGGAGGACGAGGTCATCCTGCTACTGGATTCAGATGAGGAGCGGGAGCTGGAGCACATCAAGACAGAGTCCGTTTCTAAAGATTCTCCAGGAGGGAGAATTCCAGAAGTTAGCCCCAGGTCCTCTGAACTGTTCTCAGTCATTGATGTAGAGGAAGATCAAGAACATTTCCCAAGCCCACTGAAGAGAGAGGCCGGGCTGCAGCAGGAAGAGGAGGGGCAGCTGGGAGACCGGCCTGCGCCGGGCCGCAGAGACATCCCCTGGCTCTTCTGCAGCCAGACACCCAGCCTGGGTGAGGACAGCGCTACCGAGGCTCCTGGCTGGTGCCTGCCACCCCGGGGCCAGCAAGAGTCGTGACCGCTCATCTCAGACCCAGATCAGAAGCCTTAAGATCAGGACCCCATCAGGTGAGACTGCTCAGCAGACACCCAGGCCTCCCGTGCTGGAAGCAGCCCAGAAGTTCTCTGTGATCACGCCACATACACAGCCTGTTACTGTAGGAGCCTCAGACACCGGAAGACAGGCTTACAGAAGCCCTTCCCATCCCTACCTCAGACGCCACAAGCTCTCTTCTTCACAGCCATCATGTCCTGTTCCTGATTTTACCAAGTGGTGCCAGAAATCCTCCTCACCTAGACCATGCCCGCCAAATCCGCCTGCAGCCGATGAAGTGGTAGAAGTTGGGGACAGTGATGATGAGCAGGAGGTGGCTTCCCATCAAGAAAACAGCAGCCTTGTGCTAGATGGTGACCCCCCAGGTCCCATGGGTGACTACTGTTGGCATGAGCCTCTCTCACCAATTCCAATTGACCACTTGAACCTGGAGCGGACTGGCCCCTTGATCACAAGCAGTCCTGGCAGTCAGGTCCATGAGGCTCTACAGAGTGATGGCTGGCACTCCCCAGGACTTGGCACCACCCCCATCCGAGGAAGCTGTGGTGCTCTCAGAGAGTCTCAAGAGCAGTCCTCACAGGCTGGCTCTCCAGAGAGCAGCAAACTGAGTGTCCTTAGCCAGGCTCTGTGGGATGACTGGGATGAGGAGGAAGGACATTCTCCAGAGCCCCCACCTGTGGCCCAAATGCTGAGTGCCAGAACTCGGAAGCCAGACAGGCCAGAGACACCAAGTGAGTGACTGTGAGGCCCGAGAGAGGCCTGTCCTATACTGCTTACACTGATGGGATGTGGAGGTTGGGATGGAAAGCTGAAGGATTTGCTCATCTGGGCAAGACCGCCCTTTGATTCCCCTCCCCCCATTCTCCCATAAAGTAGGAGATGTGGCTGTCTCCCTAGGATATACTAGTAAGTATATAAGCTGCAAGGCAGCATTTCCTAAGCCTGCCTAGATCTCAACTAATGCACCTATTCAAAGTCCCGTCAGGGACCCCTCTTCCAGACCACTGACTCAGCACCCAGAGGTGAGCGCTGTCTGCAGATGTCACCTTAAAATGGGCAAAGTGAAGCTCCTTGAAAAGTTAAGTGCCATATGTTAAAGAGCTAGCTCGGTGGCATTTACCCAGCATACACGAGGCCTTAAATTCAATCCCTGCACCACTGTACACAGTTGGTTAAATATACAAACCTGGGTGTGATGACCATGCTTACAACTCCAGCACTCAGGAGGTAGAGGCAGGGGTCAGAAGTTCAAGGTCACCAGCAGCAGTGAGTTCCATGCCAACTCCTGCTGTCTTTAGAAATGGCCGATTCCTGGCACACACCTTTAATCCCAGCACCCTGGAGGCAGGGGCAGGGGCAGGCAGATCTATGTGACTTCAAGGCCAGCCTGGTCTACGGAGTGAATTCTAGGACACTCATGGATACACAGAGAAACCCTTTTCCCACCCAAAATTTAAGTATAGAATTGCCACAATCACTCTAGGTAGGGTGATGCACCTCTCTAATCCCAGTACAGGACATTGAAGCAGGAATATCAGGAGTTTACCCACCTAAAGTACACGACATGACAAAACTGTATCTAAGAAAAAAGGAAGGAAGACGAGAGAATTGTTTAGAGAGGAAGTGCAGTCCATAAAGTCCAATCCCAGACCCCACATTAGAAGCTAGACCTGGTCACACGGTTGTGATCCCAACACGAGATGAAGACAGGACCGTCCACTGGGCTCGCTGGCCACCAGCATAGGAGAGTCGTCAAACAAGCCCTAGGTTCTCAGAAGACAAGTTGTCCTCAGGACAAGCGAGGAGCAGCATCCAGTGCTGGCTTCTGGCCTCTCCATGCATCGTCGTGATCACACGCACACTCACACGGGGTGATTCATAGAGCCCAGAAGTCCTGCTCTCACATACCCAAAGTAACTAAAACGGGTTCAGACATAACCACTCACATAGTCACAGTAGCCAGAAGGGGAGAAAACCCAATGCGGAGTGTCGCGTAAGACTTAGGATGTGATGGGAAGGTCACAGAAGCTAGTCACACCGTCACTCATTTCCTGCCATAAAATACATACATAGACTGAAGAGTGCTGCAGCACAGACGGCAGGTCCCCAGGGTCAGGAGTCAGGGCCAGGTTACCGAGTGACGTGACCACTCAGTGGTCGAGCATTGTTCACGTTAAACCTTTTACAGCCTGTGTGTTTTAAAGACTGGGACGGTGTACAGTGTGTAGCACAGTGAGTACTTACCATGCATGGTGGACTCGCCTAGCACCCAAAGCTCACATGAGGAAGGTGAGGGGGAGCATGACCCCTGACCCCGCCTCAGGTGGAAGGACGTTACTTCCCATGCATTGCAGTCTTTCCGAAATGCTCAAAAGCCTGTGGCCGGGAGGAGAGGATATGGATGTGCTCCGCCATGCAGTCAGCCTTGCTGGACGGGAGTGGAGGTCAGCCACCTGCTGCTTCCTTCCCAAATCCCCCAGCGTGCTGCTGACACCCTTCAGTGGTTTGAGAGCCCTAGCACCCCTGCTTCTGCTACAGGGGTGCCTACAATGCAGAATTTGCATTCTACACCAGTTCCCAGGCTCAGAACCGCTGCAGGAGACGTGAGACTCACACAGACTTTGGTCTGAGTCTGAGGCAGGTTTCCAGGCTTCAGGAAACCCTGAAAACTGACAGGAGGCAGTCTCCAGCCTCTGCAGACAAAAGGAGAGGGCAGGCTAGCCGTTCTTCCCATCAGTCTTGGTTTTTTGTTTCTAAGGCTTTTGTTGTTTTGAGGCAGGGTGTCCCTCTCTGTCCCAGGCTGGCATGAATTTATTGTAGCCCCCACGTCTCAGCTTCCAAAGTTCTGGAATTACAAATGTGAGGTCTATCCCGCTCATGGTTTCTTGTCTGTCTGCCTCAAGCTGTCCTAGAAGTTGAGGAAATCCCTTTCCCTAAACTCAGTTTTGAACCACCACACCTGGCATCTCTAGTAATCTTTTGTTTGTTTTCTCCAGACAGGGTTTCTCTGTGCAGCCTTGGCTGTCCTGGGACTCTCTCTGTAGGCCAGGCTAGCCTCGAACTCAGAGATCCCCTGCCTCTGCCTCCCAAGTGCTAGGATTAATGTTGTGTGCCACCGATCCTCCCCCCTCCCCAAGCATTTTTAAGAGGATATACCTACACTGCGTGATCTTTTGTAACTGGCATCTTTACTCAGCACAAATGCTTCTTTATTATATCTGAATACTGTGTCCATTCATCCATTAGTAGACGTTTGGTTTTGTGACGAATCCTGCTTTGTGTAGACATACATTTCACTTATGGTATAGTTAGGTCCAGGATTGTGGGTCATGCAGTAACTGTGGTTAACAATTTGAGAAACGACCACACCTTCCCCACAAGATACTGCTTCATTTTAGGTCCCCACCAAGATGTGTGTGAGGTGAAAGTTCCAGTCCCTCCATTCCTGTCAGCACATGTCACGTTTCCAGTCTAGTGGCTATGAAGTGTTCTGCACTGTGTTTCTGATATCTGAAGGTTCATGCTAAGCGCCTTTTTATGGACTCAGTGGCCATTTGTGTATCTTCGGAGAAATGCTTGCCCTGTCCTTGGTTTATTCATTACATTGGTTTTCTTCTTCCATTTGTTTACTGTGTGTGCGCATGCACATGCACATGCACAGGGTGCACGCAGCGGCCAGGAGGCAGCGGTGGGTGTTGGTTCTCCTTGGGGGTCCCCCACTCACCTGCACCTCCCCAGCCTACGCTGTCTTTGTTGTTGGTCTAGGGAGTTGTGACGTCTAAGCGAGCTTGGCAGTTCTCAGGGCTGCCAGCTGTCTCTGCTGTCGCCATACCTCAGGGTATGCTTTACTGGGAGATCAGATCGCGTGCTGGGCTGTGGTGCTAAAACACAGGAGCCTGTTCACCGGCATTACTGCTGTGTGGTTCTTGGTAACTGCTGTACACTGCCTTCCAATGGGAAGAAACAGCTCAAGTAGTGAGGGTGGTCTCCTTGGGCACAGTATTGATTGGGGTCTCTCCTTTTCCATGGTGACACTTCTGGGGCAAGAGGTGGTGGCAGACCCATGCCTCTTACACTAAATCTTGTGCTTCTTGTGTTTTATCCAGAAGGTGCTAACCAGAAAAAGAACTTGCCCCCCAAAGTGCCTGTAACCCCAATGCCAAGGTATTCGATCATGGAGACCCCGGTGCTGAAGAGAGAACTGGACAGGTTGGTAGTGACCCTGACTTCCTCGTAGGTGGTCTCCTGCGGAGAACCAGGCCGGGCAAGTGGGATGACCCAGCACTTGACCCTTAGCCCAGGGAGGAATTCCTGCAGTTTGCTCTGCATAGACTCGAGTGGGTTGAGTGGCTGGGCTTTTCCACGTCCTTACCAGACGTGAGCTCCGAGCGCTGACAGATGACTCCTGTGGTTACTCCAGGGAGTAGGTCTTCCCACTCCATGCTGGTAGGAATGGAGCCCTAGCCGTGCCAACCAAGTAAGGAGACTTAATTTTGTACCACGATGTGAAAACTGCCACATCCCGAGCAGTGGTGCTCCTCAGTCTCAGGTACTTGGTGAAGTCAGCGCTCCCACCGTCCCAGGACACTGGGGACATTTCTGGCATGGGTAGCCTTCAGAGGAGGCTTGGCTGGCGTGTGGCCACATGGTCAGCTTTGCACACCCAAGCAAGTGGGGCTTGTGAGGCTTGAGTCCACTAAAGCCACACGTTACTCTGCAGCAGAGTGTGGTGGTAGGGCCTTGCTGCTGGCCGTTGACGTTCATCTCTTTCCACATGCAGGTTTGGAGTCCGTGCTCTGCCCAAACGCCAGATGGTTCTAAAACTGAAGGAGATTTTCCAGTACACTCACCAGACTCTGGAGTCAGACTCTGAGGATGAGATCCAGTCCTCCCAGATACCCCCAGGGGTAGCTCGCAGCCAGGCATCTACCACTGAGACCTGTAGCCCTTCAAGGTCAGGAAGTTACACCCAGCTCAAGGCCACTGCAGGTCTCCGGACTCAACGATCCAAGGGCCCCAGTAAAAGGAAGAGCCTCCAACATCAGGAGAAGCAGCTCGGTGAAAGCATTTCCCACCCGAGCAGGTCACCAGCTGGGGAGCCTTCACACCCTGATGGTGACGCCCAGCTCCCAGCCTCCCAGGAGTGCATGGCTACCTCCGTGGATGGCAGCGACAACTCCTTTAGCTCTCAGAGGTAATGGATGCAGCAGGGTCTGTCACACTGTGTGTCCTGTGAATGGTGGGTCTGAAAGGGCATTAGGGAAGCCTAATGGCCAGTGTCTGAAAGCTCGTGATTTCTGTTCTCTAGAAAGCCCACATGGCTTATGTGTTCATTCCGAGTCCCCACAGGCCTGAGGAGCCCCGTAGTTTCCTTAGATGCCTGCGCTTTCTGGGTGGGATTGGGAGGCAGATCCCACCTAGACTGGAACCAGGAACCACAGAGACCTGTAGGGCACCATCAAGGAATCTTGTCACGTGTCAGGCCCAACAGAACCATGGAAAGTCATCCCTCAAAGGGGTTCCTGGTCTTGGGAGCTGAGAAAAAGGTGTTACATAACACCATTGTTCTTTCCAGCTCCTCTGGTGAGTTTGGGGCTGCCTTGGAGTCTGTAGGCGAAGACAAGGATGAGGAGGATGGCGTCACCGCGTCACAGGTAGCGATCCAGGCCGCAGACACAGAGGAGGCGGTGAGGCGCTACATCTGCTCCCAGCCTGCCCTGCACAGGAAGGTCCTGATGTACCAGCCTCTGGAGCTGGCTGAGCTGCAGGCTGAGCTGAAGCAGAACGGCATTCCTGTGGCCATGGGCAAGCTGCTGGACATCCTGGATGCTCAATGTGTCACCTTCACGACTGCTGCCGCCCGCAAGGAGAAGCTCAGACAGAAGAGGCGGCAGCCCTCGGGCCGAAAGAAAAAGGATCAGAAATGACCGTCCTCCACCCAGTTAGACCTGCCAGAGGCCTGAGCACCTAGTGAGGCCTCCACAGTATGTCGTGGGACGTGGACCTCTGTCTGTGTAAAGGACAAGAACTCTTCTGCACTCTAACTCTGTGTGTCACCCTTGGTCTCAGAGCAGACCCTCCCCCTCAGCCAGCACTAGTTTTCCCCCTTTGGCCCAAGCAGGATCCCCATCCTATGTGTACCTGAAAGGCAGTGGGCCATACCAGCTGACCAGGCCAAGACCCAAGCCTCCTCTCTTGTCGTTCTGTGTCCAGCACAGCCAAGCACACCACGGCGGACCAGACAGGATGGGCAGCCTGCACCACTATTGTCATAGGTGCTCTTCCGCCCCGTGCCTGCCCAGACACTTGCCACTGTCACCAGCATTCTTCAAGTAGGACTGTGAGTAGGGCCCAGTACAGCTTTGAAGACCCCCAAAGTAAGCATGTTCGTGGGCTCTGCCCATTTGTGTTAGGCCTCCTTGACCCAGTGGACTCTGGGACCAGAAAAAAACCCAGAAGTTTGGATTTCTACAGCTTGTGAATGTCCTTATGTGTTTTAAATACAGTGAAGTTGTTTTATATGATGTGCAATAAAAAACAAAGAAGGCTTTATTTAAAATAAACAATAAACTTAGACACTCCTCTCTGGGAAAGCCACGGGGAACACACAGTGAGCTGGGCCCTCTGCCCTGCCGCCCACCAACGCCTTTGCACGTGTTCTGACCTTGGGGGCCAGGACTGCTTACTGTCCGCTGATGTACATCCCTAAGAACACATGCAGATGCCACTTGTTACTGTCTGCACAGTCACTGTCTCTGTGCTCACACTAATGGGGTCCTCACAGGCACTAACTCCAGCTGCTGCTGCTCAGGGAAGCAGGCCAGGGACAGTCTCAGTGTCACCTGGAGTGTCACAAGTGCCAGGCTGGGCCTGTTGGACCTACTGAGTCAGCTTGCCTTGTTAACACTGACCTAGAGCTGTGCCAGGCCACGTCGAAAGAAAGATCAGCTGGCCATTCTTTTAGGAGCTGGAGTGTGGCTTGGTGATAAAGTATACCTAAGGTTCTGGTTCAGTTCCTAGCACTACGAGAAAGCCATGACATCAAGGACAGATTCCTGGGAAGGATTTATGAGCTGATCTTAGAGGCCAGGGAGGTGAGAACAAAGCTTGGTGTTTGTGGAATGTGCCCTGGCCAGTCCTGCCCATGATTACCAGGCAGGCAGGCAATTAGAAGCCAAGTGCATGGGTACCCAATGACAGATCCCTCAACCCCTAAACCTTCCCACAAACACGCCGGCTCCCACATGATGGCACTGGGACCCTCAGGATGTGTGGCTGCTTCACCCTTCGGTGATCTGAAGCCACATGGGCACTGGGACCACTCACTGAGTAAGTGAGGGGCCCTCTTCTAGAAGACACCCTGCCTGTGTTGGGTTGGCACAAGAAGTACTTAGCCCCACGACAGAATGTGTGTTGAACACAGGGACATGGTCTGGGTAAAGTGACCAGAGCTCCAGCCTGTTCACTTCTGTGGTCCAGCCCTTGCCATGGCCTAGGCTGGTCCACCTAAAGCCGTCTGTGTTGAACCACAGTCGAGCTTGGGTAAAAGACCACAGGGAAAGGCCCTGACTGCAGGCTGGAAACTTCGTACTCCCCGTGTTAGGAAGAACTGAGCCTGCTAACTGCCCTGCTGCCCTGCTCTCGGGGAACAAAGTCTCAGAGTGAAGATGACCCTGAGAAATGTGTGTACTCGGGCATGTGTGTATGTGTACACACACACACACACACACACACACACACACACACACACACACACACACCCCAGAATAGCCCATGTATGGGGCTGGTGGCTATTGCACCAGGATATTCCCTCAAGATCCTCAGGAAGGAGTCTTTCCTCTCCTGCCAGGTCCCCAGAGGAGGCTGAGCCCCTTGGGCCTCAGGTGACAGGTGAGTGTGACAGGCCCACAGGCCCCTGTGGCTTCCAACATCTGGTAGGCACCTGGTTCAGGCACCTTTGCTGTACTCCTTGGCCAGGACCACAGCCACCGACTGCTCTGTTTGCCTAGAGCCTCGTCAGGCTCCTCATGGTCCACTGTGTCCCAGCTCCTGGCTTGCTTCTCTGTGCTCAGTTGCGAAGGAGATGGGTAGAGGGTGTCCTGAAACAGCATTTCTCACCACCACCAAAATCCTACCTTCTCAGTGGGAAACGAGAACTAACGGTTCCTCCTGCATCCCTGCATGCAGGCTGCTGTCAACATCGGAACTCAGTAGACTGTCACTCTGTGTGCTGCTAAAGAGCCCCTGTCACACAACTCACTAAGAGCCATCACAGAAAATGGCTTCCCCCTGGTGCTAGAAGACCTTCTAAATAGTCCGTTTATTGCAAGCTTTTTGGCTCTTTGATGTCTCTGTCAGAGCAGGACGCTACTGAGGCCCACCTCAGGGACAGAGTGTGACCTTCCTGCTGTGACCAGCTACGTGCTGCTGTTTCAGGATCCACTGACTCGCAGGGAGACATAGGATAGGGCTAGGTCAGAAGTACTTTTGGGGTGAGAAGAATGTGGTCTAATAAGAGGAAGGTCATGGGGTATCGAAGCCTGAAGTGCACAGGCATTCTGGCCTCACTGGCTGCCTCTTAAGCAGTGTGACCTAAACCAGGTGCTGACTTCCTCCCTGCCCCCTTGCTTCCCCACCCCCAACCTACTGACGGAGCCTGTTGTCAGAGGATGGAGGGTGACATGTCAACAATTTTGGCACTGTACCCATCCTGACCACATGCTGTGGGATGCTCAGTCCCAGCATGGAGACCCAGCATCATTTCCCTACTCTCTAGACTTCTGGGGGATGTGACAAAACCAAGGAGGCAAGCCTGGGGCCAAGCGGCTCACCCATTTGTCGGCGAGGCTGTTAGCTTTTAAAACTAGACAGGAAGGAAGGTTGAGGTGGAGGACAGCTGAAGACCTGAGCTGCAGTGACAGTGGGTGGGCTCCTGGGGACTGCAGGATGTGGTGGGTCTGTCACTCCTCGCCCTGGCGTGATCAGTGTGGTAAACTCCCCTGAGCTCTCAGACAAGGTTTCCTCTGCTCCGGACAAACCAAGGTCTCTGCCTCGGCTGGCCTGCCACTGACTACCCAAGGCCTTGAACGGTAACCATGGCCTCCTGCTCACTGGAGCATGCAGGCGGAGCCCTTTAGCACCCTGGAGCAGCCACAGTGGCAGGAAGGTAAGTGGCACCCAGAGCACATCGGTGCAGGAGCGAGGGAGGACCCAGGAAGAGCTGGTAGGGAGGACAGACGCTCTTAAGGCCTGAGCTACGAAGGGCACCAGGAGATTACAGAATGCTGAACCCTGGGTGCCGGGCGCTCCTGGGGCTGGATGCCTCGGTGTCTGGTAAACTCAGATGTGCCCAGGATGGTGGTCCAGGACAAGTTCTAGGGGAGAAGGCCAGGCTCCCTTTTCTTGGTGACGGCATGGGAGGAGCAGGATGCACTGCAGGTTGTGAGACTGGAACCCTGCCCCCTCCCTGCCAGGCTGCGGACCCCAAGCAGGTGACCCTCTTCTTATGCTCACCTGCAAGTGGGCTCACAACTCCAGCACCTACCTCAAAGGTCAAGGGAAGTGGTGCACACAGCTCCCAGGCTCAGCTCCCAGCCGTCCCAGGAGTCCCCCCTCCCCCAGAGCCACTCCTAGCCACACCCTGGGGTTGGTTAAAACTTGTCATTCTGAGACTGGTAACCCTGGGAGGCCTTCTGTTAGGGGTGCTGCTGCAAAGCCTGGTGAATGCTACACACAGGGAATGTTAGCTACGGTATCCCCATGGACAGGCTCCTAGGCCCTGGCGCTCCTCCCTGCGGCCCTCTCCCCCAGGCTGGCATTTCCTTATCCCAGTCTCACCTAAGCCACCCTGCAAAGGCTGTACCTACCTTCCTGCTGGGAGGGGAGATCTACCCGCCTGCTGGGGCTCCGGGTCAGGGCCATGGTGTATCCTTAGGGCAGAAGTAACTTCTTCCTTCAGACTGCTCATCTCAGAAGCCAGATAGCTGCTATGGTGCTAGGTCAGGCCTGGGGAGGGAGATGAGGGCAGAGAGTAAGTCATGCAAAGAACCCAAGGTCCTGTGTGTGTGACCAGAGCTATGAACAGCTAGGTGGGGCAAGGCGGGCATTTGGGAAGGGGATCAGCTGGCTCAGCCAGGGAGAGGCATGAGACAGAATAGGCTCCACCAGACATGATGCTTTGCCAGAGCCCAGGAGCAGTGATCTAGGCCCTTCCAAAACATGGCGGCCTCATCCTCTTGTTCACTAGCTGCAATAAGGTTATCTGGTGGGCATCCAACTACAGAAGGCAGTGGCTAGCCCTGGTCCATGCCCTGACAATAAATACCTGAGCGGAAAGCACAACAGGCCCCTAGCATCCTGGCCTTTGGCACGGACAGGCTGACACTGGACTACTGCTTCACTTGGTCCAACTACATTTGTATTTTTGCACAGTTGACAACTTCAAAAGTCAAGATGTACCTTACACACAGTAAGGTGAACTAGTGTGTTTAATCAGCCCTTGGATCGATGTGTAGAAACTGGCACCTAGAGGTCCCTTGTGCTGCCTCTCAGGCAGAAGCAACCCCAAGAGTGACTATTTCACACCTATCATTTCAGATTGGTTTGTCCAGATTTTAAGTTCCCTGGAAGTGGAATCCAGGAGCACATTCTTTTATGGCCAACTGTGCAGACATCTGTATTATAGGCTGGGGCGGGTGCGGGCATCTGTGTGATATGCTGGGCTGGGTGCAGAATCTGTGTGACAGAATGGGGCCGGCGCGAGCATCTGTGTGACGGACTGGGCGGGCATCTGTGTGCGGATCTGGGTGCCAGCATCTGTGTGACTGGGCTGGGCGGGTGCAGGGGGCATCTGTGTGACGGACTGGGCAAAAGGGGGCATCTGTGTGGACGGGCTGGGCGGGTGCGGGCATCTGTGTGAGGCTGGGCATCTGTGTGTGGATTGGTCGGGTCCGGGCATCTGTGTGACAGGCTGGGCGGGTGCGGGCATCTGTGTGTGACGGGCTGGGCTGGGTGCGGGCATCTGTGTGACGGACTGGGCTGGGTGCCAGCATCTGTGTGATGGGCTGGGCCGGGTGCGGGGCATCTGTGTGACGGGCTGGGCCGGGTGCGGGGCATCTGTGTGACGGGCTGGGCCGGGTGCGGGGCATCTGTGTGACGGGCTGGGTTGGGTCTGGGGCATCTGTGTGGCCGGGCTTGGTTGGGTGCAGGGGCATCTGTGTGACGGGCTGGGTTGGGTGCGGGGCATCTGTGTGAGGGACTGGGTCAGGTCACGGGCATCTGTGTGGGCTGGGTTGGGTCTGGTGGGGCATCTGTGTGACGGGCTGGGTTGGGGCTGGGCATCTGTGTGAGGGCTGGGTTGGGTGGGGGCATCTGTGTGTGGGCTGGGTTGGGTGCAGGGCATCTGTGTGTGGGCTGGGTTGGGTGAGGGCATCTGTGTGATGGGCTGGGGTGGGGGCGAGCATCTGTGTGACGGGCTGGGTTGGGTGCGGGGCATCTGTGTGACGGGCTGGGTTGGGTGAGGGGCATCTGTGTGGGCTGGGTTGGGTGCGGGCATCTGTGTGTGGGCTTGGTTTGGGTGCAGGGGCATCTGTGTGTGGGCTGGGTTGGGTGCGGGCATCTGTGTGACGGGCTGGGTCGGGTGCGGGCATCTGTGTGACGGGCTGGGCCGGGTGCGGGGCATCTGTGTGACGGTCTGGGTTGGGTGAGGGGCATCTGTGTGACGGGCTGGGCTGGGTGCGGTCTGTGTGGGTCGGGGTTGGGTGCGGGGCATCTGTGTGACGGGCTGGGTTGGGTGCGGGGCATCTGTGTGACGGGCTGGGTTGGGTTCGGGCTTCTGTGTGACGGGCTGGGTTGGGTGCGGGGCATCTGTGTGACGGGCTGGGTTGGGTGCGGGGCATCTGTGTGACGGGCTGGGTTGGGTGCGGGGCATCTGTGTGACGGACTGGGTCGGGTGGGGGCATCTGTGTGACGGACTGGGTTGGGTGCGGGCATCTGTGTGTATGCCAGGCTGGGCGGGTGCAGGGGCATCTGTGTGGCGGACTGGGTGGGTGGGGGCATCTGTGTGACGGACTGGGTTGGGTGGGCATCTGTGTGGCCGGACTGTGTGGGGGGCATCTGTGTGGCCGGACTGGGTTGGGTGCGGGCATCTGTGTGGGCTGGGTTGGGTTGGGTTAGGGACTTCTGTGGGGGTGACGGACTGGGTTGGGTGGGGCATCTGTGTGACAGGCTTGGTGGTGGGGGCATCTGTGTGACCCAGGCTGGGCGGGTGCAGGGGCATCTGTGTGGGCTGGGCAGTTTGGTAGCGTGTGTGCCCTTTCCTTGCTACTGTTGATGGGTATTGGTTGATTTATTACTACTTTGGCTAATTCTGAGTAAAGCTGTTAGGAACATTCTAGAACCTGTGCTTGGTGGGAACTCATGCTTGCGATCCTAGATCTATCTTTTCCATCTACTTCAGTGACGTTCCATGGTTTTTAAATGCAGAGGTCACAAACTTGTTGCTAATTTCACTTGATTTTTTTTTTATGATATCGGTTTTGATGGTTGCTAGTATGCAGAAATAAACGGTCTGTTTGAGAGCACTGACCCTGGGTCCAGAGCCCTGCCAAACTCAGACATCAGTTCTAGTCATTCGTTTGTGGACGATTTTGAATTTTCTGTGTCTAACCATAGCTGTGAATGTTTTAGTTTTTCTTTATTGCGATGGTTTCTTCTGTGTGTGCCTCTGTGTGTCTGTATCTCAGGTTTTAGTTGTTTATTATATTATGATTATTAGTGTGTGTTTCCTGCGTGCATGAGGAGATCAGAGGACAGTTTCGGGAATCAGTTCTGTCCTGTGGTCCAGGGCCAGCACTCTGGTTGTCATGTTTTGTGGCAAGCACTTTAAACCCTCTAAGCCGCCCTGCCAGCCCCATCCTAATTTTTAAAAAAGCAAAACCATCAAACAGAATACGTCATGCTTGGTGAATAGAGCTAGGATTATACTCTTTGTATGATTTAAATATTTTAATGAACAGGTATTACTTTCATAATTCCGTAATCAATCTAGTGAAGTGTAAGAAGCAGCATTTGTTAGTGGAATTTGAGCAACTGAAGTTTATACAGTAAGAAACAATTCCTCAGTTCCACTACCAAACACCTCCAGCTTTTTCCTGTAGAGAGAGAAAATGGTATCCTGTTATAGTTGTATTATTTTTAATTTTTTTTTTCGGAGCTGGGGGCCTTGCGTTTGCTAGGCAAGCACTCTACCACTGAGCTAAATCCCCAACCCCTATTTTTAATTTTTTAAAGTAGCTTAATTTTGAAATGTATGTGCACATACGTGTCTATATCATAATATGCACATGTGCTTTTGAGTGTCTGCAGAGGCCCAGAGAGGGAAATAGATTCCTTGAAGCTGGAGTTCCAGTTACAGGGGCTGTAAGCCACTTGATGTGGGTGCTGGGAACTGAACCTGGGTCTTCCGAAAGAGCACCAAGCCCTCTTAATCACAGAGCCATCCCTTCAGCCTCTGCATTCTATACCTTAAATTTTTCGGCATAAAAGTGTAAATGTGTTGTAGATCTGGGGTTATAGCTCATGGGTCGATCACCTGCCTACCACAGCCGAGACTCTGGTTGAAGTCCCAGCACCACACAACAGGGATCGTCATTAACTTAACGACACTCGAAACTATACATTTTGCATAGATTAGACCCTCACTAAGGTGTTTTGAACCTTTATGACATTAAAAGACAAAAAGTCTACTGTTCAGCCTGGCGTAATGGTGAGCCTTTAATCCAGCATTTGTAAGGCAGAGGCAGGCAGATCACTGTGAGCTGGGGGTTAGCTTGTCCTACATAGTGAGTTCTAAGACATCCAGAGTTATATAGTGAGACCCTATCTCAAAATAAAGAGTACAGTGTATGCATTACTCCAGTTAGACACACTGAAGGCCTTACTTTACTTCATTCAGGACCTCATAGTGTCGCGACACAGAATTGGACCAAATTTATTTTTATCAGTTAATCTCTCGTTGAGAAGAATTTTACATTTTCACCCCTTCAACTTCTTCCTGTAGCAAATGTTTTATGAGCATTCTTGTAGCTGCATTTATATGTCTAATTATTTAAGATAAAGTCACATGGGGGGGCAGGGAGAAGGCTCAATAAGAACGCTGGATGAGAACATGAATTCAGATTTCCAACGCGCATGATAAAAGCTCGATGTGGCTGTACTGTGGTGAGTGGAGGGAGGATGACGTCTGGGGCTGGCTGGCCACTGGCCCAGTTCTAGATTCAGTGAGAGACCCTCTCGCGAAGGAGTAAGGTAGAGGCAGAGAGATAGAGCAGGACATCTGATGTCCTCTTTTGGCCTCAGCACACGCAAAGGCATCTGTACTCACCTGTCTGTGCGTACATCGTATGTAGTGGTGAATTAGTTAATCCACTTTGGCTCCTAACCCGCCCAAGAACTCTCTGGATTCGCAAATGAAAGACGTGCGTGCACGCACACGCACGCACGCACGCACGCACGCACGCACGCACGCACGCACACGCCAGCTAATTTTGGTGCGCCTTGGCTAGGTCTTCTTCCGATATTATGGCTCAACACCTTTTAAGTTTATATTTTATCTTTGCTGCCCTGTTACCTTCTGGGCAGTGCCACCCTCCCCCTTTCCATCACATTGCTGGATGTTTTCTCTCCTGCAGCTCTTAAGTCTGATCCCTTTGCCTCCATGGCATGGCGATTCTCTTATTCCCCTCTCTTTTGGTCCCTTGCCCATGCAATCTAAAAGCCCCGCCCTGACTCCCTGCCCAGCCAATCAATTGAGCCAGCTGGAAGCAGGTACCCTCAGATCTGGAAGCACGGATTTTGGGAGACAAAATAAGAACGCATTAGAACCAATTCCCAACATCTCAATCTTTCTGTCTAAATTTTTAAAAAAGGTTTGTCTCTCAGATAAAATTTGGGCATAACCGTAACAATTATGTAAATTACACAGTTTGATATATAATTAACATCTAGTCCATCATAGTTATTAGTTAAAGTACTATTCCTCCTGACTGAGAGAGTTTACAATTCTATATCTGAGTTACGTCCTGACTTTAAATTATATTACCGTCTGAAAAACATCCTTTCTATATCATCTTCTTCAATGTTAAACAACCTGAGTTTGATTATGAGACTATAATTAGTCTTCAACCCCATCAGAAATCTGAGAATGAATTAAATATTACCTGAAGACACCAGGAAGCACAGAGCATAGCTTCCAAAACTTAACCAATTTGTACAGACAGCTACCTAGACAGTCCCTCACTCCTCAAAATGCTAGAGCATCAGTCTTCAGCCTCCTGGCCCAGAGCCATCGGACAGGCCTTGAAATAAAGCAGGAACTACGAAGGAGTGTTTACTCTGTCTTGGTAGAGCTAAGCTGTCGACTATCCCACACTGTGTGTCCCTTCTTGGACAGTATTTTTTGTCTGTAAATGAACACAGTAGTTTTTGTTTAGTGGCTATATTTTGCCATAACTGGAGCAACTCCATATGGAGGTTTTGATGTTCAACTTCTTCTTTGAACCAAGAATGGGGATACTTTCAGGACCTGTCATGGTACTGTCATGTCTCTAGTCAAATGATCTTTAATAATGAATTAATATTAAATGTCATATTCTTTCCTTTCCTTTTCTTTGGTTTTTTTTTTTTTTTTTTTTTTTTGATCTGAATTGAACAGGGCCTTCATACTATCATGCACACATGCTCTACCACTGACATCCACAAAAATTCAATTCTTTGAACCAAGGGGGGGAGAGATGGCTCATGGTTACTGTCAGCTCTAGTCAAATGATCTTTAATAATGAGTTCAAATTAAATGTCATATTCTGGTGGCTTTCACAACCACTAAGTCTATATAAATGTATCTGAATTGTTACCTTCATACTATCATAAATGAACACACCCAGGTTTTAAAAAATTAATTCCCATTTGTAGAATTTTTAAAAATATAATCTGTTATCGATTCTTTGGCATAACTTTAATTTTTTCTAACCTTATTTTTAATGATGTTTCTTAAACATTTTAACCTACCTTGTAGCCCACCACCCACCAGAGGTAGTGGAAAAGAAAGGATACGGGGGAAGTGGACCTGTTTAGAAATGGTTCTTTGGGGCTGGGGATTCCCAGTGGTGTTGCTTACCTGGAAAAGGCCCAGTTCAGTCCACAGGTCGAAAAAAAAGCGACAGCTCCAAAAAAAAAAAAAAAAAAGAAATGGTTCTTTGGAGCAATTCCCATCGCGGTCCGGTTCAGTAGAGTCGGGTTAGCAACAGTGGTGACTCAAGCTAGTAGAGACAGCCAGGCCTCAGCCTTGGCATGAGTCAGTAGGAGGGACCCAGAGGGACACTGGGAGAAGTTCTTGGCTGTGCCTCTCTCAAGGAAGCAAAGATCAGCGAAGACTCTAGGTCCACAAGCATCGCACAGCTAGCTGTATCAGCAAGCCAAGCTCTGTCTCCATCGCTCCGTGGAGTCCTCTAAACCTTGGCAATTTCGCATCACGTATCCTAATCCCACTTTTTTTCCCCCAGTCCTTTTATATCCACCCTTGTAACCTCTCCCACTGACCCCTCCAGGCAGTGACCTGCTCGGTCAATCACAGCCTTCTCTTACACTCCCGTGGTGTCTCCAGTCGTTATGCCATATTTATATGACTCCACGCCTCGGTCTTTCCTGCCTCTCCGTCACGTACTTGTATGTCTTAGTGGCATTGGGAGCTGTGGTGTATCCCACAGTACACCAATTTGTCCACACATCTTTACGTGCAAATGTTCATTACAATGAGTCATTGGTCTGATTTAAGGCCTCTGGCTTCTGCCACACTGTTGATGTTGGATCTTCACTAAGACTTCTCTCAGACATCCTGCTGTTGCCCAAAGTCATGAAGATCCTCTGACTAAGAACCCACCCCTTCACATGCCTCATAGATCATAGATAGGGTAGCTGTAGGGGTGGGTCAACTCAAGGCCATAGACGTGGGCCTGGGTGGTAGTTGAGTTTGTCAGCCTAGGTCTCCCCTGGGCCTCCCCTCCTCCAGGTGAGGGGCAGGGCCAGCTCTCTTCTATGTGGTTGAGGAGTGGGGCTGCCTCTCCTTTGTGTGTGTGTGTGTGTGTGTGTGTGTGTGTGTGTGTGTGTGCGTCTGTCTGTCTTGTGGTGGCCATCAAGGAGTGGGGCTGGCTCTCCTGTGGCTAGATGAGAGGCCAGTCATAAGTAGAACTTTTAATGACAAATTACGATCTATAATTCTGGTTGAGAGTGTGTGTGGTCAAGTGGCGGAGTTTGCCTAGCATGCACAAGAGGGGATCCATACCTGGCACTACAAAAAATATTCTATTATCTTCATACTAATTTGTGTTTCAACCACCTATGTGTTAAGATTGCTCAGTCTGGGGAGATGGCTCAGTTGTTCTTGCTGCTCGTGCTGAGGACCCGAAATTTGTTCTCAGCTCACATCTACTCAGAACTCCAGTTCCAGGGCACCTGACACCTTCTTCTGGCCGCACAGGCACTGCACACACATGAACATAAGCAGGAAAAATATTCATAACACATAAAGTAAATATAAATAAATCTTAAGAAAAAGATTCCTCACACTGCCACATCATCATGTGTCGTTCGTATTTGCCTGTTACAGGAGATTCATAGCTCAGTGTTTTTCCTGCTTGATTTATAAACTCTTTTCAGCATCTTAGCTACTTATTTCTAAGAATTATTCTTTCTTTCTTTCTTTCTTCCTTCCTTTCTTCCTTCCTTCCTTCCTTTTCCTTCCTTCCTTCCTTCCTATCTTTCTTTCTTCCTTTCTTCCTTCCTTCCTTCCTTTTCCTTCCTTCCTTCTTTCTTTCTTTCTTTCTTTCTTTCTTTCTTTCTTTCTTTCTTTCTTTCCTTTTGTTTTCTTTCTTTCTTTCTTCCTATTTGAGACAAGCTTTCTCTGTGTAGCCCTGGCTGTCTTGAACTCAGTCTGTAGACCAGGCTGGCCTTGAACTGAGAGAGATCTGCCTGTCTCTGCCTCCTGAGTGCTGGGTTTAAAGGTGTTCACCACCACTGCTGGCTGCTTGTATTTTTAAAAAAGCTTCCCTTGGGGACTGGGGAGATGGCTCAGTAGCTAAGAGTACACGCTGCTCTTCCAGAGGATCCCAGCACCCAGATGGCAGATCGGTGCCATTTGTAACTCTAGTTCCAGGGAACCAGAAGCTCTCTTCTTTTTTTTTTTTTTTTTTTTTTTTTTTGGAGCTGGGGACCAGAACCCAGGGCCTTGCACTTCCTAGGCAAGCGCTCTACCACTGAGCTAAATCCCCAACCCCAGAAGCTCTCTTCTTGTCTCCAGGCATACACATGGTGTACAGACATATATGCAGGCGAACCCCCACCTAGATGAAAATACATTTTAACAATATTTATTTTGTATTTATGTGTATGCGTCTGTGTGTGCAAATACCTCAGAGGTCAGCAGGAGTCACGGGCAGGTGGGAGCTGGCTGAGGTAGATACTGAGAACTGGGCTCCGGTCCTCTGGAAGGGCAGCAAGCATCCCTAACCACTGAGCTACCCCTCCAGCCCCTCTTTTCCTTGTCTATCTAGTATTTCCTGTCTATATTGCTCTTGTCATCACTACCTGATCCATCTAATTTGTGTCTCCGTGTGTATTTGTCTGTGGATGCAAATGTGTGTAAGTGCACATGCATGTGTATGTAGATGTGGAGGACATATGCATGTGACTAGTCTCCTCAGAATTTCTTGTTCCTTGTCCTTTGCTAACATTGTCCCCTACTTTTCACAAGATAGGGATTCTGTCCAGTTTGTTTACCTTCATATTCCCCATGTCTACAGCACATAAGAGACTCTCAGTAAATATTTCCTGGTAAATCATATCTGTAATTACACACTTGGAAGGATGAGGCAGGAAGGTTCTATAAAGTAGGCACCAGGCTGACCAGGGCCACTGCAAGACTGTCTCATAAACAAGCAAGCAAGCAAACATATTTGTAGATCAGAGGCTAGGGAGATGGCTCAGTGGGCAGAGAGAGACACTTGCTGAACAACCATGAGGACCCAAGTTCAAGTCCTTAGCACAGACATAGCCAGGTAAACATGGCCAGGTGTACATCTATAATCCCAGCACTGTGGGGCACAGAGACAGAAGGGTCTCTGGGGCTTTCTGGCTGCCAGCCTATGTCCAGGTTCAGTGAGAGAGCTTGTGTCAGGGGAGTAACGTAGAATATGATACAGCAAGACACCTGACATCCTCTTTTAGCCTCTCCACAGATGTGTGAGCATATACCACACATACACCGTCAAACACTCACATACTTTCAAATTTTACTAGGCAAATGAATGGACAAATAAAGAACATATATTCTAGTTAACAGACATTCCCTCCATTTTTTTTTTTGAGGCAAGGGCTTGCTATGTAGCCCAAGTTCTTCTCAAGTTTGTATTCTTTCTGCTCCTGCCTCCAAAGTGCCAGGACTAAAGCCATCCACCACTATACCCAGTGACCCAGTTTTCAAACCATGGCCTCCATCTTAGATCAACATCCATGCTTCCTAACCATGTGTCCTTAGGAAAGCCGCCTAACCTTGGTATTTGGTCTATGAAATAGAAGCGGTAAAGAGGGTCTTCATTAGAAGTAAATTGAGTGATGCAGACATGGAGGTATGCTGAGTGGGGGAGGGGATATTTGCCTTTGGGAAACATAACACATTAGCTGAATGGTGATAGGAATGGGGAATTGTCCCCAAGGGGAAAAGAAAACTAACTAGAAATCTACCCAAATATTATACCCAGCAGTTCTATACAAGGTTGCTCCAGGAACACACACAGCAAAACTAACAAGAAATCTGCCCAAATATTATACCCAGCAGTTCTATACAGGGTTGCTCCGGGAACACACACAGCAAAAGCTGCTGGCCAGCACTGCTACAGGGAAGCGAAGACCGGTTACCAATGCAGGGACATTGTTCAAAGCAAGTGACAATTCAGAAATAAGAAGATAAAATATGGGGCTGGAGAGATGGCTCAGCAGTTAAAGGTATACACAAGAGTACATGCTATTCTTGCAGAGGACCAATGTTTGATCCCAAGCACCTATCATAACTACCCATAATGCCAACTCCAGCAGATCTGACACTTTCTTCTGGCCTCTGTGGGCTCACCCATGCGTTTGCACAAACCCACATACACATAAACAAAATATGGCTCTCATTTTAAAAGATGGAATTATTTCTACTGAAAAGCCAAAAGCTTGAAGAATTTAACAGAGGAGTGACACACCAAAAAAAAAATACTCAGTTTACTGACATCCGGTGAAATACAAAAATTAATTCTTTTACACCAACAATTTTCAGAAAGACAAGACTATTTTGTAAGTGCTTGGATGCAAGTAAGAAACTTTTACTTTCCAAGCTCTAGATGAGGGAAAAAATGTAGGGTTTTACTAGTGAAGCTATAAAAAGATCTGTGTATTAGCACAGATCCAATGACGTACCAGGCGTTGGCCCTGATCCCACCCCTGACCCCCCAACTCTCCACTTTGGAAAACTGCAAAAGCAAAAGCCAGAGGATCTTACAGGAGTGTGGAGAGTGGAACCAACCTCTGTCAACCTTACATTCCCAGGTTAGTCCAGCTCATTGGCCTTAAACATAAACACGGTACGTGTATGGTATCGACTCTCCAGCATGGCTATGGATGGAATGGCTGTCCTTCTTACTGATGAATGTTAAACTGACACCAATAAGTTCAAAACCAGGAGTCTGTGACAGCCCCTCTTCAGCTAATCACCGAGAACCTGGGGCAGCCAGCACTGGCCAGATCGTTGGCAGTTAAGATAACCATTCCCAGGTCATCTTAAGCAGGGCCGCTGCCAGCATTGGACTGTGTTCTCTGCTTACCCCATCTCCCGTGTGCTTTCTTGTCTAGAACTATAAACTATGGGCGACTGGTACCTGCCTAAGAGTCCCCAAGGGACTGCTGTGGCCCCTGTACCCAGTGAGGAGGAGCATCAATGGGACAGGCTGCAGGAGAGCTTCAAACAAGCAGCCGGCTGTGGCGAAGGAGTGTGAGCAGGTGGGACATGGCATGCGCTTTACCCCTTGCTGGCCCTGTATCTCCGTGCTCAGCAGTGAATGGTGCTTCCTGCAGGCCCAGAGCCCCCCGGCTCCAGGAAGGCCAGCCAAGTCAAGAGAAGAAGCTACACTGCTGCTCTGAGAGCTTCCCCCTTACCCCCGTTCTTTCATTTCCTTTTTTAAAAAATTAAAATACTCCTTTTTAGAGCAGTTTTAGGCTGGCTTACAGAGAGGTGATTGGGTACGGAGTTCCCACACACTGTTGCCTGCCCGGCGTACTCCCCATGCGGGGCTGCATTTGTTACAGTGAAGACCCTCAGGCTCTTAGCTTAGCTGACACAACATGACTGCACAAGTCCAGTCGACTCTAGGGTCCCCACTCGCATAGTGCAGTGGCACCCACCCACCCACCAATACAGTGTCACACAGAGCACAGGGTGTTTGTTTCCCCACCTGGTCAGTCCTCCTCCACTCTCTGCCTTTCCCAGATTGCTCATTGGATCGGCTCATACACTGCTCCCTTCCCACACTGCTTACGGTCACTCCTCCCAACAGTGTGGCCATTGCCAGGTCACAAATAAGGAAACCTAGTTGTAGTGAGGTGACACAGCCTGCCTGGGGTCACCCAGCTCGCAGGTGTTAGAGCTCGAGTCCAAGTCCTTTTTATTCGGCCCCTGCCTCTTTATTTTCCCTGGCCAGGAAACAGTGGAGGGTTCCCCAGGGTGCAGTCTTGGCTCTGTCTTCACAGCTTCTGGCTGCAAACACAAGACTCCATGAGGAAGCAAGAGGTGTGGACAGACAGAGAGACATGCTGGGCCAAGAATGCTGGCTCCCCAGCTGAGCAGGTGAAAACCCTTGTGGATCTGTTGGCTGGGAAGGGCAGTCAGCTGCTACAGGCCTGTAACAAAATGCCAGATTCCCCACTGGGATCTCAAAGCAATGGTAAGTCTTCCATGGAGGACGAGGGAGGCCGTCGGGGAAGTGCCTGAAACCTCTCACCTTGTCCTGTGCACCTCTCACTTTGCACCTTACCTCTTTTGTCCTGTGTCCTGCAGAGTCAAGGCTACAAAAGCACTGTGAGGCCCTGTTGAGCAGGGTGGGAAATGACCCAGAACCGGGCAGCCCCTCACACCAACCGGCCAGCCTCATTCTGGTAGAGGGTCTGACAGACCTACAGCTGAAGGAGCATGACTTCACACAGGTGGAGGCCGCACGTGGGGTCTGGCTCCCTGGCAGAGCCATCACCCTGGATAGGCTCTTCTTACCTCTGTCTCGGGTGTCTATCCCACCTCGGGTGTCTGTCACCATTGGAGTGGCTGGCGTGGGCAAGACCACGCTAGTGAGGCATTTTGTTCGTTGCTGGGCCAGAGGACAAGTGGGCAAGGGCTTCTCATGGGTTCTGCCCTTGACCTTTCGAGATCTGAACACCTATGAGAAACTGTCTGCAGACAAACTCATCTACTCTATCTTCTCAAACGCTGGGGAAGCTGGGGCGGTGGCAGCTCCAGACAGAGCCCTCCTGGTCCTGGATGGCTTGGATGAGTGTAAGACACCCCTGGAATTCTCCAATACCGTGGCCTGCACAGACCCAAAGAAGGAGATCCAGGTAGACCACCTGATCACTAACATTATCCGAGGCAACCTCTTTCCAGAAATTTCTGTCTGGATCACCTCCCGGCCCAGTGCTGCTGGTCAGATCCCCGGGGGCCTAGTGGACCGGATGACGGAGATTCGGGGTCTTACTGAGGAAGAGATCAAGGTGTGTCTGGAGCAGATGTTTCCTGAGGACCAGAACCTCTTAGGCCAGGTCCTGAGTCAAGTTCAGGCCAACAGAGCTCTGTATCTGATGTGCACCATACCAGCCTTTTGCAGGCTCACAGGGCTGGCCTTGGGTCACCTGTACCGCACCAGGCTGGCTGTCCAAGACGCAGAGCTGCCGTTGCCTCAGACCCTGTGTGAGCTCTACTCCTGGTACTTTAGGATGGCACTTGGTGGGGAGGGGCAGGATAAAGGGAAGGTAAGCCCTAGGATCGAGCAGGTGACCCAGGGCGCTCGCAAAATGGTGGGGACACTGGGCCGCCTGGCCTTCCATGGGCTGGTCAAGAAGAAATACGTGTTTTATGAGCAAGACATGAAGGCGTTTGGAGTGGACCTCGCCTTGCTACAGAGCAGCCTGTGCAGCTGGCTCCTGCAGCGGGAAGAGACCCTGGCCTCCTCAGTAGCTTACTGCTTCACTCACCTGTCTCTGCAAGAATTCATGGCGGCTACATACTACTACAGTGCGTCCAAGAGGGCCATCTTCGACCTCTTCACTGAGAGTGGCATGTCCTGGCCCAGGCTGGGCTTCCTCACCCACTTCAGATGTGCAGTGCAGCGGGCCACACAAGCCAAGGATGGGGGGCTGGATGTGTTCCTGCGCTTTCTCTCTGGCCTCTTGTCCCCAAGGGTCAATGCTCTGCTGGCCGGCTCCCTGCTGGCCCAAGGTGAGCACCAGAGCTACCGGAACCAGGTGGCCGAGGTCCTACAAGGCTTCCTGCATCCCGACACCGCAGTCTGCGCACGTGCCATCAACGTCTTGTACTGCCTGAGTGAGCTGCGGCACATGGACCTGGCCCGCAGTGTGGAGGAGGCCATGCGGAGTGGGACCTTGGCTGGGATGACCAGTCCGCCACACCGCACTGCCCTGGCCTACCTCCTGCAGATGTCTGATATCTGCTCCTGGGAGGCCGACTTCTCCCTGTGCCTCAGCCAGCGTGTCCTCCAGAGCCTGCTGCCTCAGCTGCTGTATTGTCAGAGCCTCAGGTGGGTGTGGGGTCCGCACAGGGAGTAAGGGCAAAGGAGAAAGACCCGGAGTGCGTCCTTGCTTCATCATGCCCCGGTAGCCTGCTGAGATTGCTAGAGTTCCACAGCTGGGCGCTAAACCGTCGTAGCAACTGGTCTAGTTCTAGAAGCCACAAGTCTGAGGTCAAGGCATGGGCAGTGCTCCCATGAAACCATGTCAGGAGGGCACATCCTGCTTCTGGAACACCTGTGGGCCAGCGATCTTTGCTGATCCCTACCTCTTCTGTCACGTGACCATCTGCCCCAGTGTCCTGTCCACACCCAGCACTTACTTTTTCTATATGGCCATTATCACACTAGATTATAGGTCTGCCCTATGTCGGTGTGATGTCCTCTTAGCTATTACATCTGCGGTGAGCTTACATCCATGTAAAGCTACATTCTTGAGACAGCAAGGTTAGAATGTCAACATGGAAATACAACCTGACTGAGGAGACCCTCTGAGTCCAGGCATTGTGACTCATACATGCAACCCCAGCAGTCAGGAGGCTGAGGTAGAAAGACTGCGGAGTTCTAGGACAGCCTGGGCTACACAGCAAGATTGTGTGTGTGTGTGTGTGTGTGTGTGTGTGTGTGTGTGTGTGTGTGTATGTGTAAAACAAAGACCGTGTGAGCCAGTCAGTGTTGACAGAAGTTTCACCCTCAATCATACTTGGAACCAATGTAGAGGAACAGATGTAGAAGGGTCAGTTAGGACCTGAGAGTCCTGAGAGTTGACACCCTCAGAAGTAAAGCTAGCCAACAGTGTTCCACACAGGTACATGGTGTACAGAACTGCCGTGACAACACACTGCAAGTTGCCACCTAAGAGGAACAATACAGCTCCCAGGAACCACCCCAGGCTACCTCAGGTTACCTTAGGTTACCCCACAGGGAAGTCTGGGCACCATGAGTGCGCGAGTCTATAGGTCTGAGCTGAAGCAGTAGGACAACAGTGGGGTTGAGAGGCGGCGGAGGTCTCGCCCTGCTCATGGGCTGCAGGACCACTCACTGTCACCGTTCCTCTGCCCAGGCTGGACAACAACCAGTTTCAGGACCCTGTGATGGAGTTGCTGGGCAGTGTGCTGAGTGGGAAGGACTGTCGCATTCAAAAGATCAGGTAACACAGCCCCCAGCGACCTACCTGCTGCATCGGCTTAGGGCATCTCATCCCTTTCTGCTCAGGTAACCAGGGGCACCCCAGGAACGGGTAGGTTTTAGTGCGTGGCTTAGAAGGCAGTCTGCCCTTTTCTCCCCCTTTTTGGAAGTGCCAAGGGATGGGGTGCCCGGCCTGTGAGAAGAGGGGAGTGACCAGGGAAGGCTGGGACTCTGTCAAGTCCTCAGTACGCTTTCCTGGCTCAGGTATCAGTTTCTGGATGCTTCTCTCAATATTTACTCTCTGATAATATTCTGAGCACAGGATTACATTGTAGGCAAGACTTTAAAAGCTTAAGGCTTAACTTTTAATTTAAATACATTTTAAGTTGAAATTTTAAACATGTTCTTAGGCTTATGTGTACGAGTGTTTGGCCTGCTTGTTCTTTGTGTCCACAGGCGTCAGAAGACAGTGTCAGCTCTCCTAGAAAGGGGAGTTGAGGATGGTTGTGAGCCATCGGGTGGATGCTGGGAATTGAACCCAGATCCTCTGCAAGAATAAATGCTCTCTCTTACTAGCTGAACCTTCTCTCCAGTCTCGAAATCTTTTTTCTTTTTTGACACAGGGTTTCTTGTAGTTCTCTTTGCTTCAAACTCACTACATAGGTAAGGTGATCTGGGCTTCAATCCTCCCGAGTGCTGGGGTTACAGGGAGGTCCCATCAGACCCAGTCTGCGCCATGCTGGGTGTGGAACCCAGGTGTCCTGCATGCCAGGCAAGCGCTTCACTTACTTGAGCTAATCCTCAGTCTGTTTTCAAAAACTTAAACGTAAAATGTTGTCTTTAACTGGGTGCGATGTACATGTCTATGATCCCAGCACTCTCGAGGCTGAGGCAGGAGGATTGCCTGGACTACACACAGTGAGGTCCTATCTCAAATAAAATCAAGTCGCATTGCTTACATTGTAATCAGAGAAAAGTCTGTATGCTGACTTAAATGCTTGTGAAATGTCTACACTTTCAGACCTAAGCAACGCTTGGGCTCATGGATAGGTCAATGTGGAGATGGTAGGAAGGTTCTGGAGAACTGTGGAATAATTTAGAGAAGAGGCTTAGGGAGTGAGGTCGGGGCTGGCTGTGTCCTGTGAGTGAACAATGAAAATGTAACTTCTGGGAGAGAGATGGCCTTGACGGCTTCTCACGCCGGTGCTGTGTCTTCCATAGGTAACTCTAGGCCCTCAGCACAGGACAAAATAGCCAACATTTAGTGCTGCTTAAAACGAGGCTCAGAAGTGACTCTGAAGGCAGCCAGGTGTCTCTTCTTTGCTTATGCTTTTTCCTCAGTGACATGCGTTTGCAACGTCCACGTCACTGCAGAGACACACGTAAGGCTGCTCGTGAGATACTATTTTTACAGGATATAAGTCCTGGGCCAACAAGAGTGCACTGGTCTTCAAACATTTTGATGGTGGAGGGCAGGGAAACGAGGCCTTCTGTAGTCCAGGCTGGCCTTGAACTCAAGGTCCCAACCCTCCAAGTTCTAGAATAGGTGTCTACTACTGCACTTGGCTAATTCAAATTTATTTATTTATTTATTTATTTATTTATTTATTTATTTATTGATGTATGTATGTATGTATGTATGTATTTATTTATTTATTTATTTATTTTTGGTGTCACTATGCAGTCCTGGCTGGCCTAGAACTCACGTGTAAACCAGGCTAGCCCACAGAGACAGGTCCGCCTCTGCTCTCCTGGTGTTGGGGTTAAAGGCGGGCACACTACGCCTGGCTCAGATTTATTTTTAAGTGGTGGAGTTCATTGAAAAGTAGCGAATAAAATGCACAAAGGGGGAACTGTTGGCACTCGGGGAGCTTGGTCCACTTAGCTTCCCTTCGCCTTCCTGGCGGCCCTAGTACCAGAATCTCAGACACTTTTGGAAGAGACTTGATGCAAACACTGCAGGGGTTGTCGTGGAGAGCTCTATCCTAGGCTGCTGCCCACAGAACTAAATGATCTCAATTCCTGCCCCACTTCTGACAGCGGACACGGGAAGCAAGCATCCACTGTGTGCCTCGGAAACCTTCCCAGGCACAGAAGGACGGACCTTTTTTAAGATTGAAAGTTAGTAATTCTGCCACGTGCCGTTTTGTCCTAGAGGAAGGCTAGTATCGATGGTCTGCTCAAACCAGGTTGTGCTAGGTTAAGGAAACTAGTTTGTGCTAGATTCTCAGCACTGTGCATTTTTCAGGAACTTCATAAATGGAGGATACCTGGAATTAGCCATGGCTTGGGGTATTTGAACCACAGAAACCTGCACCGGCATTCGATATTTTGTTTTTTCTTGAGGGCCACATGGACATTATGCCACTAGATAGGGTCTATATGGAAGAACTTTTTTTAATATCAGCAAATCCAGTATAAAAAATTTTACTGCCTTTATTGCACCCCTCTTTTTGTATCATTCAAACTGTTGTCTGTGCATCTGTAAAGGAGGCGTTACGCAGGGTGTCAGGCGGATCTCCTTTGGGCCCCTTTGTCAGGTGAAGGCCACCTGGCCCACTCTGAGTCCATCTTCCCAGGCTCAGGTCTTGCTGTTCCTGACTTTCTGCTCCACAGTCACCTCGCCTCTGCTTACATCCACGAGAGTGATGCTGGGAAAGCAAGGGTTAATCGAGAGCCTCATCCATAAAGAGGAGGCACTGGGTCGCAAACCTGAAATAGGCGCTCTCCCTCTTCTCCCGCAGCCTGGCTGAGAATCAGATCGGTAACAAAGGAGCCCGAGGTCTGGCCAGATCCCTCCTGGTCAACAGAAGCCTCGTCACACTGGAGTAAGTGGGACACTCAGGGCATAGAGTGAGGAAGTGGGGCGGGCACAGAGTTTTGATAAGGGAAGAGAGGGGAGAACCAGATGGAGGCGGAGAAGGACGATCCCAGATCCGTGTGGCCTTAAACAGCCGCAGGTAGTTATGATTATTTCTTAAGGGATGGATTTCATAGGTCAATGTATCTTATCTAGGTGGGCGGTTTATGTCATTATCAATTGGCTGTGAGTTTATTGTGTAGACGTTTTGTGGGGTTTGAATTTACTGATATAAATCTGGTTGCTTAAAAAAAAAAAAGAATTTTAAGCTGTTTCAAGCTGTCTCCCATCTATGGCATGTCTTGAATTTTCTCCCTCCTTTCTCCCACTCCACACTCCGCCCATTTAGAGCAGTCCGTGGCTGAGCTCTTCAGACCCGGTGCCTGAAGGACAGCCGAGAAAGTGAAAGTCACTGACGTCTCTTGGACTTCCTTTCACCAAACACTTGATTTCTGACCCTGACCTGGAATCGTCTTTGTCATCCCCACGCTTAGCTCACTAGACCGTCACATCCTGTTCCTTTCCCTCATCATGGGGGGCTACTTTGGGGAACACACACACACACACACACACACACACACACCATGGGCTTTTCTACCCACACCGAAGTTCCTGAAATAACGACACTGAGACTTATTATTTAGGAACAATTACCTAGGCCACAAGCTTGGGCTCATTCTCTGACTATCCCACAACTTAATTAGCTGTTTATTCTAGTCTAACTCCTGCCACGGTACCTACAACTGTCTCTTTCAGCATTCTGGGTAAAGCTTTCTGTACCTAACTCTATCCCAGAATTCCTCTCTCTCTCTGCTGGAATCCCCCACCTATTTCCTGCCTCAGCCAATAAACCAATGACTTTTTTATTGACAGGTGATGGTTCCACACAGCACACAAGAGATGCTCTCTACAGGATCTCTCTCGCTCTCACACATGCACGCACGCACGAACGCACACACACACGCCCATACATCATCTCTGCCATGGTTTCATCAAATGTGAAATCCTTAGTCCCAGTTCATTCCCTTTATGATTACAGACGTAACATGTCAGTGCCATGTTTATCGCTTTTCCCACCTCAGTAGTCTTTCCCCGTCTTGCTTCTGCAGCCTCCGGAGTAACAGCATTGGCCCACAGGGGGCTAAGGCTCTGGCAGACGCTCTGAAGATAAACAGAACTCTCACTTCTCTAAGGTAGGCGGCCCCCGCTCCTAAAGTGGGAGGCGATTGAAAATGGAGGCTTTGGGATGTCAGCAAGTGTCAGGTTCCAGATTCTCCCAATTCTGTGTGCTGTTGTAAGTCCCCAAGATTTCTTAGGGCAACAAAAAGCCTGCCCTCCAGAAGATGGCATTGGGTATGGCTTGCTATGTGCCTTTTAGGAGCCTGTGGATGTGTCTGTTTACTTGAGGTTATGTATACTACTCTTCTGTCTTCTTTTGTTTTGCTATTTATTCAAAGGAAAATTTCGTTGTTATTGTTTTAAAACAGGTCTGGCTAGGTAGCCTTGGCGGACTGTCCTGGAACTCACTCTGTTGACCAGGCTGGCCTTGAATGCAGAGATCCACTTGTCTCTGCCTCTCAAGTGCTGGGGTTAAAGGTGTGGGCCACCAATGCCTGGCAAAGTTGTTTTTATTTTTTATTGAAATTTAATTCTATGCAATTTCATCATTTTGAAGTATATAGTTCATTGGCACTTTGTGCATTTGCAATGTTGTGCGACCACTACTTCTGTCTAGTTTCATAATGTTTTCGACTGTTAATACTTGTTTTCTTTTTCCTTTTCTCCCAGCCCTTAGCAAGTTTTCTACTGATTTATTGGTTCTGGGCATTTCATATAAATAGAGTTATACAATAAGAGCTCTGTGCCTGTCTTCCTCAACTAGCATAATGTTTTCAAGGTTGTCAGTATTATAGTGTATTGATACTTTCTTGCATTTTGTAGCTGAATACTATTCTACCACATGGGTGGAGCGGTCTGCTTCTCCATTCCTGTGTGGATAGACATTCAGAGTGTCTTTTTTTCACACTCCTATTCAGCTTCTAGACTATTACGAGTAATACTGCCTGCAACATTTGTGTAGACGTATTTGCGTACCTGTCCTTAATTCTTTGGGGGATATATCTAGAAATGGAATTGGTAGGGCACACGCCAAGTCTCAGTTAAGAACTGCCAGAGTGTATTCCACCAGGCCTGAGCCTACTGACATTCTCCTCAGCAGCGTGAGGCTTCCGTTTTACCACATCTCCACTGCTGTTTGGGTACTGTGGCTCATGGTTGTAACGGGGACTACGGATGACCTCATCTTAATTGATGTCAATGGCATGGGCACTTTGTTTCTGGTTGGTGAGCAGCTACTTAAGAGACTCCACACAGGGCTAACAGTCTTTCCTGGCTGATGGACCGTGAGAAGGTCACATCATCACTGGTAAATCTCCTCACAGTCAATTGCTTCCCGTCTTAGGCCTCTAAGGCAGGTGTCCCCACTGGAGTATGAGTCTAGGCCACTGCCCGGTGTCTCTTGTTCTACTGCTAACTTACTCCCTCTTGCCTCTGTAGCCTTCAAAGCAACGTGATCAAGGATGATGGTGTCATGTGCATGGCTGAGGCCCTGGTCTCCAACCAGATCATCTCTACGCTACAGTGAGTGGACGTAACTCTCACTGCTCCCCCTTCCTTCTGCTGGCCTCTGCCTTGCTCCTGACAGAGAGAGCAGACGACCACCCGGAGGCTTCCCGACCTACCCATACAGTTCCCGACCTACCCATACAGTCCCTGACCTACCCATACAGTCCCTGACCTACCCATACAGTCCCTGACCTACCCATACAGTCCCTGACCTACCCATACAGTCCCTGACCTACCCATACAGTCCCTGACCTACCCATACAGTCCCTGACCTACCTACCCATACAAGCCCTGACCTACCCATACAGTCCCTGACCTACCCATACAGTCCCTGACCTACCCATACAGTCCCTGACCTACCCATACAGTCCCTGACCTACCCATACAGTCCCTGACCTACCCATACAGTCCCTGACCTACCCATACAGTCCCTGACCTACCCATACAGTCCCTGACCTACCCATACAGTCCCTGACCTACCCATACAGTCCCTGACCTACCCATACAGTCCCTGAAAAGCATGGTGTTACCTGCTTTTGCAGAGAATAGGTGTAGCTTTGGTTTTTCGAAACCTACTTTTTTTTAAATTTTATTTATTATTTTTTTCTTTTTTTATTCTTCAAAACCTACTTTTAATAAGGGTTCTCAAGTGCTTTAACCTCCCTTCTGGCCCTCTACCCACCAGAGGTAGTGGAAAAGGAAGGTTATTAGGATATGGGGGAAGTGGACCTGTTTAGAAATTGTTCTTTGCAAAAAAGGAGGAGGAGGAACAGGAGGAGGAGGAAGAAGAGGAAGAGGAGGAGGAAGAGGAAGAGGAGGATGAGGAGAAGGAGGAAGATAAGAAAGAAAAAAGAAAAAAAAGAAATAAAAAAGAAATTGTTCTTTCGAGCAAATCCTATCTACATTGTCAGGAATCAGCAGTTGAGTTCACAGGTTTCAGCAGTGCAGCTTGATCCACTTGCAAATACGTCACCAATAAATCAGCAGTCCATAGTGTCAGGATAGCAGGCATGAATCAGCAGTGTTGGCACAGCCCAGCAGAAACAGCCAGGCCTCTGCAGAATCAGCATGAGTCAGCAGGAGCTACCAAGACTGCCAGGGACGCCAGGAGTTCTGGGCCGTGCCTCTCTCCACAAAGCGAAGATCAGCGAAGAGGAGAGACTGAGAAGCGTTGCAAAGCTAGCTATGGGAGCCCCTGTCGCTGTCCATTGAGTCCTATCTGTGCTCCCTTCGAACATCACAAGTCCTCCGTGGGTCTTGCTTCACCGCAGGTCTTGCCTCAGCACATGAGTCTGTCTTAGCAAAACTCCACTTGAGTCTGTATCAGCTGGCATCACTCTGCCAATCGGTCAGAGTCCGAGGACACAGCAAGAAGCTGCCAGGACGTCACCAGAAGGTTTTTGTGCATTTCTTTCTATGGAGTCAGAGGAGCTCAGCCACGCAGTGTAAGGCGAACCAATGTGTGCTTTTCACTAGTGAGGGGTCCTTTACGATGTCGTCCTTTCACGTGCTTGCTTTAGCAAAACACCATCCAACACAACTGACTTTCCAAAGAAACCGTTAAGTTTCCACTTCAAATCGGTATGAAGAATTACTGAAAACAAAAAAAAACTCCTGCCAACCCTGAAAATCATCTCCATGGATGTGGGAAAAGAACACTGCACTCTTTTATTGAAAAGGCAGTGGTCTGACTATAAAAGCAACATCGTGGACAACTGCCGGTGAGGTTGCAAAGGCAGCTCCCACCCTCCATCAGCCCAGCAGAGGTGACTCCTTCCAGTGTGAGAGCTGGCAGCTTCACTCTTCAGCAACGCATCCTATGCTCAGCAGATGGGTGAGGAGAGGCCACGTGCCCCTTAATTGCTTTTGTCTCAGGAACAAAACTGCTCCTGCCTTTGTGACGATCAGGAACTTCACCACGTGGAACCAGGTGCCCATGGTGGTGGATACCTTTAGTCCAGGACTCAGGAGACACAGGCAGGTAGATCTCTCTGAGTTCAAGGCCAGCCTGGTCTACATAGTGAGTTCAAGGCTAGCCCAGGTTACATAGAGAGACCCTATCTCGAAAAACAAAGACTTCAAAACCCATACTCCTGGGCTGTGAAGCCAGAGGAGACTCTGCTTGTAAGAAGACAGCACACATCTCAAAGGGACAAAGTAAGGATTTACCATCCATGGTTTCAAGAAAATATTCCAGAAAAGGAAGATGCCTTTTCCTTTAAGAAAAGATGTGTGGGTTGGGGATTTAGCTCAGTGGTAGAGCGCTTGCCTAGCAAGCGCAAGGCCCTGGGTTCGGTCCCCAGCTCTGAAAAAAAAGAAAAGAAAAAAAAAAGATGTGTGGGTGTGTACAGGACAGGTGCAGTATTTTTGTTTCATTTATTTAATGTGTGTGTGCGTGGCGTACACACGTACACACCGTGACAGGAGTGTAGAGGTTAGGGGACGACTTGCAGGAGTCAGTTTTCTCTTCCCAGCACGTGCATCCTAGAGACTGAACACAGTTCTCCGGGCCTGGTGCAAGCACCTTTGTTTGCCGAGCCATCTCATGGGCCCGAATCCTTCCAACATGAGGAGGGCGTTCTAACTTTACGCAGGAGAGGTCCTTCCTCACCTGTCCTGTACCTCTTGCCAGGGAAGTTCCTCGAGGTGGGAGGCTGATGGGATTACATCCATCTTTCTGGCTGGCAGACTTGTGCATGGAAGTCTCTCATACGGGGGGCTGTTGAGGACTCAGCCTCTTGCTCCCAGGTGCACGTTCCCCTTAACTGTACCAACCAGATCCTTTGTGTACACTGAGTGGAAATGGGGATGGCCCCCTACTTGTCCTTGATCTCGGACCTACAACCCAGACCGGCTTTGGCCTGGGTGTGACTGTGGCCGGCTTTGCTGACAGACCCTTCTCACCTCCCACAGGCTACAGAAGAACCTAATTGGGCCCAGAGGAGCCCAGCAGATGGCAGATGCCCTGAAGAAGAACAGGAGTCTGAGAGAACTCATGTGAGAAAGGCCAATAGGCCAAGCTGGTATTCCCAGCATCACGCAGGAGGCCGCCCTCCCTTCATATTTGTGGGTGGGGGTGGATGGTGGAATGGATGATGGTGGGATGGATGGTGGGATGGATGGTGGGATGGATGATGGTGGGATGGATGGTGGGGTGGATGAAGGGGTGAGATGCAGGAGTGGTTGGTTGGATGGAGGAGTAGATGGATGCGTGGGTAGGTGGATGTATGAGTAGATGGATGGGTTGATGGCTAAATGGGTAGAAACAGGGATACGAGGGTTTAGAGAAACTGATGGCTGGTTAGCTGGCTCAGCTGGATGGGCCTCAGACCCCACAGGCATCCGTTCATTACTGCTCCCCTGTTCTCAGAAGGAAACATCATCTCTTGGCCATCTTCACACAGAGTCCCAGACGTAGCTCTAAGGGCGAACCCTTAGTTCTTTCCAGAGTTCCAAAAGGGGTCACCTGCAGCGACTACAGATGAGCACAACTGAGGCCGAGCTGCACTGGACACCCTTGAGACAGAGGTCGTCTCCCCTGAGCTCTGACGCCGAGGCGTGGCCCACCGTTATTTGTCTCTTGCAGGTTTTCCAGTAATACAATTGGGGACAGAGGTGCCATGGCCCTGGCTGAGGCCCTGAAGGTGAACCAGGGCCTGGAGAACCTGGAGTGAGTCTGCCTGGGAACCACCCTTGCCTGAGCCCATTTCCATGAGAGAGCCCTACCAACCCTAGCCCCACCACTGTGCTGTTTCTGCCCCTCCATCCACCTTTTGCCCTATTCAGCCTACAGCTCTATTTCTCGGCAATTTTTAGGATGATAAGGTCTAAATGCCTTGTCCTAAGTGAGCACCAGTGGCTGAAGTAAAGCTTTGGAAGGTAGGGTGGGACTGGCTGCCACATTAGGATGATTTTGCCACTTTACTCTCTCCGGAGTGTGGCAAACATGTTTGCAGCCCCAGGTCAAGGCAGCTTAAACCTCAGGGCTTATCTCCCTAAGGAGATAAGGCAGGCTAAACCTCCCTGGCAGGAGCTAGAAAGTGGTGATGGGAGAGGAAGGAAGGATGAGGAGGACAGTTCTTAGGTCCCCAACTCCCTGTTGAACCCCATGGACATGGTTCAGGCTGGATCAGACAGCCCCCTCCAGGTCCCAGGACAGCCACATCAACAGTACCTTGTCCTGTGTCTGCAGCCTACAGAGCAATGCCATCAGTAACACGGGAGTGGCAGTGCTGATGCGAGCCCTCTGCACTAACCAGACACTCTCCAGTCTCAAGTAAGCCTTGACCCCAGTCCTCGAAACCAGGATGCTGTCCCTTTAACAGGTGGGAATATAAGGCCTCTGGGACTTGGAGAGAAAACTGGAGAAATCTGTGGTTGGTACAGGCGTGGTTCTAGAACGTTCCTTTTCCTACTTGTCAGTTGTGGCACCAGAGGGTTGCTTCTGGAAGTGTAAGTCCTTCAGGTGCTATTTGCTCCTCCTAATTCAGACCCTGTGTTTTTCCTCCCCTGTGCTCTACACTGTTGGTAGTCCCGAGTAGGACTGAAACAGGTTCCTTCATATTTTGTCCCAGGAGGCCCAGGGTCTGTCTGTGGTTTCCTGGGATGTGAAAAACCTAATCGCCTGGGCTTGCTCTGTCAGAAGACTGAATGCTCAGAGTCTTATGTTTCCTCAGCTTAAGAGAAAACTCCATCAGCCCAGAGGCAGCCCAGGCCCTCGCTCAAGCTCTCTGCAGGAACACCACTCTGAAGCACTTGGAGTACGTGGTAGGGTCTGGAGGGATGGAGGACAAGGGGAGATGTGCTTCTTCACCTACCCAGCTCACCATTATGATGGGTCAGACCCTTGGCATGGTCACAGTTTACAATTTGGACAAGGGCTTGATTTGGGAAGGGCCAGCAAGGAGATCTACTGGCAACCCTGATATAAGAACTCTCCAGCCTTACTCCTGGAGAGGGATATGCACATGGGAGAGGACCCTAAAGAGTTGGTATGGGACCATGCCAATAGGCAGTAAGTCCTATTCTTAGTTATGCGTGTCCTGGTTGCATAACCTGTGCCCATACAGAGTATATTTGGCACACCAGAGTTCTCCATAAGCATGAACCACACAAACTCAGTATCAGTGCTGACTGTGTTTTGGGGAAGATAGGGAACTGGACCCCTAGTGACCAGGATGGGGGTGGTTCATGGTAGCCCCTTACTAGCTCCTGTTCCCTTTTGCCAGCCTGACAGCTAATCTCCTCCATGACCAAGGTGCCCAGGCCATTGCCACAGCAGTGGGAGAAAACTGCTCCCTCACACACCTTCAGTAAGTCTACCCTCCCTCGTCTCCATTCTCCTCAGCTGAGGGCTACTCAAAGTACAGTAGACGGAACCTGGATTCAGGACAGGTATCCTTATACTGGGTTTAGATTCCTGAGGTTATCCTCAGATAGACCTAGATTATGAGGCAAGTGTCATGGCTGTGACCCATGTTTCATGGAGATTATCTGAGCTTGTCCCCATGGCCACACTTGGGAAAACACTGGCCCTCTGGGGGTTGAGCCTGAAGGGAACTTCAGGAGTCCCCCTGCCATACCCTACATAGAGTCACCCGGCCACCAGAGTCACCCACTCTCCTGGATCCCCCAGAGTCTCTCTAGTCTATTCTTGTGCCATGTGGTCATGAATCTGTGTCTTTCCAGCCTGCAGTGGAATTTCATCCAGGCTGGTGCAGCCAGGGCCCTGGGACAAGCACTCCAGCTGAACAGGACCCTGACTACCTTAGAGTAAGTGTGGCCTATGGGGATGAGGGGCGGTCTCCAGGCATAGGGCTGGCCTGATGATCTTTAAAAATAGTCTCCTTTACCATAAGACCACAGACCTGTTTCAGTCCTCACTTGGAGGAAGAGGGGAGGTGGTGTTCATCTTTAATCCCAGTACTTGGGAGGCAGAGGCAAGTGGATCTGTGAATTTGAGGCCAGCCTGGTCTATAGAGTGACCAGGACATCCAGGGCTACACAGAGAAACAAAACAAAAAGTGTGTGTGTGTGTGTATATACTTGCCCTGACATATGCATGGAGATCAGAGGATTCAGGAGCCAATTCTTTCCTACTCTATGAGTAGGAGACTCAAACTCAGGTCATCAAGCACCGTGACCTGTTGAGCCATCTCACTAGTCCTCACCTAAAAAAAAAACAACTTTGTATATGTGTTGGCCCTTGCTTTCAACCTTGTTTGAGACAGTTTTTCCCCCTTGCTACACATGCCAGGCGATCTGGCTGTAAGCTTCTGGGGTTTCTCATTTTGCTTCCAATCTCCCTGTAGGAGAGCAGGGGTTACAGACATGTGCTACTGCATCCATGTGGGCTCTGGGCATCTTAGCTCAGGACCTTCTGCTTACAGGGCGAGCCTTTTACCCAGAGCCACCACCCCAGCCCAAGGCTCAGGTGTCTGGGCCTTCTTTGCATCACCCTGTGGTTTCTTCTCCATCTTTCTTTCTTTTTTTTTTTTTTCTTTTTTTTCGGAGCTGGGGACCGAACCCAGGGCCTTACGCTTGCTAGGCAAGCGCTCTACCACTGAGCTAAATCCCCAACCCTTCTCCATCTTTCTTACATCTTCTCTAGCTGGTATCTCTCATTCTTTCCTACTGTTTTACTGTTTGACACTGGTGCTCCTCAGGGTTCCAACTGCTCAACTCCTGATGACTCCCACATCACCAGCTAGGTGGTTTGAATGAGAATAGCCCCCATGGGCTTTTATATTTAAAGTTGGTGGCCACTGGGGGTGGACTGTGAGGTTTCAAAAACGTAAGCTATTCCCAGTTAGTTCTCCCTGTCTTACGCCTGTGGATCCAGATGTAAGCTCTTAGCTACTGTTCCAGCACCATGTCTGTCAGTTGCCTGCTGCCATGTTCTCCACTATAATGGTGGTGCTAGCCTCTCATCCTCTGAAACTGTAGGCCCCCAACAAACTCATTCTTCTCTAAGCTGCCTTGGTCATGTGCTGTCAAAGTGATAGGAAAGTAACTCAGAAACTAACCCAGCGGTGTCTCCTCAACTCCAGCACAGGAATCTACGCCCAGGTTGCCTTGTGCTCTCAGTGTCACAGGCATTGCAAGTGGCTGCATCCTCTTGCACACAGGCCTGCTTCTTAGTTCTCCCTCTGACTACTGGGAGCAATCATTGTGCAAGCTTGAGGCACGAGCTGGGCTCCCACCCCCTCCCAGCTCATCTGTAGGTCCTGCTGACCTCTTCTCCACTGCCCCTCCCACAGCTTCTGTCAACTGCCACCATCCAGGCTATGTCACCACTCACCTGCCACACTGTGTGACCTCCATCCACAGCTGGGCAATTCCCTTCATGCTGCTCGTCAGAGAGCTTTCCAAAATATCCATCTGTCTTCATTATGAGTGAGCTCTTTGCCTGTACCTGTGGAGTGAGGTGTAACCCCGAAGCCTGGATTCCAAGGTCTGCCTCCTCATTCTTCCAAGCTCCTGCCCTCATCACTCTGTGAACTCAGCTGTCTCCCAGGTTTCTTTGGATGTTCCAGCTTTCTTTGTCTCTCGGTCCCTGATTTGGCTTAGTTTATCTCTTCGGGGTACCACACTGGGGCAGGGACTCTGCTGGTCTCCCTTGCAGCTTGGACCTGACCTATCAATTGCTCATTTAATAGTGCTTTCCCAGCTGGGAATTAATCCCCATTAATTGTTAATTAATAATTAACATTAATAAGGCATTAATAAGTTACTTGTCTGTTGCTGTAATAAAATATTATGACAAAGAGTGACTTGGAAAGGAAAGGATTTATTTCACCTTACAGTTTGTAAGTCAGTCCGTCACTGAGGGAAGCTAGGACAGGAACAGGACAGAAAGTGGAGCGGAGACCACCCAGGAGTGCTGGTCACTGGCTTGTCTTCTTGGCCTGCTCAGTTTATCTTCTTATATGCCCCAGGACCACCTACTCATGGTCAGTATCACCCACAGTGCAATGGATCCTCCACTTCAACAATTAATACATAAATCGGCCACAGGCATAGAGGCGTTTTCTCAGTTCCTGGTCCCTTGTCTCGCAGGACTCTAGCTTGGGTCAACTTGACAAAACCTAGCCAGCACGGGGCAGCGTGGTGCTTGTTGTTTTGGACCCCCCCCAGCACCCGGCACACACGCAAACTGCTTCCTGACACATGGCAATGTCCATTTGTCCCAAACTCATTTATTGTCCCAGAATTTGCTTTTTTCTTCCAACTGGAAGTAGGAGAAAAGATGCATAAAGCCAGCAAGAACGGCACGGAGCAGGGTGGTGCTGGCACTCAGAGGGCAGAGGGAGGAAGATCTCTGGATTTGAGGACAGCCAGGGCTACACAGAAAAATTCTGTATCAATCCCCACCCCCACCATACCCCCCACCCCCGGCCGCCAAGAAGAGTGGACTTCAGGTTAATCTTCCTTTTGTTCTCAATCCTGTTGATGACAAGTCCCATGTCTCTTCTCTTGTCTGCCTTGGGCACTTTGCTCAGATACACGCAGACTCTCTAGGTTCCTGTGCATTAACTATGAGGCCAAGGGCACAGTGGCTGCCCGACAGGACAATAATCTAAGGTGACTTGATGTAGTGAGTGTAAAGGCCCCAACCCCATGGGCCTTGCCCAGAGTCGTCTTGTGCTCCTTTTATACTAATAGGTCACACCGTTTAGCTTACAGGAGAACGCCATAGGGGATGAGGGAGCTTGCTCAGTGGCCGGCGCGCTGAAGGTGAACACAACCCTCACCGCTCTCTAGTAAGTCCTGTGGGTGTGGGCTCAGTAGATCACCCCCTTCACCACCCCCTCATGCCACAGCCATCTTTATCAGTCTAAGAAAGCTGTTTGGCTTTTCGAGTATCAGTGATTGGGTAATCAAACCTGTAGGAAGGGCTGCAGGTACCACAGCTCTTCCAGAGACTTCCCTGTCTCCCATCCACATCCAGACCTTGCTCTTAGGTGTCAGAACAGAGCTGGGAGATGCCGTGTTCTTGGAAGGATCACAGGAAACCATCCTTAGTGCTGTTTCTCAACGTTTAGCCCTAAGGGGTACAGAGTATGGAAGGGAGGCCTGGCGCAGGGCATGGAGGGACCAGGAGCACAGGAGGCCCGCTTACCCACACTGATTGCACCCCTCCTATATATAGCCTACAGGTGGCCTCCATTGGTAGTCAAGGGGCCCAGGCACTTGGGGAGGCCCTGGCTGTGAACAGAACCTTGGAGATTCTTGAGTGAGTATTCCTGGCGCTGTTGACAGTTATTTGCTGAAAAAAAAAAGAATGACTGTCTTCTCCATTCCCACTCTGTCTTTCCCTGCAGTCACTATGGCACTCTCCCCTGGGTTGGGCCTGTACCAGACAGACAGGTCCAAAGGCTCTATTTAGTGGAATCACCCCAAACCCCACACCCTAGGAGTCAGCAGCCAGTTCCTGGCGTGGGTGTGGGTCAAGCTCTGCGGGTCTTCCTGCCTTTGTCACTGCTCTCCAGGAGCCCTGTGACCGCAGTACACTGTACCTCTGGATGGAGAGTCAGCGCTCCCATCTCAGCCTAGGTCCTCCTTCTCTGGAGTACAAAGACAGCTTCCATTAAGTGCTTAGGAAGAAGCCACCCCCAGTTCCTAACTGGTAATGTCCAGATAAGCCTGTACCCATCTGGAGGGACATTAGTGTCACCCCACAGCCCATCCCTGCACCTCAGGCTTCTTGCTTGCCCTGACAGCTTACGAGGAAACGATGTTGGGGTAGCTGGAGCCAAGGCCTTGGCAAATGGTCTGAAGTTAAACTCCAGTCTCCGAAGACTCAAGTAAGTGATCATGTGACCCCACACCAGCCAAAGCAGCCAACTTCTGCCAGCACTTCTCAGATGAAGCACACGATTTCCTTTAGTTGCTTTCTAATACATATTAACTGACCGCAATGTTCTGACCATTGCTGACCACATCCACCGAAGGTGGCTTTGTTCATTCTCCTTAAATAACTTACTTAGAATACAAAGTAATGGTCTTGGGTAGAGTACCTGGCTACAGTTTAGCAGTTGCTATGGTGCCTGTGGACAATCACCCTCAGAACCACTCATGCCACCCTCCTCTCAACAAGGCATTGCTGCCTCCTACGTCTTTTCTGTCCTGGTGGCTCACCATCCGTCTGTCTGTCTCTTCTCTGTCCAGTCTCCAAGAGAACTCACTGGGGATGGACGGGGCCATATATGTTGCCACTGCACTCTCTGAGAACCGTGGTCTGCATCATATTAAGTGAGTACACTCATCTTTTCCAGCGACTTTTTTTTCTTTTTTTCTTTCTTTTTTTTCCCCCGGAGCTGAGGACTGAACCCAGGGCCTTGCGCTTGCTAGGCAAGCGCTCTACCACTGAGCTAAATCCCCAACCCCTTTTTCCAGTGACTTTTGCTGAGCCCCAAAACTGCTCCCAGACCAGATTCTGCCTTTTGTCCAGTTCTGGGAGTGAGGTGATCTGAAGAGACTCCGACAACTCCATGGGGAGACGAGGTCTAAGAAGGATCATGCCAGAGTGGCGTGTCTAGGAGGGATCCCAGAAGGGCAAATTCAATAGGGTCCTGAATTCATTACAATGACAGTCGCACTACTGAAGACAACTGTAGATGCTGAGGTGCCCTAACTCTTCTGTCCTAGTCTCCAGGGAAATCCCATTGGGGAATCTGGTGCCAGGATGATCACACAGGCTATCGAGAAGAACGCTCCCACATGCACCGTGGAAATGTAAGGAGAGCAAGTTCCTGGAGGACCATGCAAGAGACTCAACTGGAAGCTTCCGATGGAGGACCTCTGGTCTCTGCAAATCTTCCTGGAATTGGAAATGCTGCCGGGCCAGCTCTCAAGCTGGTCTCCATAGAGGAAGGGAGGGCACTCCAACAGAGTCCACAGGCACCTTTCCTGCCCAGGGTCAGTCAGAGGAAAGTTGGCTACTGTGATGGGATAGAGAAGGGAAGGCCCTGCCACCAAGGGGCACTCAGGGGCAAAGTCTCAAAGCTCCACAAAATAGGAGGCTGGTCCTGGCTGGTCCTGGCTGGTCCTGGCTGGTCCTGGCTGGTCCAGGGCCTTCGCCATGCCCCAACTTAAAAGAACAAAAGGAAACAAAACAACGATAGCAGTGTTCCTGCCCTGCACACTCACATGGCTGGCATCAGCCTCTGCAGTGTTCCTGCCCTGTGCACTAACATGGCTGGCATCAGCCTCCACAGTCTTCAAGCCCACTAAGCACATTAGCTTGCCAAAGGTGACAAGGGGTCCACTTTTCCCTTTCTCAAGAGAAGAAAGTTTGGGGTGTGACCATTAGATACATATGGAGAAATATGAGAAATCTGGGAAGATAAACAAAGGTTAATGCTAAGACTCTGGAGTCAGAGGTAAGTCTCCAGGCAAGGCTCTGTGCTCTTCTGTAAGATCTGTCAGACATCTACCATGCCCTGCTGCAGTTGGAGTCCAGCACACTGGTTGCCAATGAGAATTAACTGTTGATACCTTGATGCCATTATCCTGAATTTAAGCTTTCAAAACCTCTACAGTGGCTGTAGCCTCTCCATGGAGACAAATGAGCTGTGCTTCCCTGTGGCAAATTCCTTCCATTGTCTGATTGAAACAGGAAAACCTACATGAACTTCACAGGTCTCAACTAAGGCTCTGAGATAAATGCTTATAGAGACCACAGGGAAGGCCAGGTGTGGGGGTGCAGACCTGCAATCTCAGCACTTGGGAGGCAGAGGCAGAGAGGCATCTGCGAGTCTGTGAGTTTGAGGCCAGCCTGGTCTACATAGTAAATTCCAAGATAGCCAAAACTACATAGTGAGATCCCGTCTTTAAAAAAAATAAGTGTGCAGAAGCTGGACACGTAGCACACACCTGCAATTCTAGTGCTTGAGAGGCCAAGAAAAGAGAATCATAAATTTGAGGCCGGCTTAAACTACATAGTGAGTTTTAAAACAAAAACATAAAATCACATACTCAGAAGAGTTGTCATGGCAGTTGACAGTTGATGGTGAGAGTGATGCTGTTTATGTAGGAAAAGAGGCAACATAGCAAGGCAAATGTGGCCTTGACAGAGATTGGACTTGAGTCAGGAATAGCCTGCAATCCCAGCGCTCGGCGGAGGCAGGAGGGAGGACCAGGAGCTCAATGCTGTCTTCGGATGCACAATGAATTCAAGACCAGTTCGTGCGACATGAAACCCCATCTCAGGAAACAAAGGAAAACAAGTGACTAAGTTGGGACAAGTGAACACCATGTGTGACCGTGGGCCACAGCACTGACGGAGTATTTCTGCCAAAAATGTCTACCTAAGCCTACTTGTAGCTGTATGGCTGCACAAAATTCAAACGCAAGGGCCGTCTACAAAGTGGGCCTGCCTACAGGAAGATGTTATAGCAGTTTGGAGATTGTTTCAAATTAAACAGTTGAAAAAGACCTAACAATGAAATACGAGATCCTTAATTGTCTCCCAGGCTGGAGCAAAAATACAGCCTTCAAAGGACATTACTTGGGAATGGAAAGTGTGTTCATTTTGGTTTCGAAGGGTACTGTATCTGGGTATAGGATTTATCTTTCTTTTGGTATTTTTGTGATGTTGCTCTCAGCCTGGGGCTCCGTCTGGCTCAGTGGAGTAGCCTGGGTTCCTTCTCCTGCTCTGCCAAGAGCAGCAGCCACATGCTGCTCTACTCTTCTGACTTACATTGTTTCTGGCTGAAGCTTTCAGGACAGCAGTCAGCCAGCAATCAAATGCCAGGCAAGCTGTACCATATAGAGGCCTGGTATGTTGGTGTGAGGGCCAAACATTGTAAGGAAAAAGGGTGCTTGCTCTCTAAGGATCCTGAGAGCAAGTCCCACCACACCTAGAAGGGCCCCCTTTCCAGAAGTCTGTCCAGAGTCTGCTATTGAGGCTTCCCAGATGTCTGGCTGGCAAGGTCTAGCTGCATCACAAGCCAAAGTGTGAGTCTGGACTGAGGTAAACTGCTGACTGGGACAGTGGTTTGGCTTTCTTCCTACTCATTTTGTTTGATTTATTCTGGACACTTTCTGTTGCTGTCTTCTGCCTTCCCCCTGCAGCACATCCTCTGCTAAGTGCATGTTACTACTTTGCATCTCAGACTTCTTTCCACACCACTGAACAACCTGTCATTCACTCTGGTCTCTGCTGTGGTCCTCGATGGCCTCCTGTGTTTACCCACTATAAAAATTTTCTCCGCTTCCTCCTCCCCGCTTCTCTTCATTCTTCCCTCTGTCTCCCTTCCTCCCTCTGGTTTTACCAGAATTCCACACATAGATAAGTGTCCATAGGTTTATCTGGAGCGCTCCCATGGTTGTGCATTTGTCAGTCATGACTAGACATATATACTATACATGTGTCACTACTTCCAGTGTCCCCAACACTTGCTATTTGTACCTCCTGATTGGTTGAGGTACTCAACTCGGATGCCTCACAGAGCTCTAAGCACTTTTCAGTACAACCTTCCCATAATGAGTAGTCCCCAGAGCCTTTTTATCCTCCCAGTATCCCTTTAGACACTTGAATATAGTTGAAGGCCATCACCTGAGCTCTTCCTATAACACTAAGCCTTGATGGCCCAGAGCTTTCTGTGCAGACCAGACTGGCCTTGAGCTCGCCTGGCCCTGTCTTCAGAGTGCTGGGATTAAAGGTGTGCAGTATCATGCTCAGCCCAGTGATCTTTTCTTTTCCTTCCTTTCTTTCTGTGGTGGTTTGAATGTTTGGCCCAGGGAAAGGCACTATTAGGTGTGACCTTGTTGAAGGAAGTGTGTCACCGTGGGGGTGGGCTTTCAGATCCCCCTCCTAGCTGCCTGAAAGCAGTCTCCTTCCGCTCTCTTTAGATGAAGATGTAGAGCTCTCAGCTCCTTCTCTAGCACCATGTCTATCTGCACACTGCCATGCTTCCTGATGTGACTGTAGGCTTGCCCCAGTAAAAATGTTTGCCTTTATGTCTCTCTTCATCAATAAAACCCTAACCAAGACTTGACTTTCCCTTTTTGCTTCTCAAGATAGGTTTTCTGTGTGGCCCTAGCTTCCTGGAACTTAATCTGTAGACCAGGCTGGCCTTGAACTCAGAGGTCTGCCTGCCTATGCCTCCTAGTGCTAAGATTAAAGGCGTGAGCCACTGCCGCCCAGGCTGAGTGATTTTTTTTTCCTCCCTATCTCTTGAGGTTGCCACTCTTGAGCAAAACCCAGCCAATTCCTTAGCAAAACACAGGAAGCCCATTTTGCTGTTCCCTTATTACATACCAAGCATTTCAGTCTATGTGCCTGTCATTTCAGCCCTTGGACACCTCTATGTTGTTCTGATTTGTGCATCTGTGTGAGGGTACAAGCTTGTGAGTACAGGTGCCCAAGGAAGCTACCAGAATGTACCAGAGGCCCTGGAACTGGAGCTAATAGTTGGCTGTGGGTCACCTCGTGTGGTGGGCACTGAGCTTAGCATGCTTCCTCAGCCTTGGAGCCATCTCTCCAGCTCCAGTGTTTTGTTTTGTCAGGCCTAGAAGAACTCTCTGAGCTTTTCGTACATGTTTACAATGAACTATGATCATGTACACTGCCTCCCTTTTCTGCTCTCCCCCAAAATACTCCTGCCCTAACTTTGTGTCTTTTTTGTTTGATAATCTACTAAATCCAGTTAGTGTAGTCCAAGGGAGAAGCAGATGGATCTATGTGAGTTCAAGGCCAGCCTGGTCTGCATAGGAGTTCTTGGCTAGCCACTAGTTACATAGTGAGACCCTGTCTCAAAAATGAAACAAAATAAAATGCCAATTTGGGCTGAGAATACAATTCAGCTGACATAGTCTGTCAAGCAAGCATAAGGGTCTGAGTGCTGTCTCCAAAACCCTCCTGCAAACCCTTAGTGTGCACTTGTAATCCCTGGGAAGCGGGAGATAAGGCTGGAGTTGACCGTCTAGTCAGTCTAGGATAACTGATGAGCTCCCAGGCCCCAGTAAAAGACCCATCCCTACACCCTCCAAAAGGTGGGCAGTTCTTGAGGAACAAGCACAGAGGTTATCCTCTGGTCTTCACACATACATGTCTACCAGCACAAACAAGTACCTGCTCACATTAGAACATGTGCACATATAACATACAAATGCATGCTTGTGCACACACACACACACACACACACACACACACACACACACACACACACACACACACACACACACACGGATCCCTTCTGGCAGGAGTAGGTAACAGTAGACATTGGAGCTGCATTTGTTGAGGGAGCCAGGCTGGGGAACTATGATGGTGGCATGTAATTTGAAGTGAATCCCAGAACAACACTCTGGGAGTAGAACCTCTGAGAGAAAACAAAACATTCATAGTCTGGAGCCTCTCTGTGGCCTGATCATCAAGGAAAACTAATTTAATAATAACAGCAGCCAAGACTTACATGGTGTCAAGTCTGTATTTCTCCTCAGGGGCTTTTCTTACAGATTGAATTACTTGGAACACAAGTATGGGGATCCCAAGCGTTAGGAGATATACAAAGAAAATCTCTGTTGGAGTCAGTATGGATAAGCCCAGATGGTGTAGTGAACAAAACACGTTACCTTTCCAGCCTGCTGAGTCCCTGTTTACCTATACATCTGACGCTCTTAAGCTGTCTGGGTCTCTTGGCAAGAAGGTCAGAAGTCATTGTCACTCTCGTCCAAGGGCTCGGGTTTCCGGACCCTTCGACTGGGTTTAGCTGGTGAGAGAGCAATGCTCTCATCTTCCAAATCATCGTCATCTTCTTCATCATCTTCCATGTCAATTTCGCTGTCCTCTGAGTCTTCCTGAAGCAAAGAGATGGCAACTGTAACTGAGGTGCTGGCTCACCATGACATCTTGTCCTTAGAGACCCCACCTTACCCTTGCCAGGGCAATGACCAGCCACCCCACGTGGTGGAGGGTTGTGGGAACACAGCACACTGCCTGTTGAACGAGTCCACTCGAGAGGCTATAACCAGTAACTCTTTACCAGGGCTACTGAACAGGGGTTGGCTGTATGTGGCAGTCTCAGGAACGCCCTTAACATGTGCTGAGGAACCTAGATCTGCATGGCTCCTACTGTCCAGAGACCCAGTAGACAGGCAGACAGCAGGGGAAGGGGAGGCCTATTCCTGCTGGAGGTGGAGAGCGGTACAGATGTGGGAAAGAAGGCAAGGCGGTGGTGCCCAGCTCCTTTATGGTCTGGATCCAGGGAGCACCAGAGGCTGTCATTCTTACAGCAAGTCCTGTGTTCCATGGGTATCTGCCAAGATGGCTGGCTACCCAGTCTACTCCCGAGTAGTCGTATGTGTTAACATTTTCTTTTTTAGAGAACTACCACCTCCTCCAGCCACCCTGCTCTGTCTGCTTCTTTCTAGCAGAAATCCTTGAGAAGGCCAGACCTACTGTGGTACCACACTTGATCTTAGCCAAATGCTGAGAAGCAATTCCTATTGTGGCACAAGCCTCCAATTTCAGCATTGCAGAGGCTAAGGCAGGAAGGAGGATGACTGAATTTGAGGCCAGCCTGAGCTACATAGAAAGACCTTGTCTCACAGTGAAAAAAAGAAAGGATAAACTCCCCGGGTAAATTCCTGTACTCCAGCGTTCCCGTGTTACCCCGCCATTGCCTAAGCACAGCAATCTACCCCATAGCCCAAGACCACTGTTATGAAGACGGCAAAGGATATCCAGTGGGGATACGACTGTTTCTTAAATTCCAAACTCTAATTTCAACTGGCTGCTGCACGTGGAACATGGATGTCTAATAGGCCACACACTTGAGAATGTCTAAAACCAAATTCCTGATTCACCTTTTCAGCCTCTCCTCCCCCAACTCATCTGTCTCAGGAAGTTAAAACCTTGCGCTTTTAGTCAGTTACACACAACCAAAGCAGTCTGCATGCTCTTCTGTTCATCACACTGGTGCAGTCAACTAAGGAAACAAGATGGGTCTGACTTCAGAAACACCCAGAAGTTCAGCATGTCTCAACAGCACTGTCCTCACCTCCTCAGGCTACAGCACCCTCGCCTCCAGCCTACACAGCTGCCCCTGCTGCCGTCTCTCCTGGGCTGACAACTGCACATCTATCTTACAAGGGAGGGGCTCATCAAATCCCATGCAGGTCCACTGCCTGTGCCACCTCTCATCATTCTCAGCCCAGTTCCTCTACCCTGCCACTGCCTAGGCACTGGAGGTGTTCACCGTCCCTGGGCCCAGGGGCTCTGTCCACCCTAACATGGCTCACCCTGTCCCTTATTCAGAGAGGCCTTGCCTGACCATGAGGGAAAAAAAAATCCTGTGTCTCTGTCATTTCTCGCCTCCTGAACTAATTTTATTTCTTCCCTAGTAACCGTGGCCATGGTATGCCTGCTAGATTGTTCCTAGAACACATGTGTCCCAAAGGCGAGGCCTGTTTTTATTCCCTGCTGCATTCAAGACCCGGCATTGACAGGACTCAACAGATTCATGCTGGACAAACATAAAGCTGTGACAGAGGGGCTGTGTGAACACAGCCTGCATGAGATAAACAAACGGGAAGACCCAGGCCATTGAGGATGTATCCATTCTGAAAGCATGCAAGCAAGTAAAACAAGCCAGGCACTTTCCAGGAGGCACAGGCTCTCTAGGCCAGACCTGTGTGTCAGCCTCGGGGGCTGGGGGTGGGTAGAGGGAGCTCCCTTATCATAGGCACCCTTTGTGTGTCAGCTCAGATGGGGGGAGCAGATGGCAGCTACCTTATCATATGCATCCTTGGGATTAAAAAGAAAGTCACAGCTGAGTGACTTCCCTGACTCTCTAGTGACTGTCCTAGGAATTCAAGGTGAATTCAGGACACGTGTCTCTGTGTCCTGCTCAGCCAGACTAGGTGCTAGCTTGCTCCTGTGACTCTAAGTAATACCACACTGTAGTAAGCCAGGCACCATACAAGAGCATAAGTTCCTGTTTTGTCCCAGTGAAGGTGCTGGTGCCAGACCCTAGACACAGGCCCATACTTTACAAACTGACCTTGGATTGGTGTCTCTCCAGTACCTTTGGGCCCAGAAGCATGGCCAGGGACTGCAAGAACAGGGCTCAGAGAGCCTGGCAGTGCAGAGTCAGCCTGCCATTTTGAGAACCCAGAGTTCCCTTTTTGGTTAAGTTCTCTAACCATTTATCTATGTGGTGGAGTTCAAGGCACCAGCATCCTGGTCTCAGCCTCCTGTCGGGTGTCTCCAAGGCTCTGGTCTAGGAAAAATATCTTTTCTGTGTTCCTGCTCCAGAACTGCAGAGGGTGCCGAGGACAGGCTGGTTTGAAACTAGGTTGAAACTCAGAGTTGATGACTGCACACGTCTTTCTCACCTTTGGTCTTGGTGTTTGACCCTGTTTAGTATGGTAATGCAAGAGGATCTATTCCCTTCCTCTCTTGCAATGGGATCTATTCTGAGGGCTTCCTGCCCAACAGAGGAAGCATCACCACAGAGGAGAGGGTCTGCTAGCCCTGAGCAGGCCAACACACAGCAACAAACAGATGAGGCAAAGAGACCAACCTGCGTCCTGGAGCTGGAGGTCCTGCATTTACCTAAGAGGGCTGGTGCTGCTTGCGTCTTTGAAAGTGAGAATGGAAAGAACTGTGAGAAGGTGACAAAGCAAAGAAGGGCGAAGGGTGTGCATGTTTGTGTGAAGCGAGAAACAAGCTCCTGAGAAGCGAGGGAGAGCCAGCCCTTCCCAGATCGAGCTCCAGCACTGTCACGCCATGTGCTGAGTACGAGCAGTGCCCTGACCTGGGCAGCACCTGAGCTAAGCTATGCGCCCGGCCCCAGCCCCAGGCCGGGAGGCACAGGAGGCACAGGAGCGTCGGGAAGGCATGGACTCACGTCTTCATCGGAGTCTCCACCGTGCATTGTGCCCACGATGCGTTTGCTGGGCCTTCCTGAGGAAACAAACCACAAAAATGGTGAGATCCTTGGAAAATATGGCAGGTGATGGCATTTAAAACTTGTCCTGGGGAAATGCCAACATACACACTAACATATGTACTCAAGTGAGCGCCAGCTAATTAGAACTGTCAACAAATCATAGGTGCAGTCCTGTGTCTCCCTTCTCTCTACTCTGAGAGAAACTCACTGTACAGTCGAGCTGGCCTCAGCCTTTAGAGTGCTGGGACTACAGGTGAGAGCCACCATGCTGGAGCTCTGTACTTTGAAAATTGAGACAAAGGCAGTAAAACACACCAGGGTCTGATAACACACCTGCGATCTCAGCACTCAGGAGACTGAAGTAGGAGAATCACTTCGAGCTCAAAGCTAGCTTGAGCTCCACAGTGAGAATGTCACAACCACCACCACCACCACCACCACCACCACCACCACCACCACCACCACCACCACCACCACCACCACCACCACCACCACCACCACCAAAACAATAAAATTAAAATGTGGGCTTGGCAAGACGGTTCAGTAGGTAAGGGTGCTGGCTACAAGCCTAATTATCGGAGTTCAATCTCCAGAATCTACATGGTAGAAGGAAAAAACTGAGTCTCAAAAGTTACCTTTGAATACGTGCCCAGGTGTGCACGTGTGTACACACATTAATTGAATACACACACACACACATTTTACATGAAAGCTGGGGGCATAGATTAGTGGTGGAGAATTTATCTATATGTTTAAGGCCGTGGTTTTAATTTCCAGCACCACAAAACAACCATGAAAAGAATCATGAGTATTTGAAAACCATAGCCTCTGTTTCCCTGGCAATGGGCAGAGGGACCCCTTGTTGGTGGTGCTCTTATACCAGTCAGGGGCAGAGCACACAACATTCCTTTGTTCATCCTGGCTTGATGCCTGGCTTGGTGGCCAGATCTGTCATCATATGCCTAGGACCCATAAAAATCCAATCCAATCCAGGCAGCACAGCATGGGAGGAGGAAGGCAGACTTGTGGACAGCCATGTCACCTACAGACCTGCCCTCCAGTGCATGACAGACACCTGCCTGCCACCATGCCACACAGCACAGATGGAGGATGTCACCCAGGGGCCTGCCGGCCACGTGGACAGCCTGCAGTGGGAGCCACCACAATGTGCGAGTATGTGGTGGTCAGATGGGAGAGAGACGTGGAGCAGCTTGAGCGTTATGAAGAGACATGGAAGTAGAGACTCCAGGGTGGAGGGTGGGGCCTGTTGTGAGCGGGCAGAGCTGCCACTGAGGGCCATGTCGAGTCCATGGCTACACTGAGGCAGGGGTCCATGTTGGTGTCTGTGGATCATATTACCACTAGAGAACATGGGCAGCTGCTGGAAATGTCCAGGGCTGAGCATGACTGGCCTACCTCTCACTGGATGTGGTGCTCTGGAGAGCTGGTCCCACCTCTCAGAGGCAGCACTTGGGAGAGCTGGGTTGCCCTTGGCCCCCAGGCAGCACAGTAGATAGAGTTGGACCTGGCAGCAGGTGTGTGGATGCGCCTGCCCCAGGGGCATGAGTATGGGAGAGCTGATCCTGTCACTTGTCTGCCTTGGGGTGGCACAGCCAGAGGGAATACATCCACCCCCAATGCTGACTGCATGGTCATGACCCTACCAACAACAACATTCAGGACAATAGGCACTGCATGTCACCTGCATGTGAGCCAGCCTGGAGGTCGAGAACTTGGGAGAGCTGGCCCTGCCATTTCTCTGCCATGAAGTAGCATAGGTGCCTTGCCCCCTTTGCAACTCACCATGTGTGGCAGTCAGGAGAGCTGGCCCTGCCCCTACCAGGTGAAGCACTTGGGGAAGCTGGCCCTGCACCCCACCCAAGCAGCATAGTAGTGCTGGCCCTGGTTGTGGGGGAGTGGGTGAGCAAGCCCCATAGACAGTGATGAGATCTGGCCCAGCCACTAGCCCTCTGCCCCTTCCCCCTCTTGCCACTTAAGGCAGTGAGGGGTGCCAGCCCTGGGGTTATGAGGGAAGGTGAACTGGCTCTGCTCCTTGCTGGTTACAGCATTCTCAAGAATGGGTCCTGCATCTTGCCTGGGCAGCACAGTGGAGCTGGCTCTGAAGGCATGGGAGCAGGTGAGCCAGAGCTGGCCCCTAGGGCATGAGAGCAGGACAGCTGACCCTGTCTCTTGTTGACGGCCACCGTTGATATGGGCTCACCCTGGTGTGGGGATAAGGGGAGCAGGGGGCTGACCAGCTCAGCTGCCACCCAGGCCAGACCCAGGGCTGAGCTGGCCCATCTCGAAATCTGTATGAACTGTGAATGGTCAGATGCGTGAAAGAACTGGTCCTGCAAATCCCAAGCTTCAGGATCTCCGTAACCCAGGGCAACAACAGGATAACCAGGAGGAGAGGTGTGTGGACACAGGGATAGACTGTAGGACATACTGACACTACAGCTTCCATGACGAGGTGTTTCCTATGCTTTGTTTTTTTCTTTGTGTGTGTGTTTTATTTGGGGGGAGGTTGCAAGGGTGAAGGGCGGATATGAGGGGACAGGGAGATGAGTGGGATTGGGGTGCACAATGTGAAACTCATGAAGAATCAATGAAAAGTTAAAAAGAAAAGCACATCTTCTCAGTATTTGGAGAGGAAATATCCCTGAGCTCCATTGTTAGTTCACACGCAGAGAACTTCATTACTCTGCCTAGGCCTCACAGTGCAGGAGGAGCGCTGCTCAGGGCAGGCCCAGAACTGTTTGCAGAGGCCCTTTTCTTGCTTAGACAAGTGCAAAATCGTATGGCATTTGAAGGCCCTAGCTGTAGACTCTGGAATTGGGCTACACGATTTTACTCTGCAAGTACTTACGCACGATTTGAAAGGCTAACATTGAGTAAGTTACACAGCTTTTTCTAGTGTTGGTTCCCATCCATCAATTGAGTTTTGTAAGAGGTACTTTCTGTGGTAATTCCTTGGTCATAAGAGATGTAACTGTACTGACAAAAATGAATAAAGCCCAGAGCTCAGCTACAGAGGCCATTTCTGAGTTATCTGTGGGAAATATGAAACCACGAATGTGAGTCAGTTATTCCCAGGGACACAGATAAGAATATTACATGTGTGAGACAAGGTGGTGTATCCTGTCATTCCCATGCCTAGGAAGAAGCAGAGGGATCAGGTTCAAAGTTCAAGGTCATCCTGAGGTACACAGTGAATTCAATACCAGCTTAGCTACATGAGTGCAAGCAAAAGGACTACTAGAGGCAATGATTTCCCATGAGCAGTTTGAGAGACAGAGCCTGAAGAACAGACTGAGGCAGGGACCCCTCACTGTGCACTGTGCCTTGTAATACTAAGCCGCTCTCATCCATGCCCTTGGAGTTCTGAGAGACAGGCGCAAGGAGCTGGGTGACACGAGTTACACTACCTTGCATGAGCACCTCCATGGCTGTCCGAGGCTTAGACAGCCGTCTGTCCTCCAGCTCGCTGTCCGATTCATCGTCCTCTTGAATGTCTATGTCCGAGTCGTCATTGCCTGGCAGGATACCACAAGGCAGAGTGAAAGAGGAAGCCTTCCATCATAGTCGGCATCTGCCTACTATGGCTTCAGTGCAAAAGCATCTGCCTTTCTTAACCCTCTTTTTATCCATTAGATTGTATGAGACTCCCTGGATTTGTTCAGGTACTTAGCAAAGTGTTAATGCAGACCATAATATGCTGTATTTGCTTTGAGCAATTTTTTCAAAGTAAAAGAACATGGGCCAGGTGTCTTAGAAGCATTATGACCACTTGAAACTTTTACGAAATTGAGTTAACTTGGTTAACGGGGGAGAACTCCACTCTGTTCTTTGTCAGGCTGTGTTACTAACTCAAGCCTTGACCCTAACAAAGACAGAAGTGGATGAGAAAGAACAAAGCAGGGTGGGGGCGAGGAGGGAGCCAGGCTTAGGCTGCAAAGAAAGTGCTGAAATGACATTCTTACTGGGGAAAATTCTGGAATGAAGGCATACACTGGTGGGGTTGTGGCTCAGCGGTAAAGCATGTGCTTTTTTTCTTTTTCCTTTCTTTTCTTTTTTTGCAAAGCTCTGGGTCCAATCTCTAATACCACATACCCAGACAATAAATACTTTTCTTTTAGAAAATTTGTTTTTTTAAAAAATAAATTTTATTTATTGTGGGAGGCATTCAGGCATACACTTTATAAAAGGCTATTTTCAGTGCTATCATTTAAGAAATATTAAGTGTGTGTGTGCGTGTGTGTGCGTGCGTATGTGTGTGTGTGTATACATGCACATGCACTCAGTCTCCCAGAGTTAGAATGAAGACAGCTGTGGGCTACCTGATATGGGTGCTGGGAACTGAACTAGGAAATTCTAGAAGAGCAGCAGTGTTCTTAATCACGGAGTCATCATCTCCAGCCCCCATCACTCTGTATACATTTCTTGAATGGTTGTTGTCTTTGCACCTGAAGCTAAGCATTTCTTAGACAGAACCATCAGAGACTATAACGGGAAGGAAAAGCTCTCTGCCTAGTGCCTCACTGCACCCAGGGAGTGACGGTTTGGGAAGGAGGGTCTTGGAAGGGTTTGTAGCTGCTGGTCTGACACTGACTTAGGAGTCAGCCAAGAAATCCAGCACTTGTTGGTCTTCCAAAAGGCCGTGCCTGGTGCCTGCATGTGAAGGTGATGTCAAGGTGTAACTGGGTATTAAGGGACGGTCACTTGCTTTCTTTAGCCAAAAGAAGCAGAGCTGTGTTCTTCAGCTCAGGACGCAAGCCTTAGTGACACAGTAGTGTCACTAAGAACATCCTTCAGGGGGTTGGGGATTTAGCTCAGTGGTAGAGCGCTTGCCTAGGAAGCGCAAGGCCCTGGGTTCGATCCCCAACTCCGGAAAAAAAAAAAAAAAAAAAAAAGAACATCCTTCAGGACTACCAACACAATTTGAAAACTACATCTTCTAAAAGTCTTTCTACAGAAAATGAATCCATATTAACATAATTTAAAATCACTACTCAGTTTAGTTTCTCTCCAACCTCATCCATGAAAATTATGATATTAAATGCTTATTCCAGGAAATATAGAGGCCACTGCCCCACCTAGTCTCTGTCTTGACTGACCCAGCACTATCCACAGGAGCCTGCTTCGCTGCAGACACCATTCAGGCTTTCTAATCCTGCTCTTAGAGGACTCCTAGCAGCTCTCTCTAGAGCTCTCTGAGAACAGGTACAACAGGAAACAGACAAAGGGAACAGGTAGGCGCCCAGGTGTACTGTTTTGCCCAGGAGAATGAAGACATTTCATCATGAGAACAGCTGAGTGACAGAAGTATGGTGGAGCAGGAGGACCACACACCACCTCAGTTCCTTGTGTGCAACTGCTGCCTCGGTGTCATCCTGGTGCGCAATGACGGCTCATCATGGAGAGCACTCCCTCCAGAGTCTAGGCCTGCGTTCAGTCTTTTTCTACAGGTGGAGGCCTTGTTGAGCACTCGGATGAATGTGGGAACTGCGAGTGGGCGAGTGCCTTCACTAACACTGCATGCAACAGCACGTTTTTCAGGCCGCCCTAAAATATGGGGCCTTCCAAACTAGTAGGGATAATTTTCTTTCATAATTATTTATTACCTAGAGTTCAAGCTAACTGTGGCATTTAAACAAACACAAATGCCATAAGTATCATAAGAAATGAATGTTAGCTAGATGCTGTGTAATTGGAAGCAAACTTTATCATTATTATTATTATTATTATTATCATTATTATTAAAATAGATTCTTCTCTCATATACTACATCCCAACCAGTTTCAGTTCCCTCCACTTCTGTTAGCTGCCACCATCTCTCTCCTCTCCCCCAGATCCATTCCCACTTTGTTTCCTCTTTGGAAAGGAACAGGCCTCCAAGAAAGGACAGCCACGTAGGACAAACAAGATACAATAGAACAAAGCAAAAGCCCTTATACTGGGGCTGGACAAGGCAACTTACTAGGAGGAAGAGTCTTAGACAGACCCACTTCCATGGTTAGGAGTCCACAGAAACACCAAGCTAAGGGCCATAACCTTGAGGTAGAAGACCTGGTGCAGGCCCATGCAGGCCCCATGCTTGCCATTTCAGTCTCTATGAGAAGCAAGCTTTCTGAGTAAACTCAAATGGCACTTAGTATAAAAGCTGTGAGAAAATTGCTCTCTGAAAATATTCTAGTACTTCTAGTCAACAATGACAGATTTATTAATAAGAGGGCAGATATCTATTGTTCCTACCACAATTAAAAAATAAATATTAAGGGGTTGGGGATTTAGCTCAGTGGTAGAGCGCTTGCCTAGGAAGCGCAAGGCCCTGGGTTCAGTCCCCAGCCCCGAAAAAAAGAAAAAAAACAAACAAACAAACAAAAATATTAATAAATATTTTTAAAACTGTAAGTAACTCTACTAGAGAAATGTAAATAACTCGTTGCATACCTGTCATGCAGAGCTGTTGGCCTGAGTTTGACCTCAGAACTCATGAAAATGTGGAAGGAAGGAGAGAGGACCAACCAGAAAGCTGTCTTCAGGCACACTCACATCAGCACCTATACATGCCTACCAAATGCACACACACGAGCACGTGAACACACATACACATCTGCACACACACAGACACACGCATGGACATACACATGCACGCATACACAGTCTCCCTGTCTTCCTCTCCCTCTCTCTCCCTTCCCCTCCCTCTCTCTCCCTCTGAATGAAAACCCTGAACACACAGTGGCTCTCACAGCTGCACACCCCAGTCAGGACAGAGCCTTACTTCCGCTCTTGAGCAGTCTCTTCTCCTCTTCCTTCAGCTTATTCTGCATCAGACGCAGAGTATTCTCAGCTTCCTGGAGGAGGAAAAACCAGATTCAGAATGATGACCTTTAGTGGATGATCTGATTCTTCACCACTGTGTGAATACAGAAGTGTGTGTCATCGACAGCAAAATCCACAACACAACAAAACAAACAAAAACCCTAGGAAGTTGTTTAAAGGGCAGAATCGCTCAGTGGTTTGGGTCACCAGCTGCTCTTCCAGAGGACCCTGGTTCAATTCCTAGCACCCACACGGTGGCTCGCAACCATCTAAACAGCAATTCAAGAGATCGGATGCCCAGTTTTGGCTTCTGAGGGCACTGCATGCACACGGCACACAGACATACATTCAAGCAAAATACAAGTATACAAAATAGACGTACATAAGTCTTTTTAAAAAAATTCAAGAGAGGAGGAGGAGAGGCCCAGAAGCCGTGGCAGGACAATGGAGGCTGACGTAAAGATTCTGCTCTGTGTATTTACAGGTTATCAATGTTCTTAAGGGATGGATGGTACTGGGCTTTGTATGTTTAGGTGGGCAATTATATCTTATCAATTGAATCTAAGGTTATTGTGTTGTGTATTCTCTTATGTGATGATTTGAGTGTAGCCAAGTGTGTGGTGGCAGGAGACACTGGGCTGCCGAGGAGTTGGGATGTGTTTCTGCCAAGATATCTAGCAGACATCTTGGGGCACGGTGCCAGACCTAGAGAGGTAAAAGACAACTGTGCCTTTATTTTTTATATTTTACAACAACAGATGGCGAACCAATGATGGGCAAGAATCCAGTAGTAATCCTAAAACTTGAGAGAAAGTTTTTATTTTCTAAGAGGAGGCCATCGCCATGTTAAGTCATGTGATCTCTCAAGGGCGGGGAATTTAACAAGAAACAGGGAAGTAGCCTGGGCTGGCAGGCTGTAGGTCCCAGGCTGTGTGATAAGTAATGGCAGCTCAGAGAGTTAGAGATTAAAAGCTGCTTTTTAAAGAAAATCTTTTAGGGGTTGGGGATTTAGCTCAGTGGTAGAGCTTGCCTAGCAAGCACAAGGCCCTAGGTTGGTCCCCAGTTCCAAAAAAAAAAAAAAAAAAAAAGGAAAAAAAAAAAAAAAAGAAAATCTTTTAGAAAGTCTTTCAGGATACTCACATTCTTTTTAACGTGGGCTCCACGGGAATTTTGAGTTGAAATCCTAGTTAGACAAGCTACTTCTTAATTACAGGTATTATTAAAAGGTGATTAAGTTTGTTTTTAGAAAGAAGAGAGTAAAGGGATTACCCAAATCACGTGGAGATTTTCATCTATGGTTCGGAACTTAGATAGGGAAAAATTGGTCACTAACTCCAAGTAGAGACTTGTGATAAATGTCTGTAACACCAGGGAGAGTGAATGCAGACATATAGAAGTTATTAAGGTTAAATAAAAATCTGTGGCTCTGGGTAGCGAGCTTAACAGATGGATATATTTTGGGCTAAAGTCCTGGTTTGATATGTTGCTTATTGATATTGGAATTGATAGAAGGTATTTGGTTTGTTTTATGAATTACCCCGCTAAAGGCCATATGGCTCGTTGATGCCGGCTAGCGAGGGTTTGTGGTTACTTTTGATATTTACCACAACAGGAAGCTCAGATTCTCTTAACATGGGCTACATAGGAATTTTGAGTTAATTTCCTGATATCACAGAGTACAAAAGCCTATCAGTCTCATTGTTTAGCTTACTTTCTTTTTCTTTTTTTTTTTTGCTTACATTCTTTTTTAAAAAAATTGTTTAATCTTCATAATGGGTGTGACTTTGAGTTTTATGGTTATATTATTACTCTGGGAGAGAGTGCAAGATACAAGCTTTTCTGGTTTCAGACTAAGGAACACAGTATTTTGGGAGAAAGATTTTTGTCTTTGTGTTTTTAAAAAGTGTGATTAGGCTCTGGAAACCTCACAGAGTCATACTGATCAGATTTGACAGAGGTAGACCGCCTGAAAAATTTATTCAGGAGAATCAAACAAAAAGATATCTCGATTCTAAACTTTTGTCTTGACAGTTGTATTTTACAGAGTGTGCCTACTTGGAATCCTGGTCTCAAGGACTTTCAGCTGGGTCCAGTCAGGACACATCGGCTACAGCATTTGCTTCATTCTTCCTACCCCCTACCCCCAAGGATATCTCAACGCCCATGTACAGCTTGAAGAAATTATAGAGGAGTTGTCGCCCCAATTCCCTGGATTTTGTGGGGCTGGAAATGGTTATTCTAAAGTTGTTTTTATGAGGAATTTAAAATTGGTTGTAATTTAACAGGAGGAATTAGCTAGATTGAGTTATACAGTCACAATCTCATTTGTTAACTAAGCTAAAATCATATCTTTGCTTAGATATAGAATTTATTTGTTAAAAGTTTAAAAGTACAAGGTCTAGAGCCAGTCCTTCTATTGATGTCATTACAAACTTCTGAGTTGATTACACATGTGAGTTAAGGGTCAAATAGCAAACATATTGCTGACTTTGTGAGAGTACTTTCAAGATATTATTAAGATATAAAGACAATAGTACTGATTGTCTTATATAGGTAGATAGTTTTCAAAAATGTCAGAAATCCACAAAATTTGAGATTTAAAGTTATTTATCTTTTGTTGAGACATATCTGCTCCTAACAGTTCCCCTTTGGTGGATTTAACGAAGAATTTGAACATCTCTACCTCCAGATGAGACAATACTTTGTGGCTAGGCAGCCACTGGAGTAGCCTGTTTTATCTGCAGACTAATACTGTCCAGAAAAGGACAAATTATGTAGTATAGTTGATTGATAAACTCTGCCAAGACAGGGTTATCAGTCCTTCAAAATCTGCATTTCAAGAGTCTGTCAGTTGATTTTGGGCCAGAAGGCTGAAGACTTGCACTCACATGTTGCTAACAGGGGACTGTGCTAGTAGAGATTTGTCTCTACAACCTCTCAGTTCTGGAAGCCATGTTAGGCTTCCTATGTGTATAGATATTTGGTCATTCTCAGATTCCTGACACGGTTGAAGACTGATTATAGTCTCATAGCCTATCAGGCTGTTTAACTCTGAATATGCATATTTTATTAGTTATCAGATAGTATACAAACTAGCCAAGATATAATATAGATTTTAAGCCTTTCTTAAGCTGGAACGGATAACTAAATGCTCTGTTTAACTGATATAGTGATGGACTGGGTGTTAGATATATTTTATGCTTTTAATTACAAAATGATAATAGTTGTGCTCAGCTTATATTTGAGAGAAAAGTTGTTTTTCTTTTTAATTAACAAAAGGGGTGAAATGTGGGATGATGTCACAGGTGAGGCAGGCACAAGATAGAAGGAGGCCTGTCATTGGACGAGAAGGAAGGATGGGCGGGAGAAAAGTTTGAAGGAAGAGGAGACTGGAATGAAGAGAGAGGAGGAGAGGAGGAGGAGAGGGAGAGAAGCTGTGGCAGGACACTGGAGGCTGACGCAAAGATTCCGCTCTGTGTATTTACAGGTTATCAATGTTCTTAAGGGATGGATGGTACTGGGCTTTGTATGTTTAAGTGGGCAATTATATCTTATCAATTGAATCTAAAAAAAAAATCAAAAGAGTTTGTTTGAGCAACCTATGAGGCCCCTAAACCTGTGCTCTTCCTCGGCTGTCTCCCAAGCAGCCTGTGGGAGTGACCCTGACATTTGATGCTCTGGCTCCGTGCCTTCCTCCCATTTCCACCACAAGAGAAGCCAGCGTGTGTGCCGCGAGGACAGTGGACACAGGAAATGTGTCTGGTGCAGATAGCCACAGCTCTCCTGCTCACAACCAAAGAAAGCAAAAGTATGTCCATGTTTCTGCCATACGGCTTCACCACTCATACTGGAGATGCTTACAGAGAGGCCAGGATGGTAAGATAATGAGGGAATCCTGGCCACACTTCCTGGTGTAGGGCCAGGAGGAGGTAGTATGTCAGGCGTGTTGGCAAACGGAGCCCTGACTAAGCTGGGTATGGCAGTATGTATCTTATAGTCCCTGTGCGTGGAGGCTGAAGCTACAGGCTGGTCTGGGTGACACTGAGACACTGGCCCGCTCATCCCCTAAAATACACAGGAAACAGCCCTGATTACTGCCCGACCACAGTGAGGATCTGGGGAGGTGCCGCAGGCATCGAGTGCTTGCTGCTCAAGGTGAGCCACACAGCTCAGGTCCCCACAGCCCACGCAAATGCTGAGCACACATGCGGCTCTCCTGTCACCTTGGCACGGGTGAGCAGCCCAAGCACTTACTTCAAACCGCTCCTGCTCCATCCTGTGATGGTCCTCAAGCTGCTGCTCCAGGTAAGCCAGGTTCCGGAACTTCTCCAGGTAGACGTCATACTGCTTTTGCAGCTCTTCCTCAACCTTCTCATACTCATCCATAAAGGCTGGCCTAAGATGAGCAAAGGAAAGAAGAGTGAAAGTAGTCACTCCACAGTAGTTTGACATTTGTATTTAAGACTCCCAACTTGCATCATGCACCTGAAAACTGCTTAAAAACAATTCATCTTTACCCCTCGCTACCCATCAAATGAACAGGTTTTTTTTTTTTTTTTTTTTTTAATATATAAGTTTTATTGTCCCCAAAGAGCCCAGATCCCACTTGTGATCAGGATCTTGTTTCTGGAGCTGGGAAACTGAGTCTCACTCGTCAGCCTGCTGCACAGTTCCCTTCCCAGACACACGGATGCCATCCCCAAACTTCCTGATACTGTTTTAACTGTTGTTGGCTGAATCAGAGCCAATCCTTTTCTTCAAGGATTAGTTCATCCTTCTGGGCTTGAGAGACAGAACAGGCAATACCTGTCCTCATCTGAATCCTGTGGATGTATTTCTCATCCAAGGAATTTCAGATTTCAACCACAGACCTGCTCTCCTGAATAACGACATTGATGGGAAGGGAGCATCCACAGACCTCATCTTGTAATGGACACCCAGCATTACACCCTTGATCATGTTCTGAACATGACTGCACATGGTTCTGACAGTGGCCAGTTCCTTCCTGTTACCCCACCATTTGTCAACCCAGAGCTTCTTCTTTCCAAGGAGACTCAGCTCTACATTGACGTGATTGAAGTCCCTCCGCAGAGTTCCCCTGGGACCCTTCACAATGGCTGTGCGCCCCTTCAGGGTGACATCAACAGTCTGACTGCTCAGAATGGTCTTCATTCTCACAGTAGATGGGGCAAAAAGTGAACATAATTATCTTTTTTTTAAAAAAATTATCTTTAACCAATATAAAAAGCTAGAAAAAAAACTCCCTGAAAACAGGAGAATTAAGTAAAAAATTATGTATACATTACCAACTACATGCATTGGATGTAACCTGCATCTTCCCAGTTTTTTAGTAGGGTCTAATGTAGCCTAGACTGTCCTTGGTGAATTCCTGATCAGCCTCCTGAGTGCTGGGTTTCATATGTGTGCCATCATGCTAAGCCCCTAGATATAGGTACAGATAGGAATGAGTGTGTATGTGTATTTTTTTGAGACAGAGTTTTACTATGTAGCCCTGACTTAGTCTGGAACTCACTATGTAGGCCAAGCTGGCCTTGAACTCACAAAGATCTGTCTACCTCTGTCTTCCGAGTACTGGTATTAAAGGTGTATATCATTACATCCAACCAGGAATGTATATTTTTAATAAAAATTAAATTGTACTTGGGAGGGTGGGTCCTGCACAGTAGAGCTGGCCCTGGTGACGCCGGTTCAGGTGAGCCGCCCCAAGGGCAGGAGAGCTGCCTCTGCCCCTTGCCAGCTGTGGCACTGGGTGAACCAGGCAAGGCAGTGCTGGAGAACTTACCCTGATGGTGTGTTCAGCCATGTTGAAGACATATTAAAAGCAGTATGCAGTGAGAGCGCGCAGCAGTCTGCTTTTAGGACAGGCAGCAAAGAAACTGTGGCATGTGGTCTCTGCTTTTTGATGTCTTAACTTCCCTTCCTCCAACCTAATGACCGCCGTCCACATACACTCTAGTCACTCTACCTGACACTCTGCAGGGTCTGCAATCGCTTCCGATTTCTTTCCAGCTCCAATTTTCTCTTTTCAATTTTGGCTTCTAAATTGGCTTCGTCAGAGGCCACGTTGTTGAGCAGGTCTTTAGTCTTCTGAACCTGTGCCTACAGTGAGCAGGGAACAGTGAACTGAGGTGCCAGGGACGGCTGTCGCCTGCCTCTGAGCACAGAGCTGCTTAACACTTTGTGTAAAGCAGCATCACACAAACCACGCACGAGGGCAACCAACAAACCCTCCTCCACTGTAACTTATTAACCAAGTATTTTCAGTGACAGGAGTGGAAGGAGGGCATGAGGACAGGAACGGGTACCATTCTTGTCATGAAAAGTGCGTGTTTCTGTCCATGGAAGCAGGCAAAAGTGGAGAGAAGAATGTCTCGGAAGGACAGAGGTCATAGGGTCTGTGTCCAGCCCGCTGGGTTAGGACTGGGCCCTGGTCCATCACTTTGAGCTATTAACCTTCACTTGGGCTATTCCCTGGTTACAAAATACCAACCCAGGGAGTGGGGACACACACACGCACGCACGCACGCACGCACGCACAGAGATATGCACACACACATACACACACACAGATACATAGTTACACATACAGTCACAGATACAGAGACATGACACATACGCACACACGAATACAGATACACGTACACACATAAGACAGATACACATACACATGCACAAGACAGACAGACACACACATGTACAGACACACATACTTATGGCACACACACAGATGCATACACAGTTACACAGACACAGACAGATATACAGAGTCACAGATATAGACACACACACATATACAGATACACATACATACATAAGAGATACACATACACATGCACCAGACAGACAGACAGACACACACACATACACATACACACATAAGACAGATACACATACACATGCACCAGACAGACAGACAGACATACACACAAATATACACACACACAAAACAGGCCTAGGTACAATGGGACAGAAGCTCTGGGCTGTTGGCACTACAGGGAGTCAAAGACCCCTGGCTACATCCACAGACATTCCTCTCTTTCTAAGAGCATATTTGCTTGAAGTGGGCATGGTAAGAGCAAATGTGCTAGCTTCATATTCATGCTATGAGAAGCTGGCTGTTGGGAGCCTCGTGGTTCAGAGCACCGAATGAGCTACACCAGAACCGGGAGCACAACCCGGGTGTGTATGAACCTCTTCCCTATGTTGTGACTGTCTAATCCTGCATGAAGTTCTTAACGGCAAGGTAGGATTCCTCTCTGGTGCTCTGCATGTATGTTAATACACCATAAGGGCTTTTCTGGTTGTTTAGCTGCAGGTCTCTGCAAAGCCATGGGATCCACAAAGAAATTACTTTGCAAGAGTAGATACTTGCCAAGATTCTCAGAGACAGGGCATCTTTTAAAACTACAATTATTGTCAGTGAATTTATGGCCATGAGTGAGTGACTCTGTGTGTGTGTGTGTGTGTGTGTGTGTGTGTGTGTGTGTGTGTGTGTGTGTGTGTATGTGTGTGTGTAAGCAAAACCAATCATTTCTGTGGAATTTTTGTGTGTGCCAAGGGATCAATCTCAAAGCTTTACAGACGCTAGATAAATAACTGTATAGTGAGCTGTAGCTCCAGTACAGACACTACTTTTCTGATTCTTCCTTTAGAAAGCACTAAGGAGCCAGGCATGGTGGTGCTTGCATTTACTCTTAGCACTCAGAAGGCAAGGGCACGCAGATCTCCAGTTTGAGACTAAAGTGTTCTACAGAGTGAATTCCAGGTCGGCTACAGCTACATTGTACGCTCTATCTTAAAAAAGAAAAAACAAATAAACAACAAAAACACCCAAGTGACAAGAGCAAACATGAAAATCTTAAAAATATATATTCATACATTCATTTATTGCAAATGCATTAAAAATTCTAATACAAGTGTAAATGCATTCCAACAGGAAGGTGGTGGGTCCTAACTCAACAACTCTTTTTTTTAGATTAAAAAAAAAAAGATATACATTGTATATGTATAAGTCTATTTGCATGTGTGCAGTGCCCACAGAGGACAGAATAGAGTATCGGCTCCTCTGGAATCCGAGTTTCAGAAGGTTGTGAGCTGGCTAATGGGTGCTGAGAACTGAACTTAGGTCTCTGGAAGACAAGTGCTCCTAACTATGAAGCCATCTCAATAAATAACCCTTGCTGATAATGAATATTTTCTGATTAAGTCACATTAGAGCTTAGGGACTTTATCTGACCTGAACCTACAACCAGGCAGGAGCACAGCACATGGCCACTGTCATGTACTCTCAGGGTCATTGCTGTCTCCCTGTCTATCCTAGGGACATTTCTGTAGCCAGCAGGAGCAGCAGGCAGTGCTGTGTGGCTCTGGGTCTTCTTCAGTCTGGAATACTTGCCAGCTCTCCTTGCATTGCATGACCTCACATTTTGGTGTCAGTCAGCTAACTGACAGAATGCTTCTAGTTTGTCTGATTCAGATTATACATCTCTGTCAAGAATACCACAGAAAGACTTCATCCTGTAAGCTTTCGTAATGTCAAATTATGTAATTATGACACCTTATATCTTCCCTTGATTGAGGGGTGATGCTAGAATTGCACTTGCTCTCTTTCTCTTTGTAATAAGTATTGTATTGGTAGTGTCCTTGACACATTTTTTTTTCATTTGATAACTGTTTCCTATCTCATTGACCCATACTATAAAACTGACTGCTGTAATTCATTTATTTTGAGGTTACGTTCCTCCTAACCAGCTCTGGCATGAGCCGTGTTTCCTGGGTGCTCTGGCTCGCACTGGTAAAGAATGGCATTTAAAAGCCAAGGCCCAGGTGCTCTCTACACTCAGAACTTAAGAAAGCATGATGGTAGCTCCATATATGTGGACATCCATGAAGAAACGGTGCACCTACATGTGTGCATCTTAACAAACTTAACTGACAGTGGGCGAGTGGGAAAAGATGGTGACCATACTACCTGTTACAGGGAGGTTTAGAGTTAAGGGTTGGGGTATAGCTCAGTGGTAAAGTGTCTAGCATATACAAGGTCCTGAGTTCTAACCCTTCTTCATACAGAGACAAAAAAGGAAGCCTGGACTTGTTTAAATGCCTAACAGTGAGTAATTGGCTAAACAAAATAGGATAATACTTACCAAATATCAAAATAAGAACGGCTTTAAAATTACTTTAAAACTGGTGCATGGGGGGGGGGTGTTGAGAGAGTATCTCTGTGTAGCCCTGGCTGTCCTGGAACTGGCTTTGCACACTAGGCTGGCCTCGGACTCAGAGATCCACCTGTCTCTGCCTCCTGAATCCTGGGATCAAAGGAGTACACCACTACTGCCTGGCAAAAACTGGTGACTGTTTAATAACTTGAGAAAGTGCTTTTACCTGTGACAGGAAAGTAATCTTCATAACGTAGGAATCCTAAACACCCTCTAAGTTCCTGCAGTTTCTCTTGTTTCTAGTCCCTCTTACTCTATCTGGTGCACACAGAAAATCATATAAAAGCAATGTAATCTTACCAAAATATCTTTGATTGCAATTCTCATCACCTTTTCAGTCTCGTTTATTTCTAGAGGTCTAGCAATGGCTTCCGTTCTCAGTTCCTAGGAGAAATAAAATCACGTATACATTTTGAGACAGAGAGTTTAGTTTTTGATTTCTATTAGTCGCCAATTTAGAGCCTGGTGTTTCCTAACTTGAACCTTTAGCCATCTCCCATCCTCAGACTCCCGAGCTGCTGGGATTGTGGATGTTCCCTTCATGCCCAGTGACGTATGTGATATATATGTCACACTAATCCTCCAAGTTTAACTCAGTGGTGGAGACTATGGCTCAGCGAGTGTGATACCTGGACTTCAATCTCTGACACCATAAGAAATTAAAAAAACAATGTTTACAACAGAGCATACTTCTGTGCAAAACATTTCCTATAAATGTCCTCCAATGCTACCCGGGCTCTCCTGAGACTTAAGGTATTCATTTTCAGCTCAAGGCCCCATGTGCCCCTGGCAGACCTTAAATTAATATCCATTACTTTACTCCTGAACTTCATGTGTGAACCACATGATCACTCAGCACAGGACAGTCTGCTGTCTGTGTGCCCACGGACCCTGTAACCAAGCCTTGTGTTTCCGCTTGTCCTTAGAATAGAACGAAAGTTAGGTATTACAATGGAACAGTGCAACGGGAGAGCATTGGACAGTGACACACTTGAAAGACAGCAAGGAAATACAATCTGTTACAGTAATAACTGTTACACCAAAGTGCATGCTTTAAACCCCTTCCTTCCGTGTGTACACGTCAGGATTCAATAGTTCTCTTCTTTTTAACCTAGTGCTTTCCAAACTGCTGTTTTATCAAGACCCTGATGTTGCCTGTGGCATTAAAGCAGCCTGGGTATGGAGGAAGTCCAACGTTTAGCAAAGTTGGGAACCATGCTTAAACAGCCGCTTTAAATGGGATGGGTGGAGCACACTGTGTAACTGCACTGGACGGCAGGCTTCCTAACAACGTCTTCCTCCAACTACCTGGAAGTGCTACCTAGATCACTGGTCACATTTATGTTATCTCATCTGGTAAAACTTTGAAACTCCCAATGCTTAGATCATACTCCATATCAGTGACATTAACATGACAGCTGGCTTAATAACGACGTCTAGGAAGTCTGGGGGGCAGTGAGTTCTGGGAGCCATGAACTGGAGGTACACTATTGATAGCAATGCAGGGTAGAGGCAAGGGAGAGTTCACAGCCTCAGGCTGTACATCTGCCAATCCTGAACTATAAGTTGATGATATTAACCACCACGGTGCAAAGCCCCATTCCTAACCAAGGGGCCATTTGCGATTGATAGCTGCTAGGGGAAGGGAAATCAGTTTCCTTCAATGGAATGACACCTAGTTATTAATAACCACATGGTAGGCAGGCAGGCTTATGCTCATGAGTGGTTGGCCAACACAGAATGAACTCCATGCTTTTTTCTTTTGATTGTCTTTTATTTTTTAGAGAGAAAAAAACCATGGAGTTGGGTATGTAAGGGAGGGAAGATCTGGGAAAAGTTGGAGGGGAAAGAATATGATTAAAAGATATTGTATGAAAAGAACTTTTAATTAAAAATGAGTAACACCAGTGGGTAGTGTCCACTAGGAGCAGAAAAGGATTCATGCTCTCCACCAGTTTCCCACACATTAGCCCACTCAATCAGGAACAGTTGAATATAAGTTGGAGGAAGGTCAGGGCAGGCAGTAAGAGAGGCTTTTCATTCCTAGACTGAACACTACTTACCCTCAGCTCAACCTCTTTGCCCAGCAAGTCATACAGAGAAGCTCCTTTAGCAGTGATTTCAGAAGCAAGTTGTCTGGCTGCTTTCAAATCTGCAATCTGGACAGAAAATTGCACATACAGAACCCTCATTCTTCAACAGGCATTCAGCTCCCGTTCTGCTAGCGCCCAGGCAGTCATGTAACTCGGAGCACACGTCTCAGCAGCCCTTCTTACTGCTGCAGGACAGAGCTCCTGGACACCACCTTAGGAACACTGACAACACTCAAATGTGACCAAATCCAGGACACCTCTGTCTCAGAAACCCAGCTGTAATGCCAAACTGAATTCACAACTAGAGGTATGAGCAACGGAAAGCAGACAAGCCTCCTATCTGGACTAGGTCACTACTAGTAAAATGACCACAGGGGCAATCTGAGGGACATGCGTTCCACGGCCAGCACCTTAAACTTTCCTCCGAAGAGCTGCTAGACCAAGCCCACTAAGCACTTAGACTCTCCCGGGCTCCCACAGGCCGGTGCCAACAGCTCTGATGAGGACTCAGCACTGAGACTTTCTTGGGCTTTGCACCCCTCTTCCTTCAGTAAGTTAAATCGCCAAGGAGTGCAAACACACTCACAGGCATCCCCGTTCCCTCTCCTCTTGGAGTAACACTTACCTTCTCTCTTTACTTTCAGCCTACCAGCAGCACTTATCTCAATCTCAGCAGATTCTCTCTCCTCCTCTTCCTTCCTCCCCCACTCCCTCTGCCCACTCTGTGCTCCTATTACAGTTCCAGCTTCTCCTCTTGAGGCCCAGGGTTCCACTCTCCAGTTCTACGTGCTTTTCCTGCCTGACTGGAGCAAGTACCCATTTCTCTCTAAGACTCACCTCGCTGCTTCCGTTTCTGTACAGATCAGTCTCTGGCCTCTCTTTTCTGACTCTTCCTTCTCACCCGTGGTTTTAGTCCCCTGCGTGCTGGCGCCCTCTAACTGTCAGCCTTAGCATCACATGCAAATGCTTCCCGGGCTTCTCTACTTCCACATCCAAAACCTTAACAATGTCTGCGCTGAAACTCAGAACAAGTGTTCACTAGCCACAGTGGTTATTTCTATGTTCAGATTATTTAAAAATTAAATATTAGAGCCTACTTCCTTGATTATGCTAGCCACCTTAACCAGTGGCTTCTGCAGACTGCAGCCCAGATGCAGCTCTCGCGCACCACTGATTAAGTCTGGCAACACGACTTGAGGATTTCATGTGGTCTCCTCTTCCCACTCATTCATACCCACACCCACACAATCTATCATCCACGTACAACTGGGTCTGGGCTGGGGAGACGCCTCACACAGTAAAAGGTGCCTGCGGCCAAACCGATGATGGGGACCTACATGGTAGGAGAAACAGTTCCCACAATGGCCTCTGACCTCCTTGCCCACTGTGACGCCGTGTGCCTATACACAGACATTAACTTTGAACTCTGAACCTCACTCGTGACCTCTGGCTCCTGGTGTGTGCCTCTCAGGTAAGCATGATGACCACAGTGCTTTCTCTGGGGCCTCAGAGGAAGGAGCAGCCCTGGCATCAGGCTCATGTGTGTTCTTATCTGGGGCTTTTTCATTCCTCCGTGCCGCTGGGCTGAGAACCTCTTTAGTTGCTTCTGCTGAGACCCTTTAATGGCATTATATGAGAAAACCCTGAAGATACCTTCCCACCTAACACAGTGACCTGGTCATTCTCCATTCTTTTGTTTGTTTTTTCAATACAGGGTTTCTCTGTGTGGCCCTGGCTCTCCTGGAACACAGTCTGCTGAAAACTCCATTTTCTACCCCAGAGTAAAAGCCAAAGGCTTCTCTGAGGCCAGAGGGTTTACTGTATTTACCCCTCTAGCTTCCATCAGAGGGCTTCCTCTGCTTTTCTCAAATGAACAACACGCACTATCATCCACTCTCACCTTCATGGCCTAATGGCCTGTCCCTTTCCTCTCACTTCTGCTAAGAGGCCATGTATACACGGAGGCCTCCGATGGCCCTGCTTATGATAACAACCCCGACCCTCAGCACACTCCATTCCCAGCCAGGACACTGACTGTATCAGATCTTCCACACCTCTGTCACTGTTGTTCATATTCTAATTCCTCCGACTAAGCAGCAGGAACCCAGAATACACACACACACACACACACACACACACACACACACACACACACACACACACGAATATATATCCATCTCCTCAGTGCCTGCACAATCTGATGAAACTAGGCTGTGCACTAACTGGATTTCTTGTGGCCTGCTTTCATCCCAACACTAATGAGGATTGAAGAACCACCCTCAGTCAGCCGGCAAGGAAAGACAGTGCTGCAGAGTTCACGTCCTCTACTGCTACATTTGAGATGACATCTGCGAGCCACAGTCGTCGTTGTCCTTACCTTGGAGCCCAGATCAAACTTGAATTTGCTGATGTCTTCCTCTCCGACATTGGAGCCCTCCATGCCTTTGGTCTTCATGGCGTTATAAAGAACGGATGTGATCTTCAGCAGCTCCTTCACTGCATACCCGTCCGCTTGATAGAGTTTCTTGGTGTTGAGTTTTATATGTGCCTTTGTGGCCTGTTTTGGGACAGACAAAGCTCTGCCTGCTTCCTTCCTTCAGACAGGGTCTTACTATATAACCCAGGCTGGCCTGAATCTCACGGTGCAGCTGCTCAGGTTAGATTCAAACTCTCAGCTCTCTGTCTTGTCCTTGTAAGCACTGGCATGCAAGAGTACACAGCCATACCCTGCCTCAGACATTCTCAGGTCTAGTCTACACCCACGTAGGAGACTTGAAAGTGTCTCTGCCAGCAACTGTGACACAACTCTTGCTGAGTTGTTTGTTGGTTTTGTTTCTTTCAAGACAGGATAAAACATGTTGTAAGTATCTCATATTGTGATAAAGAGCAATTTGGCAAAAGACCCCAAAATTACGGATGCATGTATCTTTGGCCCAGTAACTCCAGCTCTAAGAACTACCCTAAGCATAGACTCACATTCAATGAAGACCATAGGCCATTCAATACAGCATTGTTTCAATAACACAGGTGTAAAGGACCTAAATACTCATGTAAATAACATAATTGTGGATATTTATGTAAACAATATTAACTCAAGTGTAAGAGGAAACTCTACACGCATTTGGAAAGTTCTCTAAACTATTCCATGGAGTGAAGAAAGCGGACACTATACAGCATATGTGAAAGAGAATGCATATATGTTATTTACATGTTATTAGCTTAAATATGCATAAACAAACTTTGGGACCAATCTGAAATAGTGGATATTATGACTGTAACTCAGCCCAGGGAAGATGTGGCAGAAAATCATTTTATACTGTATAAGTTCGTGATCTAAAACTTTTCAACCATCAAACATATTACTTATCCAAAAATAAACAAAGAAAAGCATACAAGTAATAAGTCAAAAACCAAATAAACATTTTGGTGACACAGTTCCAGAGACGCCTGGCAGTGGGATGGTTCTAGAAAATAATAATAATTCAAAAACAGTCGCACCAGGAGTCATCTGTTTCTTACTTGTTAGTGCTGTAAGATAAATGTGAACTAACCATGAACTGGGCAATTGCCTTAATGAAGAAAACTCGGTCTTGTTCCGTCTCAGTGTCAGAAGGGATGTCGGTCTGCGGCTCATATCTATCAGAAAGAGAAAAGCGTGAGCTGATCCAATAGGAAGTCCCTTCAAGTCAGCTGTAGTGGTGCACTTGGGAAGAAGCAGAGGCAGGCGGAGGCAGGCAGATCTCGGTGAGTTCCAGGACAGCCTGGTCTATAGAGTGAAATTCTATCTAAAATATAACAAAGTGTAGCAAAACCACCAAACAAACAAAACAAAACCAAAACCAAGAAGGTGCACTGAAGAGAAAGCAGATGATTGACTACTGATAATGTGAGGTTCTCCAGACCTCGTCCACGGCAATACCACTAAGCACAAACTTCAGGAGCAAACAAAATACCCAGGGAGCAAATTCCAACCTACACGCGAGGTTCAGTGACCGGGAGCACGGCGGCTCAATGGGTGAACAGGTCTTCTATCAGACCTGGTGCTCAGGATTCAACCTCCAGGACTTACAGAATGCAAGAGGCGAACCAACTACCAGTTGTTCTTGAGCCTCCATGTGTATGCTGTGGCCAGCATGAATCCATACGTGTATGTGTATATATGCATGCTTGGCAGGTAAAGGGGCTTGCTCTCTAAGTCTGGAAACCTGAGTTCAATCCCCAGAACCTGTATGAAGGTGGAAGGAGAGAATCAACTCGCTACTGTCCTCTGATCTCCACATGTGTGTATATGCACACTCCCACAGTAACAGTAAAGTGTAAACAAGCCAAGTACAGGACCCAGATCACAAACTAAATCTAGCTCAGATTTCTAGCATTTGTGAAAATAACCAAGACTGTGTCTCAAGCTGATAGCCCTTGGCCCAAGAGGGCCTTTACTTTAAGAAGTGGCAGAGTTGTTGAAATTACTTTGCTTTACTGACAGTTCAGCAAGGCTCAGAAGACTGAGCCTCTTACCAGTGTATCTGTACAGTCCGAAGGGTAAAAACAGATTTTACATTTTAAAAGCAAAGAAAAGGGTTAGGAGAGTCAGCTCAGTGGTTCTTCCGCAGGACCTGTGTTCAGTTCCTAGCACCAGGGTCAGACGGCTAACTCCTCCCTGTAACTGCAGGATGTTCACAGACATCTCAGCCTGAGTTCTAAGTGTAACAACTCATACAACATTTACTCTCTGGTTCTTAACACAAAAGGCTGCCAATCCTAATACAAGACTTTTAACACAATGGAAAAAAAAATTATGTCTTGTTTTAGGTTTTTAGTTTAACTTTAATTATGCGTATGTATGGGTCTGTGTGTAAGAATGTGCACATGGCTACCAGTGCCCAGTGAGGTCGGAGGTCTAAGGTCCTTCTGGAGCTGGAGTTATACACACCTTGACTCATCCAACACGAGTGCTTAGAGTCAAACTCGGGTCCTCCTCGAGAACTCATAACCTCTGAACCAGCTCTCCGGCCGTGGTTATATCTGGTCAGAATGTCCTGAGTGTGCAGGCAGGTCGCTGGGACCGTGTGAGGGGCTGACATGGACGCTGTACCAGCACTCTAATGAGGACAGTCACCTCCTCCATGTTCTTTGAACTCTCATGATTTCTTTCATTTCTTACAAATTTGAGACATAGTCTCTCACTGGCTGGCCTGGAACTTGCTATGTAGGCCAGGCTGACCCTGAACTAAGACCACGCACACTCATGCCTGGCCTTTTTACGAGTTTCTGCTAAGTCCGCCCTTCGCAGACTGCACTGCAGTTTCCTTCCCAGTTAGCCACTGAGTGAAACAACGATCCGCACTGAGGCGTGAATAAAGCGCGTTCTAACCTTTTCACAAGCCACAGAAGCACTTCAGAGACAAGCCCGAAGTTGGGTGTGCGGAAATTCTCCATAGAAATGTGGCGTGGGTACCCCAAGGCTCTCATCATCTCTGTGAAATCTGTCCAATATAAAACATAGTTCAGTCAGTCCTTGTCAAATAACACCTCTCTTTGGAAAGTAGCTCATCTTAACGCTTTCCCTTCTGATCGGGTCTTCCCAACTTAGTGACATCGATTCTAGAGTGGGGAAAGGAAAGGGGAGAAATGGAACAGTATCTAATCTATCACCGGAAAAACACCCACGTTCAATGGTAGTGGATTTTCTTCAGAGAAATGGGGCCTAGTTATTAGCTAGGGCTTTAGTTTCTCTGATAGCTGCCTCTTTGCTATCCAAACTAAAAACTACCTAGCCTCATAAAACACCCCGAGAAAGCACACTGACAGGTCAAGACTGTACATTGTCTTATCTTCTCCAGTGACCATATATGATTTTCATGACAAATTTTAATGATCAATTACTTCATATTCAGAGAAAATTTAAGAGAACGGTTAAACTATATGCAGTATTTAGATTTGCCCTAAAAAAAAAAAGGTTGGCAAACAGTAATATCATAAGATGTGAACCCCTGAAAAAGCCATACTGCTTGAAAGGGGAAAACAGAACACTAGAGCGAGACTTAGAGAGGAACGCAACCAAGCCTGGTGTCGTGGTGCACTCCTTTAACCCAGTGCTCAGGAGGCAAAGGCGGGCAGATCTCTGTGATCTTGATGCTAACCTGGCCTACAAAAAAAGTTCCGGGTCATTTAGGACTGTTGTTCAAGACAGGAAAAAAACCTTGTCTCGAAAAACAACTAAACAAAAAGAAAGCAAGAAAACAACCGACATTTCTGAGTTCTCACAATATGCTGCGATCTTGAACATGTGTCCTGGCTGTGTAATGTCTATTCACGCTTATTAAAGACAGGTATTCAAAATGTGCTATTGAGCACTCCAAATAATCTATCCAGGCCACACAGCAGGGCAGACTGTGTTGGATCATGGGAGAGAGAGATGGTAGAAAAATAGGTAGCAGCCTTCCTTCATTTTTTTCCCTTTACACACACACGTGTGCGCGCGCACACACACACATGCACACATACACACATACACACAGTGCACACACCCATGCACACACACCCATGTACACACATGTGCACACACACACACACACACACACACACACACACACCTCCCTTATATAAGAGCTTTCCCTTACACCCCTATGAAAGGAGTCAGGCTTTGCTGAAACACTCCCTTTAGCTAAGTAGTAGCTGTCAAGTTCTCTACTGCTCAATGGGGACAGTCTCATAAATTACAAGATTATATAGTACTTATTTAAGGTACACATTCTGAACCACTCTTTTTAAATACTCTTTCCAGTACAATGATAGCTATTCAATGACCCAGCAAAGTGCTTGCCTCATCAAAAACAATGTGGGACAGTCATAATCACACTGTTTCAAAGACCCTTAAACCCCAGATAAGACTCTACCAGCTGCTACACTTCTGTAAGTCACACGGCCTCAGCACTCCTCCTAGCTGTGTGAACCAGGGGTAGTTATACTACTTAACTTGCAGTTAAAACTAGGAACAATAACAGCCGGCCACAAAAAATGATGCTTCCCCCAAGGAGTAGTAACAAAAAAGAGTATCCCATTTTTTTGTTACTCTCCGGCAAAGTTCTCTGCTCGGTATTTAGTGTTCAGGCAACCTGGATTCAAACTCTAAAGCCACTCATTCTATACATTACTTGTCCAAATTACTTTGACCTCTTGCTGCCCGTTTCATCGCTAAACCAGGGCACAAGAACTGGCTAGGAGTAAATGAAATGCCGCCCACATCGAGAACAGCATTGACAGATTGTAACATACAAAACAACAAACCCTCAAAAATTAACAACAACAACAACAACAACAACACCTAGCAGCAATAGCCAATCCATCCAGTCACTTCCTCGGTTATTGGTTCTTGCTACAAACTCTAGCACAGAAAAGGCCTCCATTTCTCCATGACCTTTCTACCGCGGCTGCGAATGTGGCTGTGACCAGAAATAAAATGAGGTAAAATTAAACATTCAATTCTTCAGCCGCTCGAGACACATTCCCAGTGTTCTAGCTACACGTGGCCAGTGACGGACAGAACTTTCCAAAGGTGCTGTAAAGTTCTGTCAGCCCGGGGCTGGCCTAGGGACCACCGGCCTGCCTGAGCCTACCGCTCTAGCAGAGGTCCTGCAGGAGAGCCTCGAGTCCCTGGGAAGCCCACTGGGAAGCCCACGGGAAAGCCCGGTGCAGCCTTACTGCGGAGGTCGCGGAAAGACATGGCGCTGTGGTCCCCAAGAGTCCACTGAGGCGTCGCTGCTCGTCTCTTTAGAGTTCGCAGGCCTAGCGCTCTCCGGTCTCTATAGCAACACTCAGAGGCCCTGGACAGCGTGCGGTCCAGGCCAAACAAGACAGGAAGCGAAGCGGTGAGGTGCGCGCAAGCGCAAGACACAGACCAGCAGGTGGCGTTCGCACCTTACAAGCTGCGCAGTGTCATAGCCATTCGTTGAGCACTTTTGGCTCCGGTCCCGTTGTAACTCTCATTGACTCACTAATATATAGAGAGCACTATCACCTTTTGTGACTGAGTCTCCTTTGTATTTGTAAAAGCGTAGCTAGACTCCGGAGTCGAAGCCGCATAAAGTATGCACAGAATGACAGGAACGAAGATACCCTACCCTGGGCAGAATTCGAGAATTGTACCCGGAAGGATTTCATGCACGCACAGCTGGTCAGTATTCACGACAAGCCGGAAATTGGCGCCCAGACTCGCGCGCCAGAGGTTGCCCCGGAAACGGTGGTTAGTTCTGAGCCCGGAGCCGTAGTGTTGGCGCACTACGCCTTGGTGCTGGGGTCAGCCCAGGCTCAGAAGTGAACCCTCCTTGGTGACTGTTACGATTCGAGGACAACCGCGACAAGGAAGGGCTGGGGAGAGGAGAGATGAGCTGAGCCAAGAAGGGTGGGCGAAGAGGAAGGAAAATGGGTAGGCACAGGATGTAAAGGTGCTCTTGGCTAGGACAATGTGGTACAGACAAGAGTAGATATTTAAGGACTTAAAAGTATGTGGAGTAGGGCCATACATTTGTGGCTAGTCTAACATGGGAGACGGTGCATTTGGATAGTCTTTGCAACAAAAGGTTTTGAAAAACGAGCAAATAAATGAAACTCTATTAGCATCTATGTACAAAAACAATGGTTCATAAACCTAGCTGTAAAACCTAGAACTAAATTTTCTATAATGAAGCATAAAATGCTTGTGACAGAGTTAAGATTCTAAAGTACCTGTAGTTTTGTATTTCTACCAGCAGAACAATTGTTCGTTTGTCCACATGCACAGGGGAAAAAAAATCAGCATTATTATGTATTGCTTAACAACCAATGAGAAAATGGATAATTAGATAAGTGTCACCCAGAACCATCTTCTCAGCATGATTCAGATCTCTCCAGGTTTGTTCTTGAAACTCTCAATCTCCCAACCACAGATGAGGAGGTCAAAGCCCCTAAAAGGTCATCCTAGAGAACAACTTTCCAGCATACCAAAGCCAAATTTGTCTTATGTGGCTTCCTCTGAATCTGAGGATCAGTGGATTTACCCTGGATTCTGGTCCCTTCCCTTGCCCTCTTCCCACCTGACCAGATACCATCGTCTCCCAAACTAGGAGGTCCAGGGAGACTAGAGTCATTACTGTGACATCATAAGGACCAGTTGCTATGGGAGACCTGCAGACCCAGCCCCTAGGCAGGGGAGAGCAGGCTCTACTGCACAGAAGGCCTGGCCACTCCTCCCCCACCATACTGGCCCTCCATGGAAGCCTTGGTCTGTGCATTCTCTGAGCTTCGAATAAGAGAAGGTGCCTGGCTGCAGGGAGGAGCAGCAGCAGAGATGCCACACTGTCCCAACCTGGGCCCAAAGCTACTGGGGAGATCCTAGGGACGTGCATGCTTGGGAAGGGAGTAACTCCTCATCTAGGCTATATGACTGGGCCAGTCATGTCCTCTTGAACCCACTGTGCTTATACTGGTGCCAGCATACTCTTTCTGGAGTAAAGAACACAAAAAGGGCTTTAAGTGCTCAGTGGGATCTCAGTGCCAAAGTCCTGGGCTGCTTAGGTCCCTTTGTTAAGGGGAGCAAAGAAGAGTAGTGGGAATAGACAGGAACTGAGGCTGGGTAGCCTGGGGGTGGAGGCCAACATATGAGCTGGTACTTGCATTTCCCCCAGATGCTGGGCCTACTGGCCATCACCCTCCTGCTCTCTCTCTTCTTGCAGATGCAGTGAGCTGGGCCCCAGGACGCCCCAGCCACCCTGACACACCACCTAACATCTATGAGGGAGGGTTGGGGGCCCAGCAGCAGCAGGGCCCCAGTGCCCAGGGAAGCAAGCCCAAGAACTTCCGATTGCGACACCTCCGGAGCCTGGCTCTCTACCTGCCAGGCCACATGCAGCCTGCCGGCCAATGCGGAAGCCACTGGCTAGGCCGGCTCATGGCTGGGGGCAGCCTGACACGGCCTGAAGGCTCGCCCTGGCCCCTGGACCTGCCACAGGGGACCCTGGGTCCAGGTAACGGCCATTGCTCAGCCCTCCTGGAAGCCCGCCTGCCCAGGGACAGCCTGGGAAACACAGGTGAGCTCTGTTAAGGCAGGACCGGAGACATGAGAGACTGAAGGGAATTCAAGTGGGCCTTTCATTTCCTAGCTTTCTGCCAAGAACTAGGAAAGGACGCAGTGGCCAGGACACACTAAAATAATGTCATGCTACAGGGGCCAAGATCTTGTTTAATTTTTTTTTAAATTCGTGTGCCCCACTATCGATTCAGAACATCCATGTACACACTGAGTCCTGTGAAATCTCAGGGATAGTAATATACAAGTGGACTGCAGCAAAAGCCTGTTGGGGTGTTAAGGCAGAGATCTAAGAGTAGGAGTTCTGGGTTCCTATCCTCAATCTGGATTTTGATAGACCTTGGACAACTTTGTCTCAGTTCCTTCATTTTACAAATGAAGGACTCATGACATTTCAGCTCAACCCCCGACATCTCTTCCTCACCCTCACGGAAATAGTGCCAAGCCCTTCAATTGTCTTGAAGGTTATAAGGGCCGAGGACCCCAAGGTAGTGTGTTAGATTGGGTCCCTCTGAGTGACTTCTCTTTCCTTTTTCCTCAGCTTCCAGTTCCAGCATGGACCCAGCCAAGGGTGTCCCCTCCCAGTCTGGTCCCCCCGAGGGCTTGGGACTCAGGCCCAAGAGGTCCTGGAGAGCCTTGGAGGAGACCATGTGTCCCTTGTGCAAGAGAACCCGCTCTGGGGCCTTGGAGAGGACATAGGAGGCAAAGGGCCAGGGCTGGGGAACAGTAGGGGAAGGACGGCCGAGGAGGAGGAGGCCAGGGTTACTGAGGAAGGGTTCAGTCCCAGCGGCAGCCCTCCCCACTGAGATGGCCCCCAGAGTTGCCTAGCACCAGACCTGGGCTAGTCTGGGGAAAGCATGAGGAGGGAGGGAGGGAGGAAGAAGATCCATGAGAGGGACAGAAGAAATGGAAGCATGTCAGTGCCCTTGCAGCCTGCCCAAACTCCGGTCAGCCATTTGTACCTGGGAGGTCAGGCCGAGCAGAGAATCGGGTTCCTGAGAGGCCAGGGAGTCCTCAGGTCTAATCTCAGTAAAAGCCAAGGCCTGCACCTTCTTGTCTGTTTGTCATTAAGCCAACCCAGTCAACATCCTGCATCCATTCCAGGGGTTACATGGAGAGTCAGGAGCCAGGTCCGGGGAGGCTTTGTGGATGAGAAGCTGCTGAATGTGACAGCTCTAGAAGGCAAGCAGAGTCTCAGTCCAAACACAGGGCGAAGGGATGAAGCGTGGGCTTAGTTTAAAAACGGAGCCAGGACACCAACCAATGCAGGCACGTTGGCTTGGACTCCAACTGCCCCCATCAAGGGTTTAGATGAGTCTATGGCCCCATAGGAGCCCATCAGACTGGCACAAGTATTCTTCCAGCTGGACTAGAGTTCAGGTACTGGGACCAAGTCTTTGTTGTGATGTTCTGCAGCCTCCCAGTAATGCCTTCCCCCAGGCTGTGACCACCTAAATTAATTGTCTGCAGACAACGTCAACATCCACCAGGGACATTCCCACACTGGTTGTGAACATGACCAAGGCCTCTGCTGACCACGTGACTTCATTACCCTTGAAGCCTTCCCTAAGCTTTACCAGCAGGCGGAGGACAGGGGGGTTGGAGAAGAGAAATATAAAGTTGCTCATGTGGACCAGGCTCTAACTCCAAGCTGAAAGCTGCCAGTGCTGGTGCCAGTGCTAAGGACCTTTAAGAAATGGGCCAGTTAATGCTTTCAGCAGCAGAAGCCTTCAAGTTCACAGTCCTAAGCAGGACAGTTGCCTGCATGCTGAGCCGTCAAGACAGCAGCAAGCTCCCAACCCTCAGCCCTAGCCCACAAGGGCAAAGCACAGTGTGGAGAGCCAACAACTAGAAACAGGATGAGACTAGTGAAAGACTATTTATTTGTAATGAGACTACACACTACAATTTGTTCAACACTGGGCTGGACACTGCAATAATTATGGGACTGAAGGGAGACAGGTCGAGAGGCCTTTGAGTTGGATTTATGAATGCCCAAGTCAGAACCTTCTGGAAGACTCTTCCTTGACTACACAGGGCAGAAATGAAAATCACATGATCACCATTGACTGAAAAGGGAGAGGATGCGGGGCTGGGGCCTCAGCACACAACCCAAACCAGTCAGGACTGGCCACCTGCTGGCTAGTTTTCTTGAGGAAGGGGGGTACTTAACTGCCTTGGCCTTCCTTGTGGGGGCCCTTTCCTCTCTGAGGCCAGGCAGCCTTTGGCTGGCTCTACAGCCTGAGAGGCCTGAGCCAGGAGACGCTGAGGGAGGGAAGCACTCAGTAATGAGGCCTGTCAATAAAGCTGTTCTTCCTCAGTCTGGCACAGTGAGGGGCTGTGAGGAGACCCGGCAAGGGATCCTGTAACACTGCAGCAATTCTGGGCAGGACTCTGACAGCAAACACATGGGGGCACAAGGGAAGGGATGCTGGAAACTTGAGATGTCTGCTGCAAGCACAATTCGTGGTGCTGACAAAGTCTCTGCCTCAGAGGCTGAAGGCCCAAAGGCAGCAGCTGCCCTCTGCTCCCAAGGCCAGGTGCCATGGGTCCACAGTAGCAGAGATGCCAATACAGAGCTGAGCTTCCTCCTGTCTGCATAGGCCCAGGCCTTGAAGTTTCAGCTTCTATAAGATAAGCAGGGAAGGAACCCAGAAGCCAATAGCTACCAGTCCTTAGCCCAGCTCCCAGTGTAGGTCAGCTACGTGGAACATGCCAGGATTCAACAAGCAGGATGATCCTTCTGGACAGGAAGAAGTGGACAGTAGAACACTGGGAACAGGGGACTGTCCATCTGTCCATGGAGAGGACTGATTCCTGAAGTTTTTAAGTTCTTGTGAAGGGCCAGCCCCTCTTTCTCTTTCCCCAGTTTCCAGCCTTTCATGGAGGAGTAAGAACCGTTTCCATCATCTAAGCTTCTTTAGGGCACTCCTAAACAAAAACTGACATTCTCCTTGCTGTGCCTCTTTATTCTAAGGTTCCTGTGTCTTCAGGGTCAAAAATGTCCACGTTTTCAGCAAAGTTCAGTCCATCTTGTAGGAAGGAGCTAAAGGAGCAGGAGACAGAGGAGAAGCCTGGCAAGCCCTTTCCCAGTGATGTAGACACCCCTGCCAGGCCATTGGGCGGTGCCAGGGCATGGAGGCAGGGCAAGGACTCCAGGTGGAAGGAGAGCCTGAGGGGAAGAGAGCATGGCACGTGAAGGCACTGCAGAATGCTTACCCACCTCTCTATCTGGCCTATGGGATTTAGCTGAGCCGGGGTATACCAGAACATGAGGATTTCTCCGGCCCACCAGGTTCCCCTGCGACTTTATACAAATGCGATCCCTGTCAAGATTCACATCTGGATGTGCATCAACCCTCTGTGGATGGCCAATGGTGTGGATGCTGCCACACCCACATCTCTTCCAGATCTGCAATTCTGTTCTCTTGGCCTGGGATTCCAGCTCTCAGCAACCAAAATGGTTGCATCCAAGCACAATCTTCATTTAAAAGCTGTCAGACTGGGAAGCCCACTCAGGACTTTGGAGAAGGTCACTTGGAGATGCACTGATGTCAGAGTGGAAGTCTAGGTGGAATCTGAGGAGCAGCAGGCACGAATCAGATCAATGGGTGCCTCTTGTAAGATGAAGCTGAGTAACTGGGGCCTCTAGTAGGAGTTACTTGGTCTTTCTGTACCTTTCCAATGTTTGAATCATGTAAATCCATTTTAACAACAACAACAACAACAACAACAAAACCCCCCAAAACAAACAAAACAAAAACAAGAAAGGAAAAAGAAAAACCTTTGTCGAGGGCCTGGGGAGATGGCTCAGTGGTTATGACCATTTGTTGCTTTTTCCAGAGGACTTGGGTCACACTGCATCTACATGGTACAACTGTCTATTTCTCTAGTTCCAGAGGATCCAATGCCCTCAAATTCTCAAAAGATATTTAAAAACATTTCTTCTTAAAAACAAAAAAACAAAGAGCCACTCGTGCTGGAGAGATTGCTCAGTCAGGTGACTGTAAACATGCAAGACACGAGGATCTCTCAGGCTCACTAGCTGGCCCAGTTAAACCAGTGAGCCTCAAGTTCCAGGAGAAGCCCTGTCTCAAAATTAAGGTTGAGGAAGTAATTGAGGAAGATACACCAAGTTGAGCTCTACGCTCCACAAATGTGCACATGTGTATGCATGTGTACACGAACACACAAGTCCAGGGAGAAAAAGAATTCTGGCAAGTGCTTTGAGGTCTTTGGTCCCTCACTCTTCAGAAAGCTTCTGGATGCACTGTGAACTGTTCATGGTGCCTAGAGACCTCTTGGTGCTGCAAGAATCAGACTCCCCAGGCCCTCCCGGTTCCTCCCGGTTCCTACCTGTTGACGACCTACCCGACCAGTGTACATTCTGCTCCTGAGCCAGCATAGCACCGGGCCTGCAGCTGAGGCAGCCAGCATAGCACCGGGCCTGCAGCTGAGGCAGGCTGATGGGCCGGCAGGTGGCCACCAGCTCCTCGAAAAGGACAGCAGAAGTCAGACAGACAGGAAAATAGGCTCCACAAAGTGCTGAGGACAGAGGCCTGGTGGAGGCTGCCCCAACGGCATTACATGGTACGGCTGTATTCAATGCCACCTTTGCTGGAAATGCTGGACCACGGCAGAAAGCTGCAAAGCAGGCTGTGGGCCTGGCGGTAGATCCTGTGTGGGATGGAGCAGGGGCTCAGGTTGGCTAGTGCTGAGCCCAGGTGCTGGATGTAGTCTGTGGGCTCTGTCAAGGAAGATATGCCATGTGCCCCATCTGCCTTGCCTGCATGCAGTGTCCTTGGATCTGATCAATGACTACAGCACTGTACCCATATGGCACAATGTACTCAACTGGAGGCCAAGGGCCTATTAAACCCTAGAGAATACTAGGAAGGCTCTTTAAATAGACCATCAATTTGGGAACTAGTGCACAGTGGAACCATACAGGGCAAGCATCATGAGGTAATTGACAAAGACTGGGGTAGGATCTATAAGTGTGTCTAGCCCACCCCAACAAGATGTTTCAGTACTAACCCTGCATGCCTATTTGTGCCTGACTTCATGTGAACAGGGCCTATGAAGCTTTGGGTCACCTCTTTCCTGTTTTACTTTCCTCTAAAACGAGTCATTTCTACAACACAGATACAGACACATGTGGTATATTTCAGGCTATTACCCTTTGACTGTTGGGACATCTGATTTCCTTCCCCGCTAACAAGGACATCATTAGCGGGAAGGATGGGGATACACCTTGGATCACGCAACTCTAAGGTCTGAACTTGTGATCTTCTGCCATTGTTTCCTTTCTTCTCTGCAGCACAGGCTGCACAGGGGATGCTTGTATCTTCTAGGTTTACTGCTGACCTCTAGAACAGGGCATTTTCCATACTGAGTGGATGAATTAATCCTGGGCCCAGAGAGTTAAAGCTTAACCTCCCTGCTGGGCTCTAGCTGCCAGGGACTGCCAGCTTTCCGAATGTATGTAACCAGTCAGTACACCCCACCTGCCCACAATGTGAACTAATCAAGGAACAATGCTGCAAGCTAAGCCAGTGACTGTCACCCAAAGGTGGTCACAGTTCCAGCTGACTCTCTAGCCCTCTAGACAGCAAATCACAAAGCCTTCTCCTGCTCCCTTCCAGCAGTAAAGGATATAAGATGGTCCAGGGAGGGTGGCCGCCATTGATGTAGAGGACATAGGTGAAGCCATCTTTGAGGACCCCTCGGATGGAGTAGTAATAGGGCAGATAGTGATGCTGCCTAAAGTCTCTGTTTTCATAGAAGTTTATTGCTGTGTTGTTGGTGGTGAGAACGTGCAGGTAGATGGCTTTGCAGTGGTCCTGGGCGGTGGTTGAAATATGATCCTTTAAACTTTCTAATAAGAGGGAACCTGGGGAAGGAGATGAAGGTCCCACAGCAGGGCAGTTAAGAGAACAGAGAAGTAGCCAAGCTTCTGCAGAAGCCTAGAGGGCTACACTCCCAGATCTGAAACCAGCCTCTGGTTACCTCCCACTGTTAAAGATCCTAGCCAGACCGAGCCCATGAAATGCATGCAACTGTGGGCCACAGATGTATCCTGGAGGTGCTCTGGGACCACAGTGGACATTTACCAACCTTTCAAACAGCAAAAAGTGTAAACCAGAACCCAGAGAGTGTGGGAAAGGCAGGCCTGGGTAAGAGGACTGCTGTTCCCTGCTGCGTGCTCTATAGAGCAGACAGGAATCTGATGACTGATGAATGTGGCAGAGTGCTGAGACTTTTTATGTTTGTTTTTTTGAACTGAGAAAGTTTGCCAATACACATGACTATGTGTGGCAACAGGAGAGGTAAGGGAGGTCTACTCCCTCCTGAGGCTGTCCTAAGGAGAGACACTGGGAGGACAGGAGGACAGGATCTGTCCCCAAACAGGGATAAGGAAGAAGAGACTGAGGGTCCTCTAAGCTGAAGACCTCAGAAAAAGTGATTGGCTTGGGTTACAAGGGTGTTAACTGGCTAGGGGAGGGGTGGTTTAACCGTGAACTCTCTGCTTCTTACCTATGCCGTGTTTCCTGAACTCTTTCACCACTCCCAGACTGAGGATGTATGCAACTTGTGTATCCACAGAGAAGCTGGAGGCTAGAATATCTCCATCCTAAAGAGAAATTATGAGAAAATCAGGGCAACGCGGTACACAGGCTCAAGGCAGACCCTATAAGGGTTCTACGAGTCCACTCTGCATATCCTGAGATCTGAAGCCACAAGGTGGGCAGGGGAGAACAAAGAGGCAAGGACAGTCCCACCGACCTACAGAACAGTTGAGTTCAGAAGGCTGCTACATACAGTACGTATACCTATGAGGAGCATCTCAGCGATGGTGAACTGGAGCTTTATGCCAGAACCACTCATTACAACAGGCTAAAAGATAATGGCTGGGAGTGGGGACGTAGCCTAACAGAGCAAATGTCTGGCATACATAAGGTCATTGGTCTGATCCTAGCACCCCAAGAGAGAAACAAAAAAGAGTATGATTGTCCAGAGTGGTCACACATAGTCTGTCAACAAGAGTGCCAGCCACCACTGTGAGACGTGGACTAGTGGAGAGTTGTGTGACATTTATCTGTGAGTCGGGGAGAGGGCACAGGTGCAGCCCCACTCAGAAGACGACCACAGAAGTTGGTTCTCTTCCTCCTCCATGTGGGTGCTGGGAGTTGAACTCAGCTTGTCTGGTTTTTACTGCCGAACCATCTTGCCAGACTAGGTGCAAAGCTTTAAAGGTCTATAAAGAAAAATATGCTGTCCCTGGTGCCCATGCTGGGTAGAGCAGCACAATGAGATACACTACAGCATGGTGCTCCAGGAATCTCTCGTTCTGGACAAAAAATGTCTCCTGAGAGTCATGACTCTGCCCATGAGTTTCTCGTGTTATTCCCACCTCTTAAGAATGTGAAAAACTTCGCATTATAAGGCTTTCCCTTCCAAGAAAGGACACGGGCACCTGGCTTCTCTGCTCCCCATTTATCAAGTAGCTCCTGTGTGTTAGGCATGGGCTGGGCCAGGACCTGCTCCCTGCTCCCTGTTCCCCGCCTAGAACTCTATGCTACAGTGAACCTGGACAGAGCAAGTGTTGGGAGGGGGTAAATTTACTTCTCTAGTTAACAGAAGGCCTGGCTAATGATGGAAGCCAAAACAGAGAGACGGGGAAGGGTCCCCCCAAGTCTGTGGAAAGGGTAAACACAGCCTAGAGACCCTCAGGCAGTGTGCATGGTGAGGCAGGCAACCTCTAGGAAAAAGCCTCAGGGAGGGATCATGAGGAAACAAGGTGTGGGCAAGCGAGACAGCATCTAATACAGGGAGAGTCAAGGGATACGGCCTGTGTGTACGTGCACTGTTCAGCAGTGAACACTGGGAGGCAGTGGCTCAGGAACAGGCTGGGCTAGACCAAAACACCCAAGAACCAACTCCTCCAACCAAACGGTGTGCCAAGACATAAGTACATGCATGGGGTCACCTTCAGTGGTCTGGGTTCTTAGGAAGACATGGCTCTTCCTCTTCCTGTGGGAATGGGACTCAGGGCCTTCTGTGTATTAGACAAGTACTCTGCCCCCAAGCTGCTGCTTCAAACTCACTTCCTGCACTTCTAAAGAAACAACCCCAAGCAGCCCGGGTGTGGGTGCACAACCTCGGATTCCAGCACTTGAGAGGCAGAGGCAGGCGGGTCTGAGTTTCAGGCCAGCTAGGACACAGTGAATCCCTGTCTAGAAAGATAGGAAGGAAGAAAGAGAGGGAAGAAAGGAGGGAGGAAGGAAGTGGGGGGGGACAAACAAGAATAACCTTAAGCCATACAAAACCATTTGCTGATTGGTTGCATTTCCTATCCTGGGTAAAGTAAACACTGATCCATTGCTGTGACCAAAATCCACAGGACACTCCCCACTGTAATCAACACAAAGAACAGAGCCTTTTAGCTGCACTTAAAGTAGCTGCCCAAACCATTAAGGGTTCTGAGGTGGGTAAGTCTTTGAGTAGTTCACAAAATTGAGCAAAAAGAAATACATTTTCACCAATCCCTGACTGAAACCTAGCATATTCCTCAACAAACTACAGCTTTATTGGGGCTCATGAAACAGTACCAAAGTACAAACCACAGGCAGGCCACACAGCAGTGGGCAGGTTCCCAACACATCTGTCCCTTCTGCTTGTTCTCACTTCAACATGCCATCTTTATTAAGTCCACTATCGCTCTTACTCATTATATTACTGCATGAACAAAACACATGCCCTTGGGCTGGAGAGAGCTCAGCAGTTACGATCACGCTCTTGCAGAGGACCCGAGTCTAACAGTGGCGTCTTACAACCACTACAATCCTAGCTCCTGGGGTCCTCCGTGGTTTCTGTGATTATGCACCCCATACAGACATACTCTGACTCCTCTGGTCACAAGCTGCTTAGAACAGAGGCCAGAGCTGCAATGTGACCCCATTGCAACACCCCTTTCAGTCACCACAAGGGCCAAGCCTCTGATACAGACATACCTCTTTATGTATTTTGGTCCTATTCTTTATTTCAGCTACTATCATTCCCACAATGGCACCTCTGTAGGTTGCAGCAAGGGAGAAGAACTTCTTGTTGGATGTGATATCACGATACCATGAGTCTGGGTACCTGAGGGAGAGAGCACACTCAGGTGAGTCATAGGCTACCCTGCCTATCACTTATAGTCTCAAAGAAGCTACCTGTCCACATGGGAGGTTTTTATGTAAAAGATGTATGAAAGGGGGGAACCCTCCAATAAAATTATCTCTGTAGAATAGTTCCTGGAGGGACAGCACACAGCAGTGTAAGCTGAAACCTTAGGGCCTCAGTGACCTGTGAACTCTTGGGTGGTCTGTGAGGAATTCTATGAGGGCTGGTGAGATGGTTCAGCAGGTACAGGTGTTTGCAGCCACAACTTCAATTGAGTTCAATACCCAGGACCTGTGTGGTGGAAGGAGAGAGATGACTACTGCAAGTGGTCTCTGTGAGTCTTTCTAGCCCTGAAGACTAGGCCAGGTGATTCAAGGAAGAGTCAAAGTTCGTGGGTGTGTAGACTAGGGCTTAAAATACCTTACTAGACACGGGTGGGGATGGGACACATGGCTAAGTAATAGGAAGGGCTGGCACTTGAGAGGTGTACAGGCCTACAACTCAGTGCAGATCCACACACCTCAGCCGTCCCTCAGCAGGGCCTCATTTCTGTGCTTATTGCACTCGTATTATTTCCTGGGATTACTTTTTAGGAGTGGGTTTGCTAACACACACACACACACACACACACACTCTCTCTCTCTCTCTCTCTCTCTCTCTCTCTCTCTCTCTCTCTCTCTCTCGGTAGCAGTCTTCAGACAGCAGAAGAGGGCGTCAGAGTCCATTACAGATGGTTGTGAGCCACCCTGTGGTTGCTGGGGATTGAACTCAGAACCTCTGGAAGAGCAGTCGGTGCTCTTAACCACTGAGCCATCTCTCCAGCCCAGGATTGCTAACTTGAAGGATAGTTTATGTTTTATCTTATAGAACACTGTTAGCTCACATTCTTCAGAAGCTGGCAATTTATATTTCAACATAGATGCAGAATGTGGGTGTGTAACCCTACTTTTCTGCTGGCACAGAGAAACAAGTGCGAGGCTAGGACTCATGAAAAATGGACAATTTAAATACAGGACCTTGCCTGGCCTTGATATTTTAAAGGTCATGTCTGTTTTTCCTCACAAACAAAACAAAACCCAAACCTGTATTTTCAATATCATAATCTAGAAATAAGGCAAGTAAAAATGGAGGAACCGACAGGTATTAATAATCCACTCCACTTAAACTGCTGACAGTAATTAATTTGGTAATATTTTGAGGGCTAGTTAATGATCCCCACCCAAAGTGAAGGTCCAGAGGGAAATCTCTCAGAGCTCCTGCCTCTTGTTTCTCATTCTCTCCCGAGGTAAGGCATGTAACCTAGAATTCTTCTACTCCAATATGGACCACAGGAAACAGAAGAATCCCTTTCCTCTAAAGCCAATCTGATTCTCTGCATAGGAAGAGGTAGCCATGAAAAAATTCTCTGTCCTGTCTTGTCTATCTGACAGTAGCTCTAATACCACTGTTAATCTTGAGGGTCAGCTTGCTTAAACTGAGAAGTGCCCATGAATTTCATTCCTGGGTGTGTCTGTGAAGGCACTGACAGTTTCACAGTCTGCATTGGGAACTGCAGGCTCCCCGGAAGTGTAGAACCACGGAAGGTGGGGCTTGGCTAGAGGAAGTGAGTCACTGAGGGTGTTCCCTTAGGGGCAACAGTTTGCTTGTGGCCCTCTCTGTTACTACTCCCCTCTACTCCCTGTCCACTGTAATGTGAGCTGCTCTCTCTGTCACAATGTCCTGAAACCTCTGAAACTGTGGGAAATAACCCTTGTCATCCCTAAGTTGTTTCCAGCAGGTATTTTGGTCACAGCAATTACAAAACTAACACAATCCTCATTCCAGAAGGGTCCTACCCAGTGCCAGGAAGAGGGACTGCTGCAGAGTCCACGAGGAATCTAAGCAGACGGGCCTCACTGTGCCTTCCACCTTCAATCCATCAGGAGAAGATAATACTCTCTGTCAGACCATCTCTATACTACAGTTCGCACTTCAGGGAACCCAATTCACCATGGGCGTTTCCATCCCGAATCTGAAGGCTTCCGTGACAGAAGACCCAGGTCAAATAAAATTGTTATTCTCTTCTCCTGCTAACCCTGTCTCTTATTAAAGCAGTATCAGCCATGGTTCTCATGAAGGGCAGGATCCTTCCCCTTCTTGTACAGTATATAGAGGTTTTCATCCTCTAGATGATATTTTACCCTCTTTTATGAGGTTTTTTAATGAACCAGAATACGGCAAGCACTGTTCTCTAGTCGGCTTTCATTTTATACTGAGTAAGAGAAAGAGAAAGGAAAGGGAGGAATTCTCTGTCAGTAAATACACTTCTTTAACAGATTTTTGTTCTGGATAACTAACAACCCTATTTAAAGATGGGGTCTCTCTTGCACAGCCTAAGCTGACTTCAAGCTCACTATGTAGCTCAGGTTTGAACTCCTGACCTTTTTCTGCTTCCACTTCCTGACTTCTAGTCCTCTAGGCATAGGTCACCTCATTAGCAGCACTGCACTTGTACATGGACATATCCTAATACAGCTAACTGACTGCTTACACTGATGTTGTTCCTAATTTCCTGATTACAAGCAACAGTGACATCTTTGAAAGTGAAATTTCTCACAGAACCTCTTAAGGAAGGTGAGCAGCAGACAAACAAAGAGGCCTGAGGTCACTGCCTAGCTGACCAACTTTGGACAGCAACTTGGGACCATTATGGTCTGCCAGGCCCAGCCTTGCTCCTTCCAGTCTCAGGAATGACAGATCTGTGTGTGCAGCCTCTGGGAACACGACGCCCGGCACTCACTCAATGGGGAACCAGTCGCCACACAGGTGCTTCACAGTGTCTATGTCATCGTGGCAGAGGAGGCGCAGGCTGACCTCGCTGAGGGCGCTGGAAGGCACCACCTCTGTCATTCACACCTGTGGGGAGAGGAGACAGCATCACCTGGAGGCCTGCTTACCCGTTCCTCTAAACCAACCCAGGAAGTGGGTGAAGGGAGATGGCTAGTGGCTTCTGGTGCCTGAGAGAATGCTCTCCTTGTGGGCCTTCACTGCAGATGGAGAGGAGCTGGCTGCCTCTGGTCCATGCCTCTCTCCTCTCCACTGGAGCAGCACTCATTCTTCAGCTTTCTCCCAGGAGTGACCACCTCCTGCCTGCCTGGTCTTTTATTTCTTAACTGCTGTTCCTTCACTTGCAGGAGGCAAAGGATTCAAAGAAAGACCTGGACACAGCAGCCCGCTTCAAGCAGCCTGCTGGGTGGAAGCCAGTAAATGATCAGCTATTCAGGGCAAACAGCACTGGCTACACCACCGGAGGGCAGGTCACACAATGCTTCTCCTCCCTGTGTAGCAAGAGAAACTTGGTGACACTGAAAATAACCAGATGCTAATGAGCATCGGGAGAAGGGAGGGCTGAAGCTCACACCCACAGGCCTCATGCATGCTCAGGCAAGCACTCTATCACCACGCCATGCTCCCAGTCACCTCAGTTTGAGACAAGGTCTCCCTGAGTTTCTCAGGCTGGTCTGGAACTCACTCTCTAGGTCAGGTCTGGGGAAGACAAGAGCTGAGCTCTACCAAAAGGGCAACCTGCCATTCTTTTTCTTTTAAGTTGGAAGCAGGTCATTTAAAGGAAAAGGACTTTACATTTAATTCTAGCTTTCTGGGAGGAGCTGTGCTGTCCATCTCCAATGGCTGAGATGAAGGACTTTTTTTTTTTTCTTTTCTTTTTTTCCGGAGCTGGGGACCGAACCCAGGGCCTTGTGCTTGCTAGGCAAGCGCTCTACCACTGAGCTAAATCCCCAACCCGATGAAGGACTTTTTTACAGAATCACCACTATGTAAAAGTAAAAACGTTGACAGACTCAGTGTCATAACTGTGGACTCTCAAGAGGAAACCTCCAAGTCCAGAAAGACTCCTCAAAGAGTAAGAGACCAGCAGGAGAGGGCTGCGGCAGACAGGTGTAAGGCCCAGACGTAAAGTACTTAGCACCCAGGACTTAGCCTGTGCAAACACGGAGACTTCTACCATCAGGCTGGCCTCTCCAGTACCTGTGCCTCCAGCTATGGCAAGTGAGAGAGCCCAAACTTTTGGGAGTTCTTCCAAAACCTGCTAGGCCCGGACCTAACCACAGCCTTTAGACATGGCTTTCTGGTTGCAGAGGGTCCTGAACATATAGCAGTAAGGGAAGTGGCATCGACAGACGGACATGGAACCTTTTACATCCGGGCTCTCCAAAAGAGCAATCACATTAAAGACACAAAACAAGTGAGAGAAAAAAAGACAAACAAAATGGAGAGACAAGGAGATCTAGAACCAAACGTAATGCCTAAACCTATACATGAAAATAGAATGAAACATTAGTGAAACTACACCGCAGGCTGGCTAGTACATGGAAGGTACGAAATAGCTGTTAATTTCCTTGCAGATGGAGGCCCTCGGGTCCAGGTCTTCTTCAGGAGATGCATGCTGAAACCTTTTGGAGTGAGGTGTTCTGGTTTGTACTTTAAGCCAGGTTTGTTTATTTTGTTTTGAAGTGTAGTGGAGTCACAGCACTCCTAGTCAACATGGCATCCCTAAGCCTCAGGGCAGCTGTCTGCCTCAGCTTCTCAGCCATGACTTCAGGAAGATTCTAAAACCTGAGTCATGGAAAGCATCTACAAGGTCAGCTCCACATCCCTCTCCTGCCTGGGCAAGCTCCTCTCATGCTGACAGCATCTTTCACACAAGCGCCTCTCAGACAGGCTGTAAACATGTGTGGCACCTCCTCACTTCAACAGTGCCAGAGTCACTCAATGTGACACCTGTGATGCATCTCACACATCGGCCTCCACATCCCTTCAGCGCCCGCCCCTTTCCTACTGTGTCCAACTTCTACCTCTGCTGCCTCCTTCCCTCCTCAGACTCCATGCCACTCCCTGCAACACTTTCTCAGACCTTCATCTCTCCTCTGTCTACAGAGGCGGGCATTATCATAAACCTTCCCTCAAGCAGAGCATGAGCAAGATTATCAAAAGCTCCCCCATGTGCAAGGCAGGAATTACAGGCCCAAAGGCTCTTGAGAATGCAAGATTTCACAGACACAAGGTTTATTGTTTTGAAAGCCAACAAAGATGAAGTCTAAGCGCCTTCCTTCAGGGAAGGTGGAGAAAAGGAAACACACCAGTGACAGATACAGGCCACTGCCTAGTGTATTCGCAATCTGGCTCAGGGCCTCAAGTGTGTGTGGGGTGAAGGCCACAGCAAACATGGTTCACAGCTTGCTTGTTCAAATGAGCAGCTGCCTGTGGGTGCGAAGCCATCTCCATAGCTGCCTGTCTGCTTCCAAAACTTCAGAGCAGGAAAATGAATAATTTGCAGAGTGACAAGAAACAAACACCCACCTCTCTATTTCTAAACAGCATCCCTCTTAAAAACCAAGTCTCCATGCTCTGAAGGGAGCCTGTACCATATGTATTGAGCATATACGATTTGAGACACATTCCTTCAAATCCAAAATGATATAGGATACAGGAGGATTCCACCTGTGGGAGATTCTAGAACTGGCAAAAACAAAAAACAAAAAATGATACTGGCAATCAAAAAGTGGTTATGGGGCAGGGGGGGGGCTGAGGAAGGAAGAGGGTTTTCAAGTTAAGGGATGAGGGTATGGCTAAGTCAGCAGAATGCTTGCCCATCAAGTAGAAAGCCTGGGCTTCTATCTTTAGTGGTGTACACTAACTATAATCATGGCATTCGGGAGGCAAAGACAGGAGAATCAGGTGTTCAAAAGCATTCTTGGCTACAGAGTGAGTTTGAGGCCAGGAAGAAATACATGAGAATGTTTCAAAAACAACATACACCCATATGAAAGCCAGATAGGATCACGAACAGCTGTGACCCCAGGACCTGAGGGGCTCAGGCAGGATAATAGTGAGTTTGAAACCAGAAGTGTTACACAGACAGACCTGCCTCAATACATCACATAGTATAAACCAGCCTTCCCCTGCACCAAATCCGCATAGCTCTTGCTTATTTTTTTTTAAAGATTTATTTAATGTATATGGGTACACTGAAGTTGTCCTCACACACATCAGAAGAGGGCATCAGATCTCATTACAGACGGTTGTGAGCCACCATGTTGTTACTGGGAATTGAACTCAAGACCTCTGGAAGAGCAGTCAGTGCTCTTAACTGCTGAGCTGTCTTCCCGGGCCCCAGATCTAGCTGTGTATTTGGCTACATGTTCATTACATCTCAGGAAAAACCAGCCTCAGATGGTGAGGCCCCAAGTCCAGTCTTAATCTTTTATCTCTGAGTCAAAAATTCTCTTTCTTTCATACTAAAAACCTATTTAACCATTAATTTCTCAAATTTGTGTGACAAAGTCAGGCTTTGCTCAAGAGACTAGAGCAGAGGTCAGAAACTGCTGGCCACACAGAGGAGGGTGGCACACTGCGGTATCATTTCTATACAGTAAACTAGCTTTCTACAGAAATCCTGTGACAAAAAGTACATTAGACAATGTGAGAAGTGCTCCCAACTGGTCTGGGGAGGGCACTGCTCCCCCCCCCCCGCCCCCAATCACAGGGACAAGGACAGAAGAACCTTCTCTGAGCACTCCCGGCCCTGGAAGTGCACTGAGACATTCTGAGTTGCAGTAGCCGTGGTCTGAATGGCATCCATCTGCTTAGCTACTTGGCAGCCCTTTTCATATCCAGCACCAGACTGAGCAGGAAGCACAGAGACCCTGGGGGAAGGCTGAGGCCAGACGTAGGTCAGAGATGGAACCCTACAGTCCCATCACTGAAGCGCTCTGCACAGGTCTCCTATCTTTGTTTTTTTATGGCTATGATCATACTTTATGGCCAAAAGCAATCTGGAAAAGAAAAGAAGCCAGCACTTGGGTTAGAGACAGAGGCTCGGAAGTTCAAGATCATCTTGGGCACAGAGAAAGTCTGACGCCAGCCTGGGCTACACAAGACCCTGTCTGAAACAAACAAAAAGAGGAAAATGTCTGCTTGGCCTACTCCACTAACATCAAAGCTAGACTAGGGTTTATCCAGTCCAAGAACTCTTCTGCTACTGTATAGAGAACGGCTACAAGATCCCTTCCTGTTGGTGAGGAACCCAAGAGAAATAGAAACCAGACTACTCAGTTCTGGGGACAAAGCACAGGGACAGAGGGATTTGGTTTCAGCATCTCTCACCACAGCCTTCCTGTGGCAGGGCAGACCCAGGCAGACCTCGGCATAAGACTGCTGCAGACCCTCCTGGAGGCAGCCCACCCTTCTGCCTCACCAATCTTTCCGTCCCTAATGCTTTTAAAACGTTTTTTTTTTTAAATCTCTCTATTGTTTCCATTTACATTGTCCAGAATTTAAAACAAAACAAAACAAACATGGAAGTTTGTATGAATATCCACCTGATCATGAAGTCAACTTTTTGGTGTTCAGGATCAGAGCCAGGCCTCCCTCTGCCACCCCACCCCAGGTAACCATCCTCTCAGTGGCGGCCATCACTGAACATACTATCCTCACTCCTGTCTGAATTTCCTTGATAATTCTGGCAGATGTCTATGTCTTCCACTGTTAGCTTTCATACCATTTGCGCCTTCGACAATGAGCTTGGTTTATTTTATTATTAAAAATATAGACTTTGAGTATGAAAATTCCTAACACATTTTGTATTAAAATAATCTCACTGGTTGTTTTAACAAATAATGACAAGGAAACTTAACAGTGTCTTCAAATTACAAGAAGAATTAATACCCATCAAGTGCTAAAATAGGCCAAGCGCTGACTTCTGTAAAACTCTGCAAGGCATCTATGCACTGATGCTGGAAATAACTGCTCTGGGCACAGATTAAAGTTGTAAAGAGGCACCAAGGAGGCCCTTGGAGCTGGGCTGGAGACGCCTTGCAGAAACACCTTAAAGGGCTGGTGTGTAAGCAGCAAAGTACACACATTGGTGCTTACATAAATTCCAAAATCAAAAACGCTGCAAGTTTTAAGGCAACCATTTCATAAAAGGCTTAACAGCAAACAAAACCTCTATACGTAGAAGGAGAGGGATGTCCTTAAACTGCATGTGAAGATGGGTGGGTCGCAGGGTTGCTCACCGCTGAAGCACTCGCTTGGTATGCATAGGGCCTAGGTTCCATCCCTACCACTGCCAAAAGCAAAAAAAAGCAAAGCCAGGGGCGGGAGAGATGGCTCAGTGGTTAGGAGCACCGACTGCTCTTCCAGAGGACCAAGGTTCCTCTGCATCCACACATTGGCTCGCAACCCCCCTTAAGTCCAGTTCCAGGGGATCTGATGCCCTCTTCTGACCTCTGCTGGTACCACACCTGTATATGCAGACATACAGCTCTCTCTCTCTCTCTCTCTCTCTCTCTCTCTCTCTCTCTCTCTCTCTCTCTCTCACACACACACACACACACACACACACACACACACACACACACACACTAAAACCCTCTTTTAAAAGAAAAGAAAAAGTACTACAGAAGGCAGAAATTTGAAATCCTGTGCTCATCCCACCTCCACACAACTGTTACTAGTTTCTTTCGGGTCCTATGAGGGAAATGAGTTTACATAAGGAAAGGGCTTGCCCTGTAGGCAGCTGACAGGCTGCACGTGTGCCCGGACCGTGCTTATTCGCTAGGTGGGGCAGTTTTTGCACACACTTCAATGAAAGGTTAAAAGGAGAGGCCAGAGGACAGGCCAAGTAATCTGACACGCTGGGTAGGAGTGCAGCAGCAAGACCATGGGGTGAGGCACTATGAACAGGCTACAGCTGCAGTTCCCGGCATCTTCCAGCCACCTAAACGAACTGCATCCACGGAACTCTGGGAACACCCAGGGAATAGAAGAAACCCCATGGCATCACCATCTTCTAGAAAAGAACCCCTATCATCAGCCCCTATTTCCAAGCCTCTGTGCCCAAATCAACCCCATTTCAGGAACAAACGGGGAAAACGTCTTTCTCAGACAGTCCCGCTAGCACACACTGATAGTCAGCACAGGTCAGCACCAAACTCTTGAAAGGAAGAAGGGAAGGATTCATCTTTATTTTATGTGTGGGTATTTTTCTGACATGTATGCCTGTGCATTTCGTCAGCACCAGAAAAGAGCAATGGATCCCCTCGTTACAGGTGAGTGTGTGGATTGGCATGTGGGTGCCCCCCATCCAGTGGGGTCCTCTGCAAGAACAGCAAGCACTCTTAACTACTGAACCACATCTCTACCCCTACCCCAGCATCAAACTCTCAATTCTTCAGCCCGAGCCGCAACAGTGTTGGGATCACAGGAGCCCCACACCAGCTTCACTGAGTTTATCGTGAACATTCATTTATTACTGTGCGAATGCCTGCATGTTTGTGCTCTCTACTGGGTGCCCGGTGCCCATGGAGGCCAGGAGAGGGTATCCAAGAGCCCCTGGAGCTGGAGTTTCAGGTGGCTGTGCGTAGCCTGTGTAGATTAGGAACCAAATTCAAGACCTCTGAAAGAAAAGCAAGCATCCTTAACTGCAAGCCGTCTCTCCAGCCCTTTCTTTTTATCTTTTTTTTTTTTTAGTAACAATAACTATCCCACAGAAATCAATCAATCAATCAAGCAAGCAAGCAAGCAAGCAAGCAAGCAAGCAAGCTGGGAGCTTTGAAAACCAGTCCATTTGCTTGGGACATGGTCTTGCCCACCCTTACTTGAAAGTTCATTGTATATCTCAGGCTGGTTTCAGACTTAGGACAATCCTCCTGTCTCTGCCTCTAGAGTGCTGGGATTAGAATTGTGTGTGATTGTGCTCTAAAAATAGTCTTTTAAAATAACAAGATACCTTCCATCTTCTCGTGGAAACAAAGGAACAAGGACTTTCTCCACTATTTGTTCCTTGTCTCTACTCACAACCATCCCCTTCTCCTCCTTGGAGCTCTGAATTTGTGTTTGACATTTATTTCTAGTGTCAGTGCCCGGAATGCCATGCTATTCCTCTGGTGCTGGGTTTAAAAGGCAATGTTACAAGTCTATGATCTATTAGTAATTCAAAGAAACATTTGAAAATCTTGATGCTGTAACACAATTGTTTCTCATCTTCTCGATTCATCCTTCACCTTCCTCAAACTTACTACAATGACGAGGTTGGTTTCGAACTCACAGAGATCTACTAGCTTCTGCTCCCCAAGCCCTGGGACCAAGGTGTGCACTAGCACACCTGGCTGAATCTCACCAGCATTCTGAGGGTGCGTAGTTCTCTCCTGACCAGGTGGACAATGACTGAGGCAAAGACATGAAACAAGGTCTGAGCCAAGATATGGGACAAACAGTTAACCATCACTTGCTGTCACATTCCTGGCCATTGCACCTCCAGACACCAGGATGATGTCCAGGAAAGGCCGTCTGCCTTGGAGTTACAGAAGGTCCAACTGTCTGCGGAATCAAGTTCAGTGTCTGCAGCAAACCCTTCACTTCCCGCATCACCCGGCAGACTGGCCTCGTACTTGAAAGCCCTTCACACCACAGAAGCAGGACCTGCTACAAGATAGTCCGTACCCTGGCCTTGCCTGCTGCAGAGGATGTGCTGAGGTGTCAAAACCCTTCCAGGAGGTGGTGGAGATGAGCTGTACATACGGAGGGGCCGTCACATCTGAGAAGACATGCCTGGTGAGCGGCATACTCTACTCAAGTCCACGGGACCACCATCTTATTTGAGCAGAGCAAGGATATTCCTCGCTTAGAACTCAAGTTCTAACGACTCCTGTCTCCATCTGTGTGTTTCCTGTGACTTCAGTGTAGGACTCTCTCCACACTGCACTAAGAGGTGCGCTGAGCCGACACCATCTCTACTCACGAGCACTCCTTGGTCACAGATAACCTCTGCTCCCTGGTGTCAGTTCAGGACTAGCTTTAATCCCTCAGATCTGACATGCAGAAATCTCCCATTCTGGTCAGAAGCATGTTGTTGCTATGCAACTTGGACCAAGTCAAATCTAAAGATACTCTCCACACGGTGTGTGGGTGTGGTTAAACAGTGACAAAATCTCTTCAAGTTACAACTGAAAGAGGCTAAAGATAGTAAGGACAGGACACACACAGACTTAAAAAAAACAAAACCCCAAAACTGTATGTTTTATGCTGGTGCTGATGTGCTGACACCAGACCAGACTTAATTTTGTGACAAGCTGTAACAATTTTCATAGAAATCCAGCCCAGGAAGCCTGCTGTGAGGCTATCTAGGTCTGTAAGATGAAATTCTAGCAAACTGAACCTGTTTTGAGAAGCCAAGGCAAACCCCACTCAAAGGGGCGTACGTCCTGCATTTTATACTTGTTGTGTACAAAAGCCCTAAAAAGAGGTGTGCAGACTTATGCTCCCTGCCATAACCAGTGTACTACTTTGCAGTGATGGCCCTTAAGAATCCTCTAGTCTTTAATCCCATCTGTACTAGCTCGCAGTTCACTGGTGGGTAGATCTCTCTGTATGTGTATTTATATGCTGCTTTTGTCCCAGACCTTCCTCTTCCTGACATCTCAGCTGGTAACAAGGTCACAGGAGTTCTAAACCTCTCCTCCATATCACATGGTTATGTCGTTTCAAGTCTTTGCATACATGATTTCTGGAGTAACATGACTTTGCCTGCTGGGTCACACAAACCAGCAGACAAGCCAAGACTAATTCAGGGGTTTTATGTTTCTAGTACTTTGAAAAAGGAAAAGTTCTTTGGCAACTTCCTTAATTAGCACTCCCGATACCACAGGGGCCACATTGTTAGGCTGTTTAGTCTCTTCTTTCAAGACCAAAGGGTGACAAGAATGACCCAAGAGCATGGCTCTGGGACTTGGCAGAGTTAAGAGATCAATAAAGGAGCCAAAGTTTATGTTTATTGCAGCCTGGCTCCCCATGCCTTGGGTTTTGACATCAGCGAGGTAGGCAGGCATTTGCTGGAGGTTCAGGAAAGGCCCAGGGTACCCTCTCCACAGCCCCAGCCAAATTTTCTCAGAAGACAACAGCATTAGCCGTAGATCCCCTTTTCTCCTTGGCAAGTGTCTTTTCCAATTCAGAAGAAATAAGCCAGAGTCGCTTATGGAGGGTCAGCTTAGCTTCGCAGGAATATTAAAAGTACTGCTGGAATGAAAAGACGCGACGGACCTAAAGCAGGGTCCTCAGTTTTCACAGTGCAAAAAGTCGACGATTACCCCCTAGCGCAACAAGTCCCTCAGGAGAAGCTGGAGCTAGAAGAGTCGACCAGACCCCTCACCTCCAGCAAAACCAGGGAATGCCGCCGTTCCATCTCCCGATTCCTGCAATTACTGGCTGGGGGTCCCCAGAAAGGCCAATTCCCGACGCCCACCGCACCCCTCGCCGCCTCCGCCACGGAAACAGACTAGGCGCCAAGAAGCGCGCCCGCGCAGGGGTGAGTAAGGGGCGCGCTCTCCGGGAACCCTGGCCACCCACGGCCGGCCAGTGCCCTCGGGATCGCGACTGCGACCTCCCCACCGCCCGACTTGCACCCGCCGAGGCCCCGGCTGCCTCACCTCGGACGGGAGCCGGCGGCAGCGGACGGTGTCGCAAGGCTCAGCGCATCCTGGGGGAGCCGGGAAGCCGTACGTGGGACTGCGGGGTCCCCCGCGACAGATTATGTAACCGGCAGGGGCCGCAGCCGGGACAGGGAAGGCGGCCCCGCGGCACTTCCGCCTCTCGTGCGCTGCCGGCGGCGGAGCCGGAAGATCATTGGCCACTGCTCCATGTGGCACCGCCCTCCCTGACGACGACGCCACCATCTTGGGAGCGGGCAAGCCTCGGGCCGCTGGTGGGGCCGGCTCCCGAAGCTGCCCGCACCGGCTGCGCAAGTTCAAAGACTGCTGCGAGCCGCCCAGCCACCCTTGCGTGTGTGCACGGACGCCAGCGGCCAGCCGGGATTTCTGCGCCTTTCGGTGATCAAGCCAGTCAGAGGGCCTCCGAGTTCCTGAGACGCAAGACTCCGCCACTGGCCTTCTCTTCCCCGGCTGGAGGTTAGTAGATGCGGGCGCTGGTGGTTGCTAGAAGCCCTGGCGTGGCACCGCCCCGCGCTCGTGTTGACAGCCACAGAAGGGTGGTCCTGAGCTATCACTGCAGTGGGCAGGTGACAGTGGCCTTCAGGGTGGGGTGGTGGTGGGAGTTCTATATCCAGATGTAACTCAGATAATTTCAGTTGTTACCAGAGAAAGCTTGTTTAGCCTTTGCTTTCGGGAACTAAAATGATCCACATAACATAAACAAAAAACAGAATATGTAGTCAAGGGCTCAAACAACCTTTAAAAAGATGTAATATCAAAGATATACATCAATACATTTTTGTTCCTCAAACTGCCTTAGAAACCTCAAAGCCATATTCTTTTAACATTTTGAAAAGTAAGGCGTACCTCAATTTTAGAATTTTGGGGCTGTGTATGTAGCTAAATGGTAGAGGGCTGCCAACCTTGTGCGTGTAGCTGGCTGGGTTCCATCCTCGGCATGATGCAAACCGACCGTATAGTTAACCATCTTGCCTGTCAAGTATGATGTATACGGCCAGCAGAATCTACGTAAAGCAACCTTTGTCTTTTCTTTTTGTGTCAGCATTGTTAATTTTTAAGGAGGGATGGAAAATCACTCGGACAAAATGAAGACTGTTATATAATTTACAGCGCTAGACTAACGTATGCTGCTGTATGCAGGCAGCTGTGTGAAGCATGTTTGGACCCATGCAGGCATTTTGAGCATTCGATACGATTATGCTTTGTGTGTCTTTACTGAAATGATTTCTAGTTAAACTTGCTGCAGATTGACCTTGGTGTGTTGGCACACACCTGTGATCCTAGCACAGGAGAGGCTGAAGGAAGAGGGGATAAGTGCAACTTGTATCACATTCTTGAAAAAAAATTGCTAAAATATCAATGAGGAGCCTAGGTTAAGTGTATACTCTGTTGTCCAAATGTTCAGATTTGAAATCTCAAAGTAAGAAGGTGAGGCAATGAAAAGGAAATAGCCCGTTCTCCACTCCCACCCCCTGCATTTCCTACGTGGTACAACAAGGTGGCAAACCCATTCGGTGACAGAGGAGAGGCGAGCCCCTACCTGCATCCTCATTATATCATGTGGGCCAAGGTCTGGCTTCAGCATCACCGTGGGGTTTGTCAGATGCTCACTCACAATTTGCATTATCTCAGAAGCGGCTTCCAAGGGGACTCCCAAGTGAATGGAAAGGGATGGAAAGGTTGAGAAGCACATTGTGGGTGATGACAAAATGAAGACATTTCCAGGGTTCTAGAAGAAATTGGCAAAGCCTTGGCTACACAAACTTGAAGAATTCAAAACTGACGGGATCCTGTCTCGAGTGCACGCGGGCCCAACTTTGTACGGCACATGCGTGTGCAGGTCCATGTGCGCGAGTGGAGGCTCAGCGTCCATGTCAGATGTCTTCCTTGATGGCTTTCCACGTTTATTACTGAAGCAGGGCCCCTTGGTGAAACCAGAGTTCACCAGTCCCAGCTAAACCAGCAGACGGCTTGCCATGGGGACTCCTGCCTCTACTTCCCATGTGCTGTGATCATAGGACCCGACCATAGCTGCCTAGCTTTCATGTGAGCTCCAGGGACCCAAGTTCCACCTCTCAAACTTGTGCCATCTCTTGGCCCTAAAACCACACTTTTAAACACAATTGAGGAAATGGTTACTATTTTCCTGAAGCTTCCTACGTATTAGATACTGTGTTAAGCAAATCTCACTTGTCCTCAGGACAAGGTCAGCACTGTGGTATTACAATGACAATAAAAGTAGCTAATCACTAAAAGACAAAACAAAAGCTCCTGTGGGATCCTTAACCTGAGTTAAGTTCCAAAGTCAGCCCTCCAAGGGTCAGTCCATTAATACTGTCCTGCTCTGCTCTGACACGCTGATTAGTTCAGCTAACCCTAGCCAAAGCAGGACGGGTTTGGGGGACAGACATCTTCTGGTCACTGTGATTGATCTGAATCAGCAGGGTGCACTACTGCCTAAGCATCCACGAGTCTTCTCTGCCTCCTAGTTTCATTATCTTTTGATGTCCTTTATCATATCTCCTCCACTTTATGTAACAGGCTATAGCTTTGTGATGACTACCCACCCTCTCCCTTAATCTCCTGAACTGAGTTTGCTACAGCTCAAACAAAGCTGCCCTCTCTCTCCTTCGGTTGTTTCATCGGGAGCCCCATGCTGAGTTCTGCTTCTTTTTCCTTTTTCTCCAAAGTTCTTTATGAATGGTTTACCCTGGCTTACTCTTGGCCCCTTTCACCTTCTGGCTCTTGGTCAAACAGATTGCTAAAGGTACTGCAGTGGGGGCAAGCTAGAGAAACCAAGCTGTCAGACAGGCATGACCCTCAGAGAGAAACCTAATCCTGCCTCAGCTACCCAGCATTTTCTGAGCCTTGGAGACTCTGCTCACCCAAGGTCAGCAGCAAGCTTTGAACAACATGCCTAAGCTCTTTACTCCTCTGAAGTTCTAAGACACTCCAAAGTCAGGATCTCTCCAGGAACTAAGGCATGGTAATACTCCCCTGGTCCTCTTCTTCATGGTCTTCATGCTCTATCTGGCCCGTAGGAGAACAAAGTATAGTACTGCTTTCTAACTCCAATCCTAAGTGATTCTAAGCACCCACTGTCTGGAAGGCGCCAGCCCATGGCCTTACTACTGATCTGTTTGAGGAAGGTAGTCAGTAGACGGGTTGGGGAAAGGGTAGATCAGAGACCAGTATCCTGTTATCCTAACAATATTTAGGCATTGATGAGGAATACTGAAAGGCAGAAGACACACTTTGTTTACAGAGGCCGTTCCATTCACAACGAGGCTTACGTCCAGATAAAGCTACTGTAAGATTAAAAATATCATGGGCCATAAATGCATTAAGGGCTAGAGAGGAGGCTCAGTCAGTAAAATAAATGCTTGCTGTGTAGGGATGAAGACCTTGCATATTCCTGGCACCTACATAAACTTGTGTAGTGTGTGGGGTTCCAAGACAGGCAGATTTCAGGGTCTTGCTTGCTAGCCAGCTTAGCCAAAGTGACAAGCTCTAGGTTCAGTGAGAGACCTTGTCTCAAACCAAAACCACAAAGTCACTGATTTGTATTCTTAGCCTCTACAAGCATGAACATAAAAGTATGTGCACTTGCACAAGTGCTTGAGTGAACACACACAGATACACACACACACACACACACACACACACACACACCATTACAAGTTTGGTCATGGTGGTACATGTCTATACTCCCAACACTTTGGGAATTGGAAGCAAAAGGTGTAGGAATTTAAGGTATTCCTTAGCTACATAATACATTTGAGACTCGCTTGTGTTACATGAAACCCCCTCTCAAAAAACCAAAATAACAAAAAATTGAATTTATTACATTTAACTTACCAAACATCATTGCTTTACCTAATTTGCATATGCTTAGAACAGTTACATAAGTCTCTAGTTTGGCAAAAAAAAAGGTCTAACACAAAGCCTGTGTTAGAACAGAATACGGACAGCAATTTGTTGACTACCTATGTCCTAACAATCCAGGCAACACAGTATACTTCCGAGTGCTGGATGACTCTTCTGCTTGAATGGTTGACTGGGTGCTGTAGCACCCATCCCCCACACCCCAGGACAGTACTGTACCACATATTGCTAATTTACAAAACGATCAAAAGTTGAGATATGGTTTCTACTAATGGGTAATGATGTATCATTGAAAGGATGATTGAGTGTTATGTGGAGGCTTGCTAAGTTGGGGACCATCTGTATTTCTTTAGGAAAAGTTCCTAGAATGTTGGTTAAAATTGGTTTTAATTAAGCACATTGTAACTTTGGAAACAAACTCAACTGCCTGCCAGGAAGGTGTTAGATGCTCTCACATTCTAAGAGTGAGAAGACCCTGCCCTTGCCTAGACAACTGAGGCAGACAGCACCATATCGCTTTCTGCTTTTTTGATTTTGTTTTTTTTCACAATTTCTTCTTGAGACAGGGTCTCATGCAACCCCCAGCCTTGAACAAGTCATCTAGCTGCGGCTGGTTCTGACTTCCTGCCTCTACCTCGCAAGGACTTGTACTATATACTTGCTAACATGCTCTGCTCTGTTTTTGTTCTGATTTAAAAGAACCATCTACATTTAAACTTTACATGATTCTCACAAATGTATCCGTTTGAGTCTGACTTCACAAAAAGTGATTTTCTAACATTAAAGCATTCTTTTAAAAAAGGATAGTGTGTGTGTGGCAAACACTTTAGACAGAATAAAAGGATCCTGACTGACTGACTCTAGTACTAGAAGTCTCAGGAAAACAGTCACTAGTTTCTTGTTATTTCTTAGGGATTTAATTCTCATGGTGAGACACTATCTCTTAAGAAATAAAACCCAAGTTGTATGCTTGGCTGAGAAGGCACACATGCCTGTAATCCCAGGACTTCTGAGGCAGGGAAATCAGGAATTTGAGCCCAGGCTCCAGCTTAATAGTACTTTCTAGCGTGGCCTGGAGGACCCCGAGGCCCTATTTCTAAAACAAAGTGGGGCAGGGAAATGGCCTGATGCATAAAGTACTTGCTGTGCAAGCAGAACCAGCATTTGATCCTTCGAACCCACATAAAAACAAACAAGCAAACCAACAGTGCGGCATGCCTATAACACAGCACTGGGATACAGAGAAGTGAATCTCCGGAACTCATGGCAGCCAGCAGAGCTAACTTTACAAGTTCTAGGCCGGGGCAGACCCTATCTTAAAGAAACCAGACAAACCAAAATGTGGAGAGCACTTGAGCAGTGACATCCACAGGTAGTCGAACTCACAAGTGTACACACACACACACACACACACACCGGCGGGGGGGGGGGCGTAGAAAACAAGGATCAATCTTTGAAGTTCAGCTCTTTATTTACAGAGGAACAAGGCACTGTGGATTCAGAACACTCTGCTTTGGACTGTGTGTGTGTGTGTGTGTGTGTGTGTGTGTGTGTGTGTGTGTGTAAGAATTTCAACAAGCATTTATTGTGGAAACAGGATTTGTAGAACTGAGTATGAGAGTATAATATATTTGTCATGTTAAATACTGTGGTAATTCTTCAGATATATTCTTTTTTTTTCAACAACCCTGAAAGGTGTTCTTAACTTTGCAAACACCCACCTAAGACCTTTGTCACATGCCCGCTGACAAGGACAAAAGCGTGACAGCATGTGGTTCATTGTTAGAAACAAGTCCTTTACTTGGATCATAATTTTCCTGACATACCTGGATAAAAACTTGGTTTTCAAAACCAGCCTTTCCATGAAGACATCTGAATACATCTTCCCCAGGGTCTTGTTAAAAAAAAAAAAACAAACTTTAAAAATAAGTCTCTTCATGGTGAGCTCAGCAGACACTCATTGACCAGCATCTGCTTCTGCCTTGGGAATCCTCGGGAGAAGAATGGCTCTGTGAGGCTGTTATGAGATGGGATTATCCAGCCGTGTGTTTCCAAAGGGTTTATTACTATTTGCATGGATCAAAACGGGGACAGGTTTGGGAAAACAGCTCAGCACAGTGTTTGCAAGCATGGCATGAGTTCAATCCCTGAACCCATATGAAAATGTTAGGCATTTGTGACCCAGTACAAGGGGTGTAACGATCCCTGGGCCTCCTTCATCAGCTATTCTAGCCTAACTGGTGAGCCCCAGCCAGTAAGACCACCTCAGAGGAGGTGGACAGTGGTCCTGAGGGTGACACTTAGAAACCATCCCTGCCTCCAAAGGCATGTGCATTTACACGCGTGTTCATGAGTGCGCACACACACATCTGGGACAAACAGGAGCCACATATTTCACTTCCAAAATCCGAAGAAACTTTTCTGTTATGAAATAACATAAGTAGGGCTGAGGAGGTGGCTCAGCAGGACGGGAGATTTGTTGCTCTTCCAGAGGATCCATGCTGTTCCCAGCACCCTTAACTCCGGTTCTGGGGGATCTGACACCCTCTTCTGACCTCTGTGAACACCAGGCATACGTGTGGTATAGAGACATACATGCAGGAAAAACATTGACACACCTAAGATGGGTCAGCATGGATGATGTCACTTCTTAGAGTCAGGACCACAGTAGGTAGACTAAGTTGAGCAGGTGGCCACAGAGTGTCTGGTATCAGAACGTTAGGGCAGTAGCAGGGAGGGCCCGGTTCTCTATTAACGTTGAGACTGGGCCTGGCAATGGGACAAGAGAGGATGCATATACTAAATACTTGTTTATTTCTTTATGATCAGAGTAATGGGAATAGTCAGACACCTTTATTTAACAAAGAATATACCTACTAACCTCTGAGTCTTTAAAATCCCCCTCTATCCTTTCAGTAACAACTATTTAAAAATTAACACACAGACTATTTGTTTGTTTGGGCTTTTTTTGAGACAGGGTTTCTCTGTAATAGCTTTGGCTGTCCTGGTCCTCTGTAGACCAGGCTGACCTCAAACTCAGAGATCCATCTGCCTCTGCCTCTGCCCCCTCAAGTGCTAGGATTCAAGGTGTGTACCACCATGCCTGGCTCACATGAACTACTTTTATAATTGAAAACACGTATTTGTGTGCGGAAGGGCAGGGGGAGAGAGAGAGAGATTTGCTCTTGCTATGTATGGTTTGCCTCAAATTCATCCTGCTGCCTCAAACGTCTGAATGCAGGGAGTATAGTTATATACCACCACACTAGTCTCTATTTCTCTTTTTGATGTATTTCACTGTATCACTGGCTGGCCTGGAACTCAGTATGAAAACCAGATTGGTCTTAAATTCACAGATACCTGCTTGTTTCTGCCTCCTGAGTACTGGGATTAAAGACCTGTACCATTATGCCAGACCAGGCCAGTCTTATTTTAATTAAATAACATATAATCTTATTTAATATATAAACATTTTGTATATTATACATCATATATTTATTTACAACTATATAAATATATTAATATCTAATATAATAAAATATAATCTTGATTAATATCTTCGGAAAGACACTTGACTAGAGAGATAACTTCCATTCATATAGATTTTACTACTACCATTGATATATTAAAGGTGACAATGGAAAATCTTGCAAATTTTGTGTATGTGTCTGTGTGAGCGTGTACATAAAGTACATGGGAGGATATTTAAGTGACTTTTTTGTTTGTTTCAGAATTTATAAGCTTGGGTTGATATTTGTGTTAGTTACTTAATACACTAACAAACAATATAGTCATATGCCATAGGGGAAAATGCATCCATTTGTAATAGGAGCTCAGCGGAATGAGAGTGTTTTGCTATTACAATTTATTGGGCATCTCGAGGGAAATACAGTGCCACAGGACGTAGATATGGGTTCATTTAAACTGCATATATTAGGTAGCCAGGACAAAGTTCAGAAAGGAAACATAACTGACAATGGGGAAATGGTTCATAGATTCAGGTCATACAGACGAGACAAAGATGGGGGTGGAAGAGAGCAAGACAATAGTAAACAGTGCGGCAGATGCAGGAAGTGGCCTGAAAACTGCCAGCGCATAGTGTTTGTTTTGTTTTTAGATATCATCTCATGGTAGCTCAGGCTGTCCTCAAATTATGGAATTGAACTTGAACTCCTGGCTTTTCTACCTCCACCTGGGTTTGTAAGGCTTCAGCTGGTAGAGGGCCTGCATGGATGTGGTGCTGGGGACCAAACCATGTTTGGCAAGTGCGCCACAACTCATCCTCCCCTTCCTTGTTTACCTTATACTTTCAGCAAGCTCAAGCTTTCACGTTTCGTTCGTATTTCTTGGTCCACCTGTTTGGCTTGGTAGTTAACGCCTACGTGAGCCCATCTCAGGGCTCACCTTTTCTCTGGTTAGATACTAAGCTATTGCTCTAGGCTTAGTTTCTGGACACTGGAATTTGCTCATCTCTGTAATAATCGAAACAGGGTCCAAAGTACAGAGCCATACGTCTGTGTCAGGAGAGTCTTAGCTCCAATGAGACGTCTATGAGAAAAAACCAGCAAGCACAAAACTGGAGGAGAAAGATGCTCTCATGCACTGCATCGAGATGTGGTAACACGCCTTGGCTTTAGGATTATGTACCGCTCCTCTTCAGGATTTTGAAGTGGCCTAGGTCTGTAGGGAAGTTTGTTCTTCTCATTCTGTTCAGACAGCCTCTTTAGTGATCATTTCCAGACAACTTAGATAACAGTGGATAGATAGCTTCTCCTTGTGAGAAATGTCATACTTTCTGCTTGCATTTTTCCTTTTCCCAGAGTTTTTAATTTTGTAGTTTGATGGTTAGGCTATGTCAGAGACAGAGTACTGCATTGATGCATGATAGGCCAAACCCTAATGAATCTTTATTCTTGATAAGCTTGGGAGGGGTCCATTACACAAAAAAAGTTAGCATGCAGTATTTGCATTCCATTGGCATTAGCAATAGGAAACACTGGGGCCTTTATGTTGCCACTAAGCCACAAAATGAACACAGCTGCCCTGCTTTTAAATTGTCCTGTTGGATTCTGTTATTGGGTGGGTGAAACTATCCTGCCATCCTGTCAAATCCCACTATTCTTCAACTCCAATGTTTTAATAACCATGCAACCAATCCCTGAGTAACCTGACATTAGCATAACAAATTATGTTGGCACTCAGTGGGATGGCCTTGACTTTAATCTCAGCACTTGGGTGGCGGAAGCTAATGGATGTCTTCTATGTTAGAGGCCAGGCTGCTCTACGTAGCTAGTTCTGGAGCAGTCAAGGGTAGAGAGTAAGACCCTATCTCTAATGAAAAAGAGACCTGGGGTTTAATTAGAATTTTCAAAGTACTAATTCTGTTTGTTGTCCTCCCAAACTCTTAAGTGAAAAGGCAATTCTTTTCATTTAACATCTTACAATGTTTTAAATTACCCCCTGTATGATCAAAGAGAGGCATTATGGGCTCTTTGCAGCTGAGGAAACAAAGTTAAAAGGTGTCCAACTGTGGGTCTGTGTCCAGCTACTAAGGGATACCGAGGCAAGACCTTAAGTGCAGGGTCTGCTGGGGCAACACAGTTGAGTTCAGGGTTAGTTTGGGTCAACCTCGTTTCAAGGTAAAGTCCAAAAAACCGGCGAGGAGTCAGAGTACAGCTAATGGTAGGGAGTCTACTATGTGTGAGACCACAGGTTCACCCTCAGTACCACAAAGGAAAAGAGTGGCAGGATCATCCAGTTAGTTCTAGAAAGAGCTCGATTTTATGATTTTGAATCTTCAATTCGCTGCTCAGTGTTGGTTATAAGAGACATCTGCCACTGGGGCAGGTCCAGAAATCCTGCGCTCTATCTAAACCAGAGATCTATCCTAGCTCGATGTCCGCTATGGGTCCCAATCATTCGGTTGGAATACACCTGTCGAGTACAATGCTTCGTGCCCCTAGAATACTTTGGGATAGGACACAAGCAACCAGGCTAACCTGGCCTGAACTTGTGGTTGCACAAGATAACCTCTTACATACCGTGACCCCCCAATCCATCTGAGACAAGGGATTGGGCCCAAGCTGAACCTGGATCTCGGGGCCTCTCATTCATCTCACACCATCCGACAGAAAGCTCAGGCCTCCCTGAGTCTGTGTGTTCCCGCATTCCGTAACCAACTCTAGGGTGGTCCCGCCTCTGTTTTTGGTATCACCGGGTCCCTCAGGAACCATTCTACAGCTCCGGCTGAACCCATCAACAGGCGGGGCACTCACCACGGAGACCCAGCCAGAGGAACCGGAAATGGGCTGCTTGTAGAAGCTCAGGAATAACTACGTCTCTCAGTTGCCAGGTGCGATTCAGGTCCTCGGGAAGCTGCTCAATTGGTCCATTAAGGAGGGACCGCCGCCTCGGGAGTACGCTGACCAATCAGGATGCAGGATGGCTGAGCGGGGGGCGGGGGGCGTCGCTTCCGGCGGTTTCCCCGCAGCTACTGCGTGGGGAGCATGGGAGCGTGGGAGTTTTGTGGTGGCCTCCGCCTCCTTTGTAGCGTCTCGGCTGGGCGTGGCTTCATGCTGCTTCTGCCGGGTTGGGCGAGGCTGTCAGTGCTCCCGGGCTGGTGACTGGCCGCTTCAAGGCTGTTTTGGAGAAAGAAGCCTTCACCTCAGATTCTCAAAGGAGCTTGAAGGTTCCGAGGAGCCTGAGGGTGGAGTGGAAAGGCCTGGCAGCGGAGTTGGAGACTCTCTGCTCGAAGTGTTGTCCCAACGTAGGGACTTGAAGGAGCCCTTCGTTTCCCCAGATGGCGTCCACGCTCCCCACATCGGATGAGCAGGTGAATTCTCTCGCCGTTTTCCTACAGGTGCCCTGACCTGGCAGCAGCGTTAGACGCGCAGGTCCTGAGGCGCCTTCTCAGATAGCCCTTTGACCAAGCTGTCCTCGTTCCTTGGCTTACCAACTTCCTCATTTCAGAATCATCAGGTGGAGGAGAGCCCTGGCAGGGGGTCTGTAACAGTTTCTCAAAGTGTCTTGCTGGAATGCGTCTCCAAGTGGCAGGTTCCTAGGCTTCACACCTGTTGAATAATGATTATTAAAGCTCTATGGGTTTATAGGAACAGTAAACGTTAGAGAACTAGAGCCGAACGATCACTGTGATGAAGAAGAAACACGGACTAGCAAAGGATGATGTTAGGACACCTCCTGAAAACTATTTCTCGGGATTCTTCTTCCTGGGCTGGCCAGTCTTCCCCACCCCTTTCCCCCTCCCCTCTTAGAGAATCCTTAATGATTTCTCTCCCCAAGAATTGTTCACTTAACTTTTCAGGAAAGACTACATTCTCACAGTGTACTGTCTTGATTCTCAAGCCACTGTTTGAAAATTTATGTTAATGGTTTCTCTCCTGATCCTGTTCAAGCCATAGAGTCCCCCTCACGGAGGAATATTTTACACCAAGCCTTTTCTCGCTAGTATGCGGAGGGATTTAGCTCTTTTCGGCCTTCGTAGATAGACACTCAGCTGACCTGCTGGTTTTTGTACTAACAGTGCTCTCCTGTTTCAGGGACCACTGCTCTTTGAAGATCTGGATGTGTATTTTTCTCAAGAGGAATGTGTGAGTCTGCACCCTTCCCAGAAGACCCTCAGCAGAGAAGCCCCATTGGAGTCTTTTGAGGATTTGAACTTGACAGGTAAGACAGTTGTTTCTCCTGCGTTATGGGACTTCATCAGTTCTAATGAAAATGTTTTGCCTTGTTTACACTGGTGGTGGATTGAGACCTGTCTGTGACACACACGCGCATGCACAATGTTGTATCATGTGTATATGTTATGCATGTATGTATATATAAACATATATGTGGATTTCTATGACTACAGCAAGAACTATATGAGAAAATAAGTTTCCGAGTCAGATGATGCTTTCCCTTGTGTGAGCATGAGTGCCAGTGCACATGAATGGTTGTGTGCAGGCCAGCAGTGATGTCAGGTAACTTTCTCATTCGTTCTCCACTCTGTTTACTGAAATCTAGATAGGCAGCTTGCTTGGGTTCCCATCTCCACCGAGTGCCAGAATAATGGGTGGGCCACCACATCTATCTGGCTTTTACTGGGTGCCAGGGATTTAAATTCCTGCCCTTAGCTTCACTGTAAACATTTTATATGCCAAACTATCTTTCCAGCCCTAAAATGATTTCTTAAACCCAGTCTACAACAGTGACCACGATCTCACATAGTCATTGACACCTTGTAATTTCCTTAAATAATCATTGGAGTCAAATTAATTTTACTTGGGAAACTTCATTAACATAGAAATTGTCATTTGCTAAAGATTGGAAACTGATTTTCTCTTTTTTTTTTTTTTTTTTCTTTTTTTTTCCGGAGCTGGGGACCGAACCCAGGGCCTTGCGCTCGCTAGGCAAGCGCTCTACCGCTGAGATAAATCCCCAACCCCTGATTTTCTCTTAAGGGGGGTATTCTGTCTTTCTGATTTAAGGGTAACCATATGCAGTATCCCCATGCCTGCATAGACATTATGTCTTATCTAGGTTTGGGCATCTAAACTGTTTTTCATAATTCATGGCTTATATTTTCCGCTTCTGCTATGTTCATGTTTTCTGTCTTCTTGAATATACAAGTATATATTTTGTATTTTAGACTCACCGACCCAGGGTCCCCTTTGTTCTCTCTTGCCAACTTTCTCAGTGTATCCTTCTAGCCCATCTCCATGTCTTTGTGTCATACATGAATTCACAGAAACACTTTCTTCCTTCATTCGAGTCTCTCCAGAATTACTCTTATCTTCCAGTAGCCTGCCTACAGGAGCCCCTCCCCCACCTACCTCCACCCGCTCTGCACTCTGCTTTCCGATGCTGACCCTTGTCCACCTAGTTCTTTCCTGCTGCCCCTGTCAGACTCACTGTCACCTACTGCCCTGCGGAAGAATTCTCCACCACGGAAGCCACAGCCACAATACCTGCATAGGACCCAGCATAGACGACAGTAACCAAACACATGTTTATAGACATTACAGTATAATACAACAGATTTATAGGTAGACAGTATGTTTATAATAGCTCTTTTGCTACTTTGTTTGCTGGCTTTATTTATTTATTTATTTATTTATTTATTTATTTATTTGGTTTTATGAGACAGGGTCTATGTAGTCCTGGCTATCCTGGAACTCCCTGTGTAGACCAGGCTGGCCTTGAAACCACACAGATGTACCATCTCTGTTTCCCAGGTGCTGGGATTACAGGCATATAGACACACTGATTTTAAGTATTTGCTTCATTTCTGGGTCTATTTGTATTGATTGGCTTTTCTTCTTAGGAGTTTTGATTCCTATTCCATATACACCTGGCAAGGTTTGACTGGATTTTTAAACATTAGTTATTTTATATTTTTTTATCTTGTATTTTTTTAAAGATTTAATTTTTTGTGTGTATTTGAGTATTTTGCCTTCATGTGTGTCTGTGCATTATGTGTAAGCCTGGTGCCCTAGGAGGTCAGCAAAGTGTGTTGGTCCCATGGATCCAAAGCTACAAACAACTGTGAGTTGCCATGTGGTTGGGAACTGAACCCAGATTCTCTGGAAGAACAGCTGGTGCTCTTAACATTCAAGCTGTCTGTCCAGCCTCTACAGATGGGATTAAAAAAAAGAAGAAGAAAAGAAAAATTTCAACTTGCAGTTAATTGAATCTGTAGCCACACACCTATGGGTATTTAGGGATGGCTATATTTGGAAAAATATTGAAAAGGAATTGTTTATACATGGTTTAGGTTCTGTCAGCTCTCCTTGAGAGGAGACAGTATTTGCCTGCAGTCCATATGTACACAGCAGCTCTGTTAGGGCCATTTTCCATGGGGCATGGAAAAGTATTTCTGCTCCGAGGAAAGCTCCTGGGACTTGGGAGCCTGGAACCACACAGCTCTGAGGGGAGAAGGTATCCCAGTGGAAGCACATCCTGAGACACGGGAACCACACAGCTCTGGGAGGAAGCCTCCTCAGCAGAGGGGTTGCAGCTCCCAGGGAGGGGAGCCCCAGCTGAGCTGAGGAGCTTGGGAGCCTCATCCCTGCTCCTTCTCTTTGCCTCTTCCTTGCTTCCTTCCTTCTTGGCTTCTTCTGATGAAAGAGTCACACCAGGCAGGAATCTCACGAAAGAGAGATTGGAGGGTTCAGGCTATGGAGGGATGAGTCCAGAGATGGCTGCCTTTGCTCCCGGGAGCACATAGCAGGGAATTGGACCAAAGGGCAATGCTAATGTAGGATTCTGAGAGGGTGGAGCTTCTCAGGGCAGAGATTTCTAGAGTGGGGATTGGCAGGGTTTCAAGTTCTGAACTTGGGGGCCTAGAGAGGAGTTGCTGCCACTGTGGTCACCTCCTGTGGGGACAGCCCCTGCAGTGGCGTCTCATGAAAGCTGTAGGCTAAGGCAGGAAAAGTGTTTCCAGCATGGACAACTTCTCATAAAGGCAGTAGGCTGAGGCAGGAAGAGTCTCCATCGTGCTCCTGCTGAGGTGAGAAAGGAGATGAGCCACTGTGGTGCCGGCTGCTGCCCGGAGCGTCCCGGCACCATTTCGATAGACACTGCCAGGGGTGGGGCAGAAAGGATCGCTGGCCTCCACTTCTGCAGCACACCACTTAGGAACAAAAGATGGAATTCCAGAGACCTTCTAGGGATATAGAACTATTTTTGGTAATTTGTTTATTAAAGTAGTCTTCTTTTCAGATAAATATGTCTAATTTCTATTCCAGTTTTGACTACTAAACTCACTTGCGATAAAGAGAAATTCCTAGAGCCTAAATAGAGTAAGCAGAAAAATTACATTTCTAGGTACTGCCTACCTATCAAGGTCCTTAGTACCTATTCCACTGAAGCCTGTTTTAGAGACGTTCTCCAGTCCTCCTTGCAGATTGACCTGGAACCTTGCAGTGCACCCACAAAGATAGACTTGTGGATAACGTGAAGACACACAGGCGAATCCACGCCGGTGAGAAGCCTTACAAGTGTACCGAGCGTGCTGCCAGCTTCCGACAGTTGCCTCCTAATCTTGTTTATGTAATAGTGTTCAGTTTCCTGGTCTTCTGTGTAACTACTTTAACATGCTCTTTCTCTAATGTCACTTAAGGTGGTGTCTGGGTTTTGTTTTTATCAACAGGGGAAGACCGGACTGAGGCCAGTCAGAAGTTAAGCCTAGAGCCTCTAGAACTTGAAGAGCTGTCCCTAGAAACGTACTCCACTGCTGTACCCCTTGTCCGCTACTTGGAGCAGTCTGAGGAGGATGTTGAAGTACATGAAAGGAAAATGTCAGGCGGAACTTTGACTTGCAAGACCAAGCTTGTAAACCTCTTGGTTACTATTGACAACCAAACTCCATTAGAAGAGTTATCTCAGTGTTTAGGAGTCAAAACACTTTCAGATATTATTGAAGTTCCCTGGGAAGAAGCCAAAAATGTGTACCAGTGTCCTGACTGTGACCAAAGCTTCAGTGATAATACATACCTTGTTTTGCATCAGAAAATTCATTCAAGAGAGAGAAAGTATAAATGTGGTACCTGTGAGAAGACCTTCAGTCACCGAACCAACCTGAAGACACACAGGCGAATCCACACTGGAGAGAAGCCTTACAAGTGTACCGAGTGTGCTGCCAGCTTCCGACAGCAGTCACACCTGACCCGGCACATGAATAGCCATTTAAAGGAGAAACCATACACATGTAGTGTATGTGGGAGAGGTTTTATGTGGCTCCCCGGATTGGCAGAACATCAGAAGAGTCATACTGATACGGAGTCTTATGAGTGTGCTGACCATGATCAGGAAACAAGTCTGGCTCTGCCTGAAGAAAGAGGCTCTTCAGACACACCATCCCAGCATGCACAGTGTGTGGGGACCTCGGAGCAGCCCTCAGAGCCTGCTCTCCCTGACAAAGACAACCATAAGGAGAACGCTAAACACTGCAGCATTGATGATGAAGACTTCTTTTCCTTCTCCAGATTCAAACCCTTACAGTGTCTTGATTGTGACATGACTTTTCCTTGTTTCTCGGAGCTTGTCTCTCACCAAACCATCCACGACATGGAGAAAATTCATAAGTGCAAAACATGTGCAAAGACCTTTGCTTTAGAGTCCGACCTCGCGAGTCACGAGAAGAGCCACAGAAGAGAGGAGCCCTTTAAATGTACGGTGTGTGGGAAGAGCTTCAGCGTGAACGTGCAGCTCGTCGCTCACAAACGAGCCCATAGGAGAAACAGCAAGTAAATACAGGCTTTTGCTACTGTTGGGCTTCTCGGTGTCTGTCTGATGGTAAACTGCTCTGCCTCTGTGCAGGGCCCTGTGCTAAGCAAGCACTTTACACACATTCCACGGAGTGTCGCAGTATTACTTACTACTGATTAGATCTGAGGAGATAAATCAGTGTTAATACATAGTGGGCGAAGCCGGGATTTGAACCCGGTTTCTGATCAAATTCCATTTATATGAGCCAGAGAAACATCAAACTTTAAAATTCAGTATTCGACTGCTGGGCACGGTGGCCCACACTTTAAATCCCAGCACTCAGGCAGCAGAGACAGGAGGGTTTCTATGATATAGAGGCCAGCCTGGTCTACATGATGAGTTCTAGGCGAACCAAGGCTACATAGTGGGACTCTGTTTCAAAAAACCAAAATAATTCAGTTTTTGTTAAGATGAAGGCTGTTTTGCAGTTCTTTTTTTTTTAATTGTAATTTCTAAAAATATTTTTGGAAGAAGAAATTCATTTTTTTTGTCAGTTCTATTACATGATGTATCTAGGAAAATGAATGTTCTTATATGTGTTTTTTGTTTGTTTTTGTTTTGTTTTGCTTTTTTGCTTTTGTTAAAGCTATTTCAGTGTAATGTTTGGGGTTTTTTAAAATGTGAATTTCTAGTTTGGGACTCCATATAAAGTTACCAAATTTGCCAACTTTTTTAAAAGTGGGTGTGGAGATCAGGGAAGCCGGGGTGGAGAGAGAGCCTGTGTAGCGCAGGATGGCCTCAAAATCGTCATTTTTCTGTATTCATCTCCCACATGCTAGGATTACTGGTATATACCACCATATCCAGCTAGTTAACAGCTTGCAGACAGTATTTATGGATTTCCCACTTTCAGACTTGAGGGCAGGGGCAGTCCTGACACTCTGTAGACGTTAGACTTTGCAGAGGCTACTTGTTCCTTTCCAAGGGGATTTCCTCCAGATCCCACTGAAGCACAGTCCTGGCTGGTTATGAATAGTTGGAACTACTTTTTAGAGAGCATACTAAATACTGTGGTTATATTATTTTGTTTAATCTTCAAAAAAAACAAAAAAAAAAAAACAAAAAACAAAACAAAACTGAGAGAAGGGACTGTCCATGTTTTATAAACTTTCAGAGGGTAAAGTCTGTCTTTTGCTAGGCACATCAAGTGTCACACTGTGACGAGACTGACGTCTAGATTCAGTGACACTGCACTACCACTCGTTGGCTGGCGTTTGTGCCCCATGTTCATCCTACTAAGAGACAGGAAGCAGGGAGAGGGAGGGAAGGACAGTCCTTGTGGTGGCCGCCCTGGGACTGACTTCCCAAAGCCCATATGTCCTTTGTTTTATCCGGAGCTTTATCTCACTGCTCTTAAAAGCAACAGAAGACTGTATGGCTTCATGCTTGAATTCCGTGTCAGCGTATTAAATCTGAACTTTTTCATTAAATTATAACTCTTCCCCATCTTCAAAGAAAAATACATATAGCATTGTTGAATTTTTAATGAAAATAATTGATAACGTATACTGGTACTGTATACATACATATAATAGGTACTGGTATTACAGAGAAATATTAGAACAAAATATTGTCATACAGTGTGGTTATTAAGAGAGCCAAGAGTGTCGTAAGTGTACATTCATATAGAACTACAGTTTACAACAAAATGGATTAGATTCCTATTAGTAAAACTATCTATATGGTCTTTTGGTTGGTATGCAAGGATGAACTGTTTAATGAAATAACTTCATTAAACAGTTCATTCTGTTTAAATGAACTCTAAAAACACAGTATTCACTAAAATAGAATTACGGTTGGGAAATTTCATGAACAAAAATAAAGCCCTCTTGAGGACCAGTGACTGAAACGTAGTAACTGGGCAGTGTCTCTTCTATAGAAGTGCAGATGGAGAAACAGATAGCAGCCAAGTGTCTAAGTTCTTAATACTTAACTAGAGACAAGAAGAGCACTGTTGCAGAGTGGGAAAAACTGGTCAGCGGCCTTGCCTCATCCTTCCTTTCTCCTGGCCATTGCCCCTCTCCTTGAGGTCACTGTTTCAGTTGAGACTCTATGTCCTGTATGTCAAGGTCAGACTTGGCTGTTTCTTCACATTTAGGATGCAATGCATCATTCCGTTAGGGAGTTGGGGGTCTTAATGGCCTTCAAGTCTCGTCAGCTCTCTGTCAGAGATGCTTTGAATTGTATAGAAAGGTAGCAAGTCTTTGGCTAGCCCTCGCAGTAAGATCATTAGCTCCCTACTCTGTTTTTCCTGAGAGGGAGGAACTGCTGTGGTGCCTCATAGGTGTAATGTTTGAATGAAGACTGAAGAGCTGAAGGTCGGGGAGGGAAACTGGAAGAGGCCCTTATTCCTGAGAGTTGGTACCGATAGAGAATTGTCAGGAGGGACTTGGACAAAATGGCTGATAGGAAGGTTGGAAGTTGTCACCCTCTTTATTTGTTTTTTTGCTCCTAAGGGGATACCAAAGAAGGTGAGTTTATGCTGCAGGTCCAGCTGTACATCTCTGTTTGTTTTGTTTTGTTTTTCAAGACAGGGTTTTTCTGTGGAGTTGTGGCTGTCCTGTGTCTGGCTCTGTAGACCAGGCTAGCCTCAACTCAGATCTGCCTGCCTCTGCCTTGAGTTGCTGGAATTAATAAAGGTGTACACCACCACTGCCTGGCCCTACTGTACATTTTAACATGGAGTTCACAATTTACCTCTCGGTGTTTGTGATTTTCTGCATTCTCCAAATTTTGAAAGACCACTCACAAAAGATTAGAAAAAAGGGGGACTTTTACAGAAATCATTAATATATGTGAGAGTTATTAAATAGCCTTTGGTATAATAGTACTGGTGATTAGTATGGAGAAAAAAATGAAAAAACTACATGTCAATTACTGTGAAATATTTTTAGCTATTTCCTTTTCTTGTGCTTGTTCCTAAAAACATAGGTTGGTTATGTGTTATTCTCAAGCTGCTCTGCCTCTAAGGAGCTGAGGAAGAAACTGTGGTTTGGGCTACCTTTATGATAATGGCCCTTTCCTCTTCATAATATTGCCAAGTATGGTCAGTTCCACACAATTGCTTTTAACCTGTGGTATTAGCAAATCATGTAGGTGCTGGTAACAGATCCCGGATACACTCAGCACAGGGACATATGGGACGTAAGAGCCATTGCTGTGAGAGGTTAGCTATCAGCTAACTACATGTTAACAAGGAGTGCCGACGTCACAACGTGGAAACTTGGTGCTGAAGATGGGAACTCAAAGCTTTGTGCATTTCCTGATGCTGTGATAAAAATGTGAATAAAACTGTTCCTACCGTGACTGTGGGATACCAGTTTCTGTTAAACTGTCATTACTGATGTCACAGCACTTCCCGGTGGGGTGCAGATGCTCGCTACTACTTGCACTTTGTATTTAAGAGATGTTCAGTTGTTGAAGGAGTAGAACACAAACTAGTTTTGTGCTGCTACAAATAATTTGTCTATATATCGCTAGAGCACTGAACACAGCCAGCCCAGTAGCTCAGGCAGTTAAATAACATTTTTGTCTTTGAAGCCTGAAGTTCTATAAAATTAAGTAGCAGTGTTCTGGTGACTGTGATATGTCAAACAGTCTAAAAATATAGATTTTTCTTTAAATAATCTGTGATTTACTGTATACAAAGGGAGGTTTAGGTTATAGCTTTTATAAAAAAGAACTTATTTTAAATGTTTTTTGAGATTAGGGGGTAGATCTCAGTAGGAAACTGCTTTTGTTTTGACTGTTTAAAAGGTACAGATGTTTTTAAGTATATTTAACTGGTTTAGTCTTGTATATTAGAACTATTTATGTGATATAAAATTACCTATCTTTCCAAGACCTGCCTAACTACAGGTGTTTTGTCTCTTCAAATTGAGAAAAGAAGATACAACATGTTCATTTATATAAACCTAAGAATATTCTGCCATGTCTAGTTATTTTGATGCCTAATTAATTTCCTGTATGCACTTCTGTTTAATGTTTCAGCTTTACTGTTTTTTGATGCATTCTCTTCGGTCTTAGCTCAACTGTGAATCTGTGCATCTAATGTGCAATTTATCATCCAATAAATGTTATGTTGTGATGACAGCAGGTGGTGAACTTTTAAAATACATACTTCAAGGATTTTCTGTTGCAGAAAGGTAAATTTGAAACAGCTGGTTGGATAATAGTTTAGAGAATATGAAAGAATGAATGAATATACTTCACATAAGAAAGGAAATAACATGTCCTGTTTCCCGGAATTCAGTATAAAATTCCAGCATTATTCCAAGACTGCACTAGATGTCTGCCCACCTTCCACAGTCTTGGCTGCACGGTAGCAGTACGGGAAAGGTACTGCTGGCTTCTCTGGGCCACTGTTGTCAAATAGACAGATTCAGTTGGAAAGAAATATGGTAAATAGTTGTACCTTACGGTTTCCCCTGGCTTCAGAGCAATCATGGACTGGCCAAGCAGCCACCAGGCATACGGGATGGCGCTAATGCCTACCAGATGCCATTTGCTCCGCTAGCCGGTCAAGAAGCCGGAAGTTGAGGTCACTTCCGGTGTTCCCTTCCATCAGCGCATGTGCACTACTCTAGCTGTTGGGGCTGGACATCTAGCGGTACAGTTTGGTGAGATAGGTGTGGTCTGCCCCATGGCCAGCCCACACCTTTAAGGTCTCAGCAGAAACTGGGCTAAGGACAGAAGACATCTGCCCTGAGGTTACTCAGGACTGCGTCTGAGTGAGAGAGTAAGATGTTGAGGCTACAGAGACCTTTATTTCTATAGTATGCTGGGAAGCGCTGACCAGTGCTGGGCCAGAAGAAACCACCACGCTGGTGTGCTCTTCTCCCTGGTTAGCTTTGAGATTGTCTCTATATGTTGCCCAGACTAACTATTGCCATATGTGCTCAAGCAGTCTTGATACCCCGCGTACCCCTCCAGAGTAGCTGAGTCTGGAAGCACAGCTGGTTCCTTGGAGCATTCTTTTATCTAAAGTGCTTCCGGTTTGTGTGTTCTTGGCTTTCCTTAAGTAAACGGTTTTGAACATTTTTGAAAAATCCAAATACCTACCCAAAACTGCATGCGTTTAGCCTCTGTTTGCCTCCAGGACATGGTATTCTATCCACACGATCACACCTCCTTCTCTTCCCTCTCACTGTGATTGCAATGCCTCCCCAAATTCATACGCAAAATCCTAGCTCCCAGAGGATAGCATTAGAAGGCGGGGGACTTTGGAAGAGTCATGAATGTTTACCTTATAAAAGAAACTTCAGAGAACTAGCCAGCACTTCCCACCAGATGAGGACCCATCAAGATGGCCCTAACTATTAAAGGTCCTTTGCAGATACGGGGTCTGCCAGTTCACGAGTCTTGGACTTCTCCACGTCTAGGAATACGAGAAACCAATCTCTTATCTATAAACTATCCTGTCCCAACTCCTCATCCATTCTTCCATGACTTTCTGTGAGTGATATCATATTTCTCAAACATGCTGGGGATATAACTCAGTGAAAAAGTACCTGTTAGGTATCTGGGAGGCCCTGTATGGGTCCTAGCATTACAAAACTAAAAAGCCAAACCAAAAAAAAAAAAAAAAAAAAAAAAAACAAAACAAACAAAAAAATCAAAAAACAAAACAAAACAAAAAAACAAAACAAAAAACCCAAATATTTCCCAAACTTGCTTCTCTACTTAATTGTCTTTACCTTTATCCAACAGTAACTAAACTTTATCCATCCAGTTAAGTAAAATAGGTACGGTCTGATTATGTCACCATTCAGACACTTTCTACTGACTTTCTCTTGTCCTCGGGATAGTGACTAAAGTCTTCAGTGTGACCATTTCTGTTACTTCTCTAGCCATGCTATCTGGCTACATGTGGATTTTCAGTTCAGTATACCAATTTCTTCCATGCAAACTGTGCATATGTCCAGGGGACACACGTTGCTCAGTTAGAGACTGACCTTAGGGCTTCATTCATTGCTAGGCTAGGCACTCAGTTCAGGCACTATTTTTTATGCATTGAAACCACATGTCACAAAAGGAAAGGTAAGACTGTCTAAAAATCTGTGACGGTTTGACACCCAGAGACTCATATATTTGAATGTTTGGTGTTCGTTTGGTAGACTGTTCAGGAAGGATTAGGAAGTGTGGCTTTGTGAAGGTGTCGGTGGGCTTTGACGTTTCAAAAGCCCACACCACCACCACCACCCACTACCCACCACCCAATTCAACCCCACCCCACCCCTGCTACCTTAGATGTGAACTCTGAGCTCCTGCTCCAGACCATGCCTGCCTATCTGCCCCCATGCTTCCCACCATGATGGAAATGGCCTAACCCTCTGACCCTAAGCAAAGCCCCAGTTAAACGCTTTCTTTTTAAAATTGCCTTGGTCATGGTATCTCCTCACAGCAGTAGAACAGTAACTAAGACAGAAACCCAAGAAAGATAAAACAGTAACCATGTCAAGTGTTTTCTTGTCCCAGAAACTCAGGAGGCTGAGGCAGGAGGATTGCTTAAGTCCAAGAATTTGGGGCCAGCCCAGGCAACAGTAAGACCCCATCAACCCACCCCAACCAGAGACCCAATTAGTAAATTAAGAGACAGCAACAATCTGGAACCCAGACCTGCTGTTAATTGGCTGGCTATTTGATGTAGTCTAGAGCATGTGGATTCTGAAGATTTGTGGGGTTTTTTCCCTAAAATAGTAACAGCAACAGAAAGTCTCCTAAGTCTGCTGCATTAGATGCGCTCAGTCCCCACGACGTGGAAAAAGATGTCTTGTGTGTCTAGTACTTACCAACATCTGTTGCTTGTAACCAACACCGTCTTTATTTCAGTAGGAAAATGTTTATTCCAAAGACTAGTCAGCAGGACTATTTTAATAGATATTTCAATTTCCCATAGGAACCATGAGCCATGCACGACAGGTGTAAGGAAGTCTGCAGGTGATATGGTCCCACGGGTTTGCAGGAACTGGTGTAAATTGTGCTCCTTACTTTCACTGTTAATTCACGGGGATGTCCGGCTGTTTTTTACTGGCAGTTTGGAAACTGAGAATTTGGTCCCTTGCATTTTGACAAGTGACAGCTGTTTTCATTACACACGTGGTCTGCTGGGCATGGGTGTACATGAGCAATCCCAGCATTCCACTGGTTAAGACAGGAGGATTGCAAGTTTGAGGCTAGCCTGAGTTATGCAGGAGATTGTATCAACCCCCACTGCAAAAAGAAAACCAACAATTACACAAGAATGTATTACAAAAGAATGGGAGAAACCGTTTTCAAGTTGTATCTCATAAGGACTTCATCCCAGAATATTTAAAGAATTCTTACAACCCAGCAATAAAAACGACACTCTGTTTTAAAAGGGCCACAGAGATAGTCCTGGTGGCTCAATCTGCAACCCCAGGAAGCCTGCAAGCCTGACCAGCCTGGCCAGCCTAAGCTACAGAGCAAGACTCCAGCTCGAAAACCACAAAGATCAAAGAACTTGGCAAACAGAGGTAGGAGCACTATCTCAAATTCATGGCCAGCCTGTTCTATGTGGTGAGTTCTAGGCCAGCCAGGGCTACACAGCAAGATCTGTCTCAAAACACCAGAGGGCAGGGGAGTTTCAAATAGCCATTTCTTCAAAGCAAATATAAAGACAAGAAACAAATACACTAGTCACCAGAGAAGAGAGAATCGAGGTCATGGGAGACCACTTTACTGGGACTGTGATAGCAGCGACCACAAAGACAGATTCCACAAAACTGGACAAAGTGACACATGCCTGTAGTCCTGATCCGAGGAGGTGGAGGCAGGAGGATCATCAGCTAGGACTGTGAGTCCTATGCCAGACACAAGAGCCTGCCTCAGAAAGCTAAAATCTGTAACAAGACAATAATAAGTTACGTTGAAGGTGTGGAGAAACTGGAACGCTCGTACACTGCTGGTCAAAATGAAAAGTGTAGCGTAGCCACTCTGGAAAACCGTTTGATGTTTCCTAGAAAAGTTTTAAAAATTATCATATGACCTAGCGATGACCTTTGCCCAACCTCAAGACATGTACCTGTGAGGAATGAAATACAAAGACTTGAGTACAGTGTTCACAGGCACTACTCTGTTCACAGTAGCCAGGGTGCAATTACACAATTCCATCAACCAATGGATGGAATGAAGGCCCCTTCCTACACAACGAGGGAGCGAAACGCTGACATGCGACATGGTGTGCACAGAAGATACTGTGCTCCAGTGGCATAAGCTGTGACAGGAGCAGGCAATGACTACCAACGTTTAAGGGTACTTCTCTGTGACACTGACAATATCCTGAAACAAGACTGTGGTGACAGAGGCACAGCTTTAAATACTGTATAGTAACCACTGAACTGTGTACTGTAAATGCACAAGTTTTCTGATGCATGTAATACTTCAATGAAGCAATAAAAAGAGACATTTCAGTTTTGGGAACAGTTGGAGGGAAAATTGAACAGTCTTTGGCACTGTGAGGAGACTATGCCAGTTTTATTGGGAGTGACAGTTGTATTGTGGGATTGGTTTACACTTACCTGATGGATAGGAAACAATGCCCTTTTTGGTGCATAGACCTCCACTACCTGTCCACGTTTCCTTTCTCCTTGGGTCTCCCTGGGGCTGACTCAGGGATCAAACACCAAAAGCAGGAATAACCCCTAAGCTGACACCAGTATGTGCTAGGCAGGACCCAGAAATATGGCAGAACCAATGGGATGGGCGGGAGCCAGAGCTGATGTGAAAGGAGAAAGGAGATTTTCTTATGTTGGGGTCCAGCAAAAGGACGCTGGCCACAGGGGACTAGGTCAAGACTCTGTGCAGAGGCTCTGGTGAAGCATGAATGGGGGAAGGAGATGAGGGAACGCCTGCATCTGAATACAGTACCCAAGAGCCTTCCGTGCCATCGACCCTTATGCCATCAGTTGTCGGCAGGTGAGCCCCATGCAAAGGAAAACTGGGCTGGGGACAGGCAGGCGAGGCAGCAGCATGAGCTTGACACCTTTGGGAAAAGAAAAATGTTCACTGTGAGCTTGTCACATAAAGGCTTGAAGAGGTGCCCGAAGACGCTAAAGGATTACTGATGTGTAAGCTGAAGAGAGGAGACATACTATGAAATATCCCAAGTAGCAAAACTCTACCAAGCCTTCCTCTGCCAACCCTCACAAACAATCCTAGCTTCCATCTTTTTGGATGTCCCATCCTGCAGGACAGTCAACGAGGCTCCAGAGGGTACCTGGGAGAGAATGGGGGACAAGAGACATGAAGAAGGACGCCAAGACAAGAGTCTGATCGAGGTGACGAGTTTAATGCTTGCAGGCTCTGGTTATGTACAGTAGCAAGGCAGGGGGAAGAGGAAGTCTTCAGGGGGCCGGGAGACCCTGATGTACTAGCCAATAGGGTAGCTGGCTCACCCCTGTAGGATGTTGGCCTAGGTCTGGTAGGAAGTTGACCCTTAGCAAAGGTCACAATCTGTGGGGTCTGTGGAAATTGGCTCTCAAAAAGGTCACAAGCCCTGGGTCTGTAGGGGTCTGTAGGGGTCTGTAGGGGTCTGTAGGGGTCTAGGGGTCTGTAGGGGTCTGTAGGGGTCTGTAGGGGTCTGTAGGGGTCTGTAGGAAGCTGGCTCCAACAAAAGGTCAGGAGCCTCCACTTGGCAAACCTGTTGGAACACCAGATTGGTATCAGCACTTCTGTAAGTTTAGCTAGAACATTAGGTTTTTTCCACTGAGCTTGTCCTTCAGGTGAACTGTCATATATTCTTTGTGTGTCCTAATTAGCTCAATGTTGGGGTCTCAGGCAAGTCGGCTCCCCACATTTGGAGATCCCCTTTTAGTGACCAAGTTGACCCAAGACACACAGACATAGTAAGTTGACCAAATAACGGTCCTCCACAAAAGGAACGTTTTATACTACTGAAGATCTTGAGATGTGGGGATTACCCTGCCATACACAACATGAGCATCAAGAATGCAGGGGGCTGCTAGCAGCTGGAAAAGTCAAGGAAACCAGTTCACCTCAGGGAATATCCTGCCCAAGGAGACTTTGGCTGAAGCTGATTTCAGACCTTTAACCTCCAGCAGTAAAAGAAATGTTTTGTGTTAAGCTACCAAGTTTGGACTCAACTGTTATAGCACCAGTAGAAAACAAATTCAGACATGACTAAGAAGTTACTACAAGGCAGCAGAGAAGGTGGCCTAGAGGAAAGTAAGTGTGTGTGTGTGTGTAAGGCCAGGCTGAATATTGAAGATAAAGGCAGTGACTTGATATTGATGCCTTCAGAAGAATGCCCACCATGATATATAATACATTTATGTATGTATATATGTATGTGTATATATGTATACACACACACACACACACAATCTGCCTGGATGGAGAAAGAGGACGCCTTCCCCAGGGTGACTACTGACTGGGCTCTACTTTCTACTTTAAGAAAACAAGATTTTGGTATGGAAAGGTGTCCCAGACCCCGTTCTGGAACTCTAACATTTTATATAAATATATTATTCTGTCATTTAAAAAAGGCTATGGAGGTACAATTCACCTATCATAAATTAATCTATCTCAATAACTTTCCTGCAGTCCTTAACCGTATACCCACCCCATGATCTAACTGTAGACACTGAGCATGCCTAGTCACGGTGTTAAAGCTAATGGCTTACTCAAGAACGGAGAATCCCCTGCCCTCCAGAGCCGTACTTCCTTCTCCCGGGGGCTCTCCCTTATAGCCTGGGCTAGAGTTGGGACGCCTTTTGTAAATCAAAAGATCCCTCGAATATAACTTAAATGAAAGTGCCATCTACTTACTTAGGAACTGTTAATCACATAAATACATCCCTATTCTCAAATTGTCTTTTGTTAAGAAGTTACAGCAGGGTGTGGGGTCACACACGTTTTTACGAGCTCTTGGGAGGCAGAGGCAGGTAGAGCTCTGAGTTCCAGGCCAGACCGGTCTACAGAGTGAGTTCCAGCACTGCCACGGCTATGTAGAGAGACTGGTCTTAAAAATAAGTAATGAAAAGCCACCACCACTAAAAAAGTTAGCTGCAGAAAGACTATGAGAGGACTCTCCGGGGACTGCTTTCTTGGCATTCTCGAGCACTGCTCAAGTGTGCACATGAAAACAACTCTATTTTAGAAGAGAAAGCAACAAGGAGAATTTAATTAAGGATTAATTAATTAATTGAAGCCACCTGCAGCTCATCCTGACCGTTCCTCAGTAACCGGCCTTCACTCTGCCGAGACCTCAGCTCTGCGCGGCCCACACCCGGATCAGCTGTCCTTACCCAGAAGCCCCCTCGGCCTCTTTTTGAGGTCCTTACCACTTGATTATTCACCCATCACTCCCCACGGGCCGCTCGCTCTGTTGTGAGTCACAAAGATACTCTTACAGGCAAGTGAGAGAAGGGAGAGACCAGAAGCCTTTCCCTAGGACTCTACAGCAAACAGCATCGCTTCAGTTCCCGTGGTGGAGCCTATGGTGCTGGTGGAGGTTTGAGCTTTGGCGAAAGCACTTGCCACAGTGGCTGCACTGGTATGGTTTCTCCCCAGTGTGGATTCTCTGGTGCAGTTTCAGAGTTGACTGCCTCCCAAAGCAGTTTCCGCACTCCCCACAGATGTAGGGTCTCTCCCCGGTGTGCACTCTTGTGTGTCGCTTCAGCTCTGAATTCCACGTGAAGCTTTTCCCACAGTCGTCACATCTGTAAGGTTTGGCGGAGTGGGCTGCCTGGTGACCAAGGCGCTGCAGAAGGCTGCTCAGGCTCCTCCGGCCTCCTCTGCTTCTCCTTAGCTCTCTCAGCGGGGGTCCCCTGAGGGGGTTGCTGATGTATTCCAGCTCTCTGCAATGTCTCTGGTAGTAGGGAAGTGGCTTGGGAGACTGTGGGGGTCTGACCTGCCATTGCAACAATCGGAGGTCACTTGCGGTCACTCCTCCTGGCTCAGGGCTGTGCAGGGTACCCCCTTTAGGTCTTCCACGTAAGACTGTGCATGCCTTTGCGCCTCTGGCGCCCTCCGGGTGTGGATTTTCCTTGTCATCACTTCTCATTCTGGAGGACTCTGTAATTAGAAAGAATATGCTCTGTTTTCTGCACTTAGAAGAAAGAACTCCAGGAAAAGAAGTTTTAATATGTTATGAGGTTTGTCAGAGGGTCGGCAGCCTTCTGCTGGTGACACGTGTGCATCAGCCTCCCCTGGACCCATCAACAAGGGGCTCTGTACACTTGATGTTGGTAAGCCAGAATCTCCGAGGCTTAGGCCTGGAAATCTGCAGTTAGCTAGTGCCTGGGAGTATCCCTAATTTATAGTAAAGCTAGGGACCAAATTCTCCTTCTGTCTCCAATCTTTAAGAAAAGGTATAGAAAAACAGAATAGAAAAAGAATCAGAACGAAGAACCAACAGTGAAAAGGAAGACAATCGACCGGTTATTATTTATTGACAGCGTCTACCGTATCACCTAGGTTGACTTCAAACTCTAGGGCCGAAGTGACCCTCCAAGTAGCTGGGGCCACAGACGTGCACTGCTGCACCTGGGTAAAGTCGGGTTAAAACCCCAATACTCAAAACAATTATTTGAATAAATACCTCTCCCTTACATGGACAAAGATGGACAGCCTCCTTCCCTTGAAAGGATGATAAGTCCAGGGACTATGTTGTTTTTCTCATTACACAGTTGACAGCCTAAGTATTTAGAAAATGGAATACAGACTAGATGTGTATCCTAGTTAGTCCACCTTCTGACAGGACTGAGGATCAAGATGGATCAGAGCTAGGCTAGGCCAGGGAAGTGAAGAATCAGTAAAGCATTCAGCAACAGGGCCTGCAAAGTGCAAAGCTTGTTCTCATGAGCTGTAAACACACTCGCTGTGGCAGCCACCAGAGAGACGTGACTGCCTAGCACTCAAAGTGCTTCATGGGGCTGAGGGGCTGAGTTCTAACTTTTCATTCACTTAACACGCAATGAGGAGCTCAGACAGTATCGCCAAGTGATTTCATCAAGGTTTTGCTCTGTTCACTTTCTGAGACGGGGGTCTCGCACGGCCCAGGCTGGTCTCAAACTCACCGCATACGGGAAGATGATGGTAAGCCCCTGACCTTCTGCCTCCGCCTCCCTGGTGCTGAGATCCTGGGCTCTCATCACCACGCCTGCCTTCATCAAGGTTCTCAAGAACAATCACTGGATTCTCACAAGAATCTCAGTCTGACTGAACATCTACCTAAATTTATGTGCTGTCAGTCCCCAGTGTAGAAGTATCAGGAGGTGACTGAGTCATAAAGATGGAGCCCTCATGAATAGAACTGGTGCCTCAGTTGCTGTTTTTCTTTTCAGCCACATGGGACACATGGCAGGTGCTACCTTGTGGTTCTCAGACACTGCACCTGGTGGTACCAACTTTGGGCGTGTGTGTGTGTGTGTGTGTGTGTGTGTGTGTGTGTGTGTGTCTGTGTGTGTGTGTCTGTGTCTGTGTGTGTGTGGTGTGTGTGTGTATGTCTGTGTGTGGGAGGTGTGTGTATGTCTGTGTGTGGGAGGTGTGTGTATGTCTGTGTGTGTGTGTGTGTGTGTGTCTGTATGTGTGTGTCTGTATGTGTGTATGTTGGGGATGGTTGTAGGATTGTGTGTGTGTGTGTTGGGGATGGGTGTTTGTGTGTGTGTGTGTGTGTGTGTGTGTGTGTGTTAGAAGACGGTTGTAGGATTTGTGTGTGTGTTTGGGATGGCTGTTTGTAGGATTGTGTGTGTATGTGTTGGGGATGGTTGTTTGTAGGACAAAGCGTGTGTGGAGGTCACAGGATACACCTTACAGGATTGATTCTCTTCTTCCATCCTGGGGGCCCCAGAGATTGAAGTCAGGTTGTCACACTTGGTGGCAAGTGCCTTTACCCACAGAGCCATCTCACTGGCCGAGACATATAATTTGATTAACATATGGAATAATGCCAAACATAACTCATTAGGGAAATGAAAATCAAAACCTCAAGGGATATTACATCATCATGAACCAGCTGGAAGGAAGTGCTGGCGAGGAGATGGAAAAGCACCCTCCGTTTTGTGGACAGGACCCTCAGACGGTGCAGCCACTTGACAAATGAATCCAGCAATTCATGAATTCAGTAAACAAACAAGCAAGCTAAAAAACCAAACGGGCCAGGTATGGTCATGTAGGCCTTTAATCCTGGTCCTTGGGAAGCAGAGGCAGGTGGATCTCTCTGAATGCAAGGCTAGCCTGGTCTACATAATGAATTCCAGACCAGCCTGAGCTGCACAGTGAGATACTGTCTCAAAAAAAGTTATCATATGTAATTTTAAAAGGCCAGAAAAATGGGTTAGTAAGCAAAGGCTCTGGCTACTCAAGTCCAGAGACCAGGGTCTGATCTCTACAACCCAAGGAAAGGTAGAAGGACAGAAATGATTCCACAAAGTTGTCCTTTGACCTCCATATGTGCACTGTGACACCCCCCAACACACACACACACACACACACACACACACACACACACACACACACAAATAATAAATTTTAAAAGACGTGTATATGCAACACAAATTGCATTTGCAGAACCATGAGAGGCCATGATGGAAAAAGGCCGCTGAGAGGATCCAGAGTGTTACCTGTCTCAGTCAATCTGAGGGCTGGTTCCTGGAGGAGAGACTTCTCCCAGTGGTGGGGACTCAGCTGCTCATGAGATCTTTCCCAGGAAGGCTCTGCCAGAGAGTTCTCTTGAATATCTCTGCTAGGAGTCTGGGGTTGAAAGTCTCGAAGTTCTTGTTCTATAAGCTGAGCTCCTGTTTTCTCCAGGAGCACCTTCTGCCCTTGCATACAAACGGTCACCTAGGAAAGGGCTATCCATTAATTCTCCATTCCTTGATGGACTGGGAGCAACATGCCACCCACTGCTACAGAATGACAGACCTCTTTACCCTGGGAAGACCTGGTAATGACCTAGAGTCCAAATTCTGTAGAGACCCCCAAAAGCAGGTGAAGGGAAGAGCATACAGAGCAAAAACAATGAGGTTGCCTCACAGTCAGCCCAGCACACTCCCCAGGTAGGTGCCCACAGCTTGAGCCAAGATCGTCAAAAGAGGGCTGGCAAAAATACCAGACTCATGAACAGTGCTCCCTGGATCTCCCACCCCTCTCTACTTCTGCTAGAAATAGGCCTTGTGGGAACAGAACCAGTATGGAAGGGGCCACTGAAAACCATTCCAACTTGGTTTTTCTGTCAGAGGGGACCAGGATACTCAGCTTTAACAAGGCTGCCCCACTTGCTTTCCCTCAGTGGCTCCAGCTGGGGTTTCACTTGGGGGAGGGGGTGGGGCCAGACGGCAACACCAGAGATCTGAGCTGAGACTTCCCCATTCAAAAGCAATATGGTGGGGTTGGGGATTTAGCTCAGCGGTAGAGCGCTTGCCTAGCGAGCGCAAGGCCCTGGGTTCGGTCCCCAGCTCCGAAAAAAAAAAAAAAAAAAAAAAAAAAAAAAAAAGCAATATGGTAGGCACTTCACTGGAACAAAGTCCACAGAGCTTCACCAAAATTAGTTTCTTAGGGAACAGGCTAGACCTGTGGGCTAAGAATTCTGATTGTAGCAAAGCTTCAAGATGTGGGCCAGGGAAGATCTGACAGGAGAGATTCCTTAAAGCTACGGTCCCGGGGTCTATGAAGGAATAGCTTACTCCTCTGTTTCATCACTGAGTGCCAGGGGCTCCGGTTTTCTGAAACTCTGTTACAACTTTGTGGGTCCGGATAAGGGAAGTTCCTCCAGGCTGGAAGAACTTTTGAAGCCATCCATTCCTCTGGAATCTCTAACTAGGGATTGTGAGACAACAAAGACATTACCTAAAACCCGCAGAGAAAGGACCCTCCTTACCCACTGCTTTGGTTTTTTAGACGCTGTGTGCAAATCTTCCACCAGGGTCACAATCTCCCTGCTGCTCTTTGGATATCGATGCCAGACCTGTGCCTGGATCTCTGGAGGTAGGATGACCAGAAACTGCTCCATCACCAAGAGCTCCAAAATCTGCTCTTTAGTGTGTAGTTCAGGCCGCAGCCACTGTCTGCAGAGCTGTCGAAGGCAGGAGAGCGCTTCCTGGGGCCCAGACACTTCTTGATAACAAAAGTGTCTGAAGCTCTGGCGAGAAAGCTCCGGGTCAGGACTGGCTTTTCGCTGAGGTGGGGCGCGTTTTTCTTCCAGCTTCATTATTATGTGTCTGTCTTGCTTGTCAGAATCCTCAGTGGGGTTACTCAAAGTTATTTCCATTTTAGCTGCCATCTTGGGGGCTCTGGGAACAATGTCACTCTAATCACGAACTGATTACGTCTTCTGGGTCATTGCTCTGGAGAAATCTGATGGCTAGAAAAATGTTAGGAATGAAGCTCCTTGGAAGTGTTAGGGAAGGGCCACAAAGACATACTTTTATCATCTGCTAGTCTTTATCCCAGACTCTGAAGACAAGATAGTTCCTGGTCTTTTCGTCAGTTTTTAAGGAGAAAAGTCATAACGTCCCAGAAGGGCACTGGAAGGAATATTTTATTTTGGTATCTGGCGAAATTCACAACACGATCTAACAGGCTGGTAGAGGAATCCCCAGGGAAAGTTTAAGATATCTTGCAAGTAGCTCGCACCAACTCTCCCGCATCTGGCAGACACCGACCTGATCCAGTACCTCAGAGCGAAGCAGAGCCAAGGCCACACCGCGGCCACAACGTGGTTAGGGGTAGGGAATGCGGTTCCGCGGCCCAGCCAGCTCCGCCTGGCGAGGCTGCAGCAAGGGGACACGCAGGTCCACCGCAGTGTTGGGTGTCAGCTCCAGTAGCCACCTGCGACACCAAGTTCTGAGGCAGCTCAGAAGCCAGCGCCAGCCTGCAGGTGACCCACCTTTCCAGAGACTGGACACCGGGAACCCTAGAGCACAGTCTAGGGGCGGGGCCGGAGCCCGGCCGCGGAGACGCCCACTGGCTCCAAGAGCTACCCACGGAAAGGCCCGCCTCTCCTCTACAGGATTGGGTCTTCGGGACATCGATAATCGTTTATTAGCCGTTTGATCTATCAATCAGTCGCAGTGCCTCCTGGGAGTGGTAGTCCAGTGGCTAGTCCAGGAGCGTGCGCAAAGTGCTGCCTAATTCCTAGATAGTTGGCTATCGCTCTGTTGGTTGAGGAAATTTGGGAGAGCAGGAAGTGCGGGGCTCGAGCGAGTCCTCCGTATGGAGGGCTCTTCAGGTCAGGTATCACATTGGCTAGGAGGCCCTGCCTCTTAGGACAAGTCTGTGTGGTACTTGAAGCAGGACCCAGGAACCCCTGAAAACTTTCTCTGATCTCACCTCTAAGGTTTTTCCTGCTCTGTATGGTCTAAACCTCTCAAATGACTCAACGAATGCTAATAAGTGTGGGGGGGGGAAGTAGTCTGCCCACCACAAGGGCTGTCAACCTGGTACCATCTACGATGTGCAAGGGCAATCCCTGTCTTCACAATCAACGAAGCAGTAATTCAGTGATGAATGGAACATAATGTGGGAGGCTTTAAACCAGGAGAGCATCTATTAGACTTTCTTGAGTTTCGCGAGTTACGGAATATGAGAGAAAGGGTAAAGCAACTATAACTTGTATTACTGAAGATCGACCTTAACTTTTCCACACGTCTTCCTATGCTTGGAGACTTTAGACCCTCTCCCCACATACTAACGGCTTAGCATTTCCGAAAACCGTTTCTCTATGGTTTTTGCCTTTCTTCCACAGTTCTCTTTTATTTTAAATTTATTTTTAGGTGTATGGTGTCTTGCCTGTATGTATGTATGTATGTGAACCACATGCATGCCTGGTGCCCATGAAAGCCAGAAGAGAATGTTGGAATCCCCTGAAACCGGAGAGTTGTGAGCTGTCTGTCATGCGGGTGCTGGGAATCAAACCCCGATCCTCTAGGAGAGCAGCCAGTGCTCTACACAGTTAGAGCCACCTTTTTTTTTTTTTTTTTCCCGGAGCTGGGGACCCGAACCCAGGGCCTTGCGCTGCGCCTAGGCAAGCGCTCTACCACTGAGCTAAATCCCCAACCCCGAGAGCCACCTTTTTTTTTTACTTTTTATATACAATCTTTTTGTGGTTCTGAGACTTCTCACAATGTGGCCCAGTGTATAATCCTTCCATCTCTGCTTCCCCAGTACTGGATGATAGACACGTGCAAGCATGCTCTAGAAAACTCTTAATTATTTTTTTTTCTTGAGGCTGAGAGACAGCTCAGTTGATATAGTGCTTACCACACAAGCAGGAGGACCCATGTGAAAAATCTGGATGTGGTGATGAGCTCTTGTAATCCTGATGCTGGGGGGGGGGAGGTGGAGGGAGGGCAGGTGGACCATTGGAATTCCACCTACCCTAGCCTAGGTACTAATTTCTAGGCCAATGAGAGGCTCTGCCTCAAAATAACAAGGTGGAAAAACCAAGCAAGCAAACTAAGGTGCCTGGAGGCAGGTGCTTGCTCTTCCAGAGGACTTGAGTTGTATTCCCAGCACTGGGTCAGGCAGCTCACAATCATGTATAACTCCAAATCCAGGGGATCCATCACCTCTGGCCTCCACTGCCACCTCACATGTACATACCCACACATAGGCACACATACCTACATATAATTTAAAGTAATAAATCTTTAAAAAGCAGCCGGGCATAGTGGTGCATGTCTTCAATCCCAGCACTCAGGAGGCAGAGGCAGGCTGATCTCTGTGAGTTCGAGGCCAGCCTGGTGTACGGAGTGAGTCCTAGAACAGCTAGGCCACATAAGACTATGTCTTGAGAAAAACAAGAGTTTTAAAAGCATGTAACAAACCGTGGAGCCCAGCATGGCCCCGGTGGGGACATAATGACATGGTACCTGCCCCAAGTTTATTGTTTGTGCTTAACAAAGGCAGACAGATCTCTGAATTCTCTTGCACTGTTAAGAAAAAAAATATGCTTGCTGTCTCTTAAGAATCAAAGGGCTAGGGCTGGAGAGATGGCTCAGAGGTTAAGAGCACTGACTGTTCTTCCTGAGGTCCTGAGTTCAATTCCCAGCAACCACGTGGTGGTGGCTCACAAGCATCTGTAATGGGATCTGATGCCCTCCTCTGGTGTCTGAAGACAGCTACAGTGCACTCATATCTATAAGTATTTTTAAAAAAGAATCAAGAGGAGAGCAAGGAGTGCTGACTCATAAGATAATCAAAAGGAAACCTGGAGTAAATGACTGGATTGATATGCAAAGTAAAAGACTGGACCTGTGTTCTGCAGGGGATGAGTTAGGTAGAGAATTCTTTTGGATAAAAAGAGAGGACAGCTGTGGGTGTGTGAACCTCGCTAGGACAGACAGAACGTGCACTTTACTCTATGCTCATTGTGGAGAATAGGTGCATACCACTTCCTCAGGGTGAACCAGAGATTCAGTACCTTTTGCTGGAAGGAATGTCCAGAAGGGAAGCTCATTGGCTAAACCCTCAGGGCTTCTAGACTCCTCATTAGCATGGAGAACTCTGCCTTGTGTGCTATTAGTGGCCATGTTCTTTATGTGGGGAGCTGTGGTCACTTGTTCCAGGTCAGGAATCTGGTCGGGAGTAAGTGAAACACCTGCCGTCCTCAGGTATGAGGGGACCGGGGTTTCTGAACCCACTCAACCTTACCATGGTTTTAAGCATGGTTCACTGCCTCACAAATTGCTTGAAGAACTGGCAGACAGACAGACAGACAGACAGACAAGCAAGCAGGACATGGACAGAGAGATCTCTTAGAATAGCAGTTAGAACACATGTTGTGAGCTTGGATTCAACTTAGTGTCTCTCAGAACCCATCTCCATGCCGAGGGGCTGTTCCTTGGCAACAAGCAAAAACCTAATCAAGATGTCTGCTAAGAGAGTGTTTAAAAATGACTCTTGGCCTTTTCCCATAGCACCAGGAGTGAGAGAGGTGGAGCACGGGTGTCCTAATGGAGGCTGCCTCCCTTTCTGTGAAGGTGCTGGGGTTGCAGTTGCTGCAAGATCTCCAGGGGCTCCCCGAGTAATGTTTACAGCCCCCTTCCAACTCACCCCCACCTGGCAGTTGCTGGGCTCTATTCCTGGAAGGAATCCACTGAGGCAGTGTTGGAGAGGTCTGAGGGCTGTCGGTTAAACACCCCAGCCCTCAAGACACCTACAGATTCATTTTCTCATTTATTGAAGTAGTAGAGATCGAATGGAGAGCCTCTTGCATTCCAAGCAAGCATCTGTGCGGAGGAGAGCTTTTGGGGCCACTTGGCAGGAATTAGACATTGGGCCAGGACAGGGAAGTTAGCTCAGGCAGGAATCTAATTTTAAGCTAGAGTAAAGAAGTAGGCTTCAGGCAAGAATATGACTTTGGGCTAGGACTGGGAGTTAGGCTCAGGTATGTTGGTCATCCCGATGAGCCTTAGAAACAGTGACCACAGGGCTTTGTTTATTGTTTCACTCGTTCCTTAACCTAGAACTGACCTTATTACTTGCATGTATTAAAATGGTATAAAATCAGACTAGGGAAAAAATAAATTCACCTCAGCCTCAGAACTGGCTTGAGTCATGCTACAATGCTGTCTAACTGTCTTTTTTCTTTTTAATCCTCACTCCTGCACTGGAGAACCTGTTGACTGACTTGAGCTGGCTTGGTCAGTCTGTCCTCTCACTGAGTTGCACACCATTGCTTCAACCATTTTGTTTTTTATAATAATTTTTGAGAATTTTTTTATTTAGTTAATTACTTTCCATGTATTTGGGTGTTCTGTCTGAATGTATGTCTGTGCACCAGGTGCATGCCTGGAACCTTTGGAGGCCTGAAGAAAGCATTCAATCCCCTGAGACTGGAGTTAAAGACAGTTGTGATCCACCATGTGGGCACTGGGAATCAAACCCGGGGCCTCTGGTTTGATAGCCTCTTGGCTCTCCAGCCTCCATTGTTGATAATTTCATACTGTGGGCATGAAAGCGTGATCATATTCATCCCTCAATTTTTAAAGGAAGGACAAGTGGGCTTAGTGGAGCTCACTTCTAATCCCTGCACTCTGAAGTCTCAGGCAGGAGGGTTGCCATGGGCTGAAGGCCAACCTGACCTACAGCAAAAAGTACTAAGTCATTAGGGATTCTTTGCAGCAGAGACCCGTGATGACCTTGCTTCACTCCCAGGGACTTTTTCTCCCCTTCCCCCATGGCTTCCACTCCAACTCCTAGTCAATTTTAAGGAGTCATACTTTCCAGAAGGACGTTCCGAACTCCAAAATGTTTAAAGAATGGCTCTATTTTCTCCCTGTATTTCTTGTAGTTATTTCAAAACTCAAATGAATTGAGCAGAGGACACAACTGCCCTGTCTATTTGTAATTACGACTCCCATGAGCCAGCCACATTCTGGTTCCAGATTAATTGCAGGAGCTTGGGCACCAAAAGCTTGAACCTGATCTGATCTGATCTGATCTGAGTGTGCTGATTGGCATTTTGTGCCTTCAAGATGATATACTTTGACGAGATCACCAAGGTACTGCTAGTTGGCTCATCCCGGAGATTTGGGAAACTAAGTTGTGGCTTTGATCTGAACTGGAGAAACAAATTTAGGCTAGGATAATATTGTTAGGGGAATTACGAAAAATTGGAAGGCAAAAATGTATCATCGTTTGTTCCATTCTATCCAAGGGACAAGACAACCCAAACCAGCAAATGTGAAAATGGTCTGCATGGAGCGTTGGTTCTTACCATAAGAAGGTGATGGATAACACTTAGTATAATTTCACTCACTAGCAATCACCAAGCATAGACTTTGTAACAGGTGTGCAAATAAATAACAGATATGGAAACGGAGCCAAAGATCCTTTGAAATGACTCCTAAAACCTATTGATTTTCTTTTTTCTAATAATGTAGTCGCTGAGCAACTGTCCCATGTTAGGGTGGCTTCTGTTAGGGGAAAGGGTGTGTGAATTGTATGAGTTTTTTTTTTTTTAAATTTTTTTAAAGCCATTCTAGTAATGAGCAGAGTCATTTAAGATAATACAAGAAGATACAAGAAAAGGAAAATAAAAACTGGAGAGAATTCTTAGAAGAAATTTTATGAAAGATTATAAGTAAAGTTGAAGTGTATACTAAGGTAGAGACAGAGGAGGAAGCATGATAGAGACGAAGAAGTCATCACGAGGGGAAATGGACCTGAGCACATGACCAGAAAAAAACAGCAAGAATCTGGGGTACATGACTGGAGAGGTAGCAAAGCCAGCAGTTAGAAGAATAGATTGAAGATAACCATAGTCCGAGTGTCATTTATTTGTAAGCTAGTCCAGGATAGGCTTAAATTGGTTGTACTACAGTGTAGGTGTTAAGGTGCCAACGCACAAGTTTCTTAAGGTAAGTTTTGCTCTAAACCGATTGCTGGGACAGTGGTGCTGGAAGACTAAAACTTGAGGCAGAGGACATGCTTAACGGACGGACTACCCTCCTAAACTTGCTTGAGAAGTCATAGCATATCCCACAATCCACTGAGCAGACTGGTCGCAAACCGGATGACTCTGGCTGTTAGCGGCAACGATTCAAATAAAGTCAGACGGAGACATTTTGGGTTAGCATTGACAGGCAAATGGCCTTGCCTAACTTTTCTCACTAATTATCACATTGGGTAGAAGGTAAACTTGGATGCAGACATACAGAAAAGGGTAATCAGGTGAGAGGGAGGTGGGAAGCACGAGTAGTTAGCCTGCAGTGTTGAGAAGAGACAGAGAACTGGACCACGATGATGGACGGCTAAGACGCCAAGATGAATTCTATTTCCATCTGAGGTTGATACTGCCTGCGTGAATTCATGGAGTAATAGCAAAATTATACAAGAAACGTCACGTTTCTTTCCTTAGAAAATAAAAATTCAGCGGGATTATGTTATAATACATAATGTGGACCTCAGAGTCTGGGACCGTGAGAGAGATCTGTGCTAGGTCAATAGTCCCTGGACCCACTACGATACATACCTGCCCTGTTATCTGTAGCTCATACAGTAATATTTCTGGAAAATAAACAAAGAAGGTTTCGAGTAACACTAGCCATCTTCCAAAAGTGTTGTATTGTCAGGAACACGCCTTGGCTTTACTCATGATGGAACCCCTCATAAAAAGAATGCAAGACGGAGAGGCAGTAAGTGATGGAGAAGATTGTGTTTTCCTCAGCTGGTTCCTCTTCCTTTCCCCAGCAATCTTCCCAGGGCCCCCTTCACTTCTTTATTCCTTAGAGTATAGATGAGCGGGTTCACCATGGGCGTGACCACAGAGTAGAAGAGAGAAATGAACTTTCCCTGGTCCTGATTACTGCTCTTAGCTGGAAGCAGATACCCATAGATAGCAGAGCCATAGAAGAGAAACACTACCACCAAGTGGGAGACGCATGTATTGAAGGCCTTCCGCCGTCCCTCCACAGAGCGGATCTTCATCACAGCCTGAGCAATGAAGCAGTAAGAGACCAGGATGATGCTTAGCGGGACCGCAGTGAAGAAGGTACAAACACCATTGAGCACAGCCTCATTGAGACTCGTGTCCCCACAGGCCAATTTAATCATGGCGGGTACCTCACACAGGAAGTTGTCCACCTTCCGGTGTCCGCAAAACGGAAGCTGCAGAGTGAATGTTGACTGAATCACGGAGTTGCCTAAGCCACCCAACCAGCTAATAGCAGCCAACACCCAGCAGAGCCGAGGATTCATGACGGTCATGTAGTGCAGGGGCCGACAAACTGCCACATACCGATCAAATGCCATTACCACGAGCAGAATGCACTCAGTAGCCCCCAGCCAAAGGAAAACATACAGTTGAGTCACACACCCACCATAGCTGATTGTCTTGTCTGGCCCCCATAAATTTTTCAGCATCTGAGGGACTGAACTGGTAGTAAAAGCCAGGTCCAGGGAAGAGAGGTTGCTGAGGAAGAAGTACATGGGTGTGTGGAGCCGCGCATCGAGGCGGGAAAGCAGGATGATGGTCAAGTTCCCAACCAGCGTCAACAAGTAAGAGGACAGGATGACAACAAAAAAGATGATCTCCAACTGGGGATGGTTAGAGATACCCATCAGAATGAAGCTCCTAGAAGAGGTGTTGCTGCCCACCTCCATCGCCGGCTGCCCCGGTCACCGGAAGTCTGCTCTGAAAATCTCCAGGGCAGACAAGGGAGGAGGGGGCTACTGCCGAACCTGCGACCAGAATGCTCTTCAGGCTCCGCAGTTGAAGACCAATCCGCCCTTTCTGGCCGCGGCTTTCATGCAATCCCTGGCTGTCAGTTGAGCTGGGATATCAAAAGGGACCTAGCACAGAGATGAAAGGAGTGTCTTGTGAGGACGGACTACAGTTAGGGCGACAGGTCAGAGGGGAGCTGGCAAGTTAGATTAGATACCGACCTTCTCAAAACACCAGTTTCCTCAGCCGAGTTTCTCTATGCTCTGAGAAGTGAATTTGGAAAATCTCCCCAGAAGTTACTGATAGACGCCCCCCCCAACCCCCACGGGCTTGAAAGAGGGCTCAGCAGTTAAGAGCACAGACTGCTCTTGCAGAGAATCCATTTTTGGTTCTCACTGACCTTTTCTTGCAACAGCCTATAAGACCAGCTCCAGGGGATCTGACACATACTTCTGGCAACTTCACAGATGTGAACACACCACCCCAAATTCCTGTATACATCATTTTCAAAAAAAGTTTTTTTTTTTTTTTTTTTTTGAGGCAGGCTCTCATTATACTTTCTAAGCCAGACTGGAAGTTGCTGTGTAGACCAGGCTAGCCTTGGTAGATCCCACCTCCTCTGTTTTCTGAGTATTGAGACTAAAGGCATGTGTCACCATGCCCATCAAAACATAAAATCTTGAAAGAAACGTCTTTTCTCTGTCTTTGATAGTCTTCTCTTCTTGCATTGAAACTCCTGGTCTGGAAAGGTCATCACGTGTCTATCGAATCACAGAACAGCGAGATGGTAGGGAGCTAGAGAGATGCTCAGCTGTTGAGAGCTTTGGTTGCTCTCCCAGAGGACCAGGGTTCAGTTCCCAGCATCCACCCGGAGGCTCACAACTGTAACTCAAACGTCAGTGAGTCTGATGCCTTCTCCTGCCCTCCGTGGGCACTGCATGAATGTGGTGCACACACACACACGCACACACACACACGCACACACACACACGTGCACATAAAATAAAAATAAATTTAAAAGACTAACAAGAAGACTGAATATTCACTATATACAAGAGGCATGAATTTGTCAGTGAAGAAGAGGGGTGAATATACAAATAAAACACACGTGCCAAGAAAGCTTAAGTAAAACGTGTGGAAGATGAGGTGGGTTTCCTGTAAGGAAGTTAAAACACTTTACATGTGTCCGTAGTCATGGAAATTGAAGTCTATGCTGTTTACTGCTAAACCAAGGAACCATTCTTAACATCTCAAAAGCAGCAAACAGCCTTGTCAATAACAGGCCAATTAACATCTCCTTTCTTTGTGCAGTGTGTGTGTGTGTGTGTGTGTGTGTACAGAAGTCAACCTTTGGTGTTACTCCTCAGAAGTGGTAGTCCTTGCTTTTTTATTTTTTAAATTATGGTGACCTGGGCTCGTTGATTAAGTTGAGCTGGCTGACCATCAGCCTCAGGGAGCCACCTGTCTCCGAGCCCCGCCCGGTTCTGGGGTTACATGGTGTACTGTCACATCTAACTTCTTGACAGACCATACCCGGCTTTTTATGTAGGTGCTGGGGATTGAACTCAGGTCCTCAGGCTTGTGTGACAAGCACTTTACCAGCTGAGCTATTTCTCCAGACTGCTCTTTCTGCAGGGGTTTCTACCAAGGTCTTTTCTCTTCTTTAGCCTACTAAGTAAATGGATCTAAACAGGAAACAGAAATAATCCGTGGGTCATCTGGAAACCAACAGTTGGGAGAGAATTCTGTCGTTTCTCTGAACTGTGGCCTGTCTGTTCCACAAGGAACCCCAGCTACTGGCCCAACCAGAAGACACATTGTTATTTAAGGGAAGTGCGTGGGTGAGCTTAGGGACTCTTCTTGCAATTGTCAAGGGCCGCTTGACTAAAGATCGAAACTGCCCTCTTTAAACAACATATAACAAAATATTGGTAATCCTGGTGCTAGAATGCACATGGGAGTCCAAGAGGATTTTATGGATGTGAGTGCATGTGCAGGTGCATGCGTGTACATCTCTGGAGGCCAGTGGATGAACTTGGTCATCATTTCCTCTCAGTTACATTACTGTATTTCCTGAGACCCGAGGCTTACTCTTGGGCACACCTAGACCCAAGGATGAAAGCACACAATACAGAGAAACGATACAGAGAAACGATGGGCCCAGACTGAGTCTGAGGACCTGGCAGTTGAGGACAAGGGATCAGTTAATAAGTACAGAACAGTGCTCACAGTTGATTCCCTGGGTACGAGACTTACAGGATGAATGGCACGATCTGAGCTGCCCCACAAGGAGCAGGTCCTGTTAAGTTACATTGACTTGATCCCCTCTGCCATACTCAGGAGCATACACTGAAGGAATCAGGATGGCTCGGCACACTGGAAAAAGGGTAAGATGTCAGGACGTCCCTTTGGGGACTGCGTGAGGAGAACGGGCCATATTGTAGGACCGAGGCACATAGGAGCCCAACTAGGAAACAGCTCAGTGCTATTGTGCTGCACGGTGCAAACCTGCATGGCACCCTGAGGAGTGGAAATTGCTTGCATGAGTTTGTTTCTCAGAACTCAATACCTGGTTCTCATGACGCAGGCGGACATGTAGACGGGTACCTGGTGAGGTCCTGGACCTCAGAGAACAAAAGGGAGTTAGATGTTTGCTGAACTTACTGCTTTTGCTTCAGAGAAAAACACTGTAATCGAGTTGATGACCTCTTTTATTCTGGATGTTGAAAATAGGTGAACAACAATCTGTGGAGAAATTATACATCTCTGGGAATCCCTAAGCCTCATTTCAATGTTACCTGTGGCTAAGCTGCTAGGCAATCACAGAGTACAAAAGGTGTAGCCTTATTTTCAATGAACACATGAGCTATGGATACAGTCTCCTTCCTCTGCACCTCCTCTTTGGGACCTGCACCCCGCTGGAGCTGAACTCCGGCACCAGGGATCCACCCGTCTTGACTCCCGGTATATCAGCCCGTGTGGCTCTATTCACTGGGGCTTGAACCTAGGCCCCAGTGCTTGTGTGGTAAGCACTTCACTAACTGAGCTATTTCTCCAGCCTCAGGGAAGGAAGACTGCTTTTGCCGTGAGCAGAGGAGTCCTACCAGTCAGGGATGACAGGCTGTCAGAGCAGCTCCCAAGTCATCCTTGCATATTCATGTAACAATGGGGGAAAGGATCGCGTCACCTCTGCTTCTAAGGGAACTGCGGGGCTCAGTTGCCCTGACTGTCTGTTTGGCAGTCCTCTTCGATGCATCCCTCTCTATTCTTTCGACTGGAGTGTTAACTCTCCACAGGAGATGAACAACATTGTTCTTGGCCGTTGCTCAGCTGCTCAGTCTGTGGAAGGCCAGAGGACTGTGGCTGCTGGGAAGTGTCCTACCCCCTTCTAGGCTCTCCTCTGCTCCTAATTGAGCAATTTCAACCTAGAGATAACGGGCAGAAAGAAAAGTGAAAGGTTGCGGCTACTCTAGTTCAAGAGGAAATACCAGACTGACCCCATTCCCGGCCAGAGCTCGGCCGGAGCTCGGCCGGAGCTGGAGAAAGCCCCACGCTTGGTTAAGGGTCCCTCCACAGATACATCCAGTGACTTGACTGTTCCTCAGGGCCCCCTCTTCTCCTTTGCAGGGTCTTTTCTTTTGGTTCCTAGTTTCCTTACAATTTGGGAATGTATTATTTTGTTTATTTTTGAGATGGTTTTATGTTGCACTAGCAGTCCATACCTTATCATGTGCTCTAATCTGGAAGTATTAAATTAATCCAAACTTATTTACATTTCAGGAAGAGCATACAGGGGATAATATCGAACTTTCCATTCTGGAAATGATGCACTATGGGTGTTTTTTGCTTGTGTCGTCCCTCCCGCCTCCCAGCTGAGGACCGAACCCACGGCCTTAGAGCTTGCTAGGCAAGTGCTCTACCACTGAGCTAAATCCCCAACCCCTCTCATTTTATTTTTTTGAGACGCAATCTTACAAAGCCTAAAACTCTATATAATCAAGTATAGCCTTGGATCACTTCCTGTACCACCACGTGTGGATTTATGCATTACTGGGGCTTGAACCCAGAACTTCACACATGCTAAACGAACATTCTACCCAGATCTACACCCTAGGCCTGGATATATCATTTACGGTATACATTAAACTCAGAAGCACCATGGTATAGGATTCTGTGAGGATAGATATAATTTCGAGGAATTGCTTACATGAAACGCCGCTGGTCCTTGCCTTTGTTTGTCTGTAAACCTAATTTGAAAATGCCATGTACTGGGGGGTGGGGTGGGGGGTAGCTCAGGGCTGTTTCCAACTGCAGCTCCAGGGGGTCCAGTGTCTTCTTCTGGCCTCTTAGGTCACCGAGCAGATATTCACATTTCCCCCCATATTAACATAGTTAAAAATAAATCTAAAAACAATATGCCACTTACTGAGAGAAGCAAGCAAGATGTGCTTCTTCAGGGGAATCCTGGGGCTGGGAGTGTAGCTCAGTGGTAGAGAACTTGCTTACCCTGCCTGAAGTGCTGGGTTCAATCCCCAGCATGGCAAGGAGCGAGGAGGGACACACTGTATTTTTTTCCCTTTCCCCCCATTCCCTAGCCTCTTGCCTGTTTCTTTCCCTAAAGATCACAACTTTCTTTTGCCCCCTGTGGACTAGCTGCCTCTAGCCCGACGTTTGGGCTTGGCTTTCTCCTAGGCACAGGTAGTTCCTGGTCTGTCCCCACTTCATGAATGTGGGTGCCTGGCGTTAAAGTCCAAATGTCGCACTGACATTATCCCAAGCGAAAAGATAATGGAATCCTTAGAAATAATTAAAAAACAAAACACAAAAACACCTAGGCAGACCTGGTGGCAAATGTCTATAATTCTAGTACTTGTGGGAGGAGGCAGGAAGATCAAGTTCAAGGTCAAGACCAGACTGGGCTACAGAGACCCTGTATCAAAAAGGAAAAACCACCACCACCACCACCAACAACAACAAACCCTAAAGGCAACTAACTAACCAACCGTGTTCGCTACTCCTAGGACTGCTAGAGTTTTAAATTATGCCTTATTTTTATTTATTCAAGAAATGGGAAAAATTTAATAAAAAAATGGATGATGGTGATATTTCCAAAGAGCTTACCTGTACCTGACTATTTCGAACAAAATAGTCTAAATTAATGTTTCTAATTGGTCAGAATGAATATATGTCTTTCAAAAATACTATTTTAGACAGGCAGGCAAGATTCACTAAACCCAATAAAATCTTTTACAGGAGGGACAAAGTCTGCGCTAGACTGCAGCCAATTGGTTTGCAGGTCCGAAGGAAACCTGATAATTGTGTTGCCTATTAGCATGCAAAGCGCTCACTCGCCTCCAGGCTCCCGCATACGGAGTGGCTCCTCTCAGCTCCTCTCACCCCTCTCCCTCCCTTTAACTTCTCCAGCTCCTGGGCTTCCCTCCTCCTGCTTCTCATTCCTTTGTAACCCTGCCATTTTGGTCTTATGCTCGATTACTTTGTCCTCCTGCCCCTCATCTTGGCCCTCTCTTCTCTTTGCTCTCTCCTCTCTTCTTCTCCCCCTGTCTTCTCTCATGACCCGCTCCATTCTGCTGGCCAGGTTTAGTTTGCTGCTTTTCCCCAGATGACTCATGCTGTACTCTCCCTCGAGTCTACAATAAAAACCCCAGCCGTACATGGAGCCGTCATGGAGCCTCACAGTATATACCAATCACCCCATAAATAAAAAAAGATTTAAGGCATGAAACAGAGTAACTATGAATTTTCTTCCTTAAATCTTAGAGTAGGGAAAGTTTGGGTCATAAAAGAGATCAGGTTAAGACCAACAAGAGAAAAAGAGTTTGCTATCGTTATTGATAGCAAACTCACAGACTCGATCTTCCCCAGCAGCACTTCCGCTCCAGTTATTTACATTTAGGTGACAATTTACAGTGGGTACTTAAGGGAGGCAGCCTGTTTGGAGGGGAAGGTTAGTGAGGCTTCATTAAAATGTGTATTTTCATTTTACGGTTGATGATAAATCCTTGGCTCAGTGGGTAGCGATGTTTGCGACCCTGAAGACCTGAGTTTGATCCCTAAGACTGATATGGTAGAAAGAGAACCTATGCTCACTAATTGTCCTCTGAGTTATGTGTGGACATGGTAAAATGTACTCCTCCAAAGAAAGAAAAAAAGAAAGAGAGGTAGGAAGAAAGAAAAGGAGAAAGAAAGAAAGAAATGTAGAAAGGTAGAAAGAAAGGTAGAAAGGTAGAAAGAAAGGTAGAAAGAAAGGTAGAAAGAAAGGTAGAAAGAAAGAAAGAAAGAAAGGTAGAATGAAAGAAAGCTAGAAAGAAAGAAAGAAAGGTATAAAGAAAGAAATAAAGAAAGGTAGAAAGAAAGAAAGGTAGAAAGAAAGAAGGGTAGAAAGAAAGAAAGGTAGAATGAAAGAAAGGTAGAATGAAAGAAAGAAAGAAAGAAAGGTAGAAAGAAAGAAATAAAGGTAGAAAGAAAGAAATAAAGAAAGGTAGAAAGAAAGGTAGAAAGGAAGAAATAAAGAAAGGTAGAATGAAAGAAATAAAGAAAGGTAGACTGAAAGAAAGCTAGAAAGAAAGAAAGGTAGAAAGAAGCTAGAAAGAAAGAAAGGTAGGAAGAAAGGTAGAAAGAAGGAAAGGTAGAAAGAAAGAAAGGTAGAATGAAAGAAAGAAAGGTAGAATGAAAGAAAGCTAGAAAGAAAGAAAGGCAGAAAGAAAGAAAGGAAAGAAAGGCTAGAAAGAAAGAAAGGCAGAAAGAAAAGAAAGAAAGGCAGAAAGAAAGAAAGGCAGAAAGAAAGGCAGAAAGAAAGAAAGGTAGAAAGAAAGAAAAAAGAAAGAAGAAAAGATGGGGCTGAAGAGATGGTTCAGTAGTTTTAAGACAACAGACTGACATTCCAAAGGACCTGGGTTCAATTCCCTGCATCTATGTAGTGGCTCACAGCCATCTGTACCTCTTGTTCCGGAGTATCTAACACCTTTTCTGGTCTCTGCAGGCACCAGGCATGCATGTGGTGTACATACATGCAAACAAAACACCCAAATACATAAAATAAAGTTTTAAAAATCACAGGTGGAGGGCCCATGAGCTAGCCCACTTAGTTCTAAGGAACGCTGGGCTTCCAAAAATAGGAGTAGTAGTGGATCAGGTAGGAACGTTCCAGGGTACAGACAGCAGGATAAGCCCTGCTTTCTCAGGAGCGGGTCTCCAGGTTAAACTGTAAGCAATTTGCGAAGGGTGCCCCCAAGAGAAACAACCATGAGGATTGTTCTGTGAGCCACTTTAGCACGTCCTCCTTCAGAGGGACATGCCTGGCTTGCCATTAGGAAAGGGACACAGAGTCCACCCTGACACAGTGGGACAAACAGCCCTGGCAGGAAGGCCAGACGGTACAGTTCTGGTAGGTGGGTAAAGTGGGAGTTTGTTTTCTATTTTTCCTATGAACGTCTTCACCATGATGATGGGATTTTAAAGATCCAAGCTTGCTGAGCAGTGCCTTCCTGCTTTATAAAAACAAAACGACAGACCGAAAATGAGGTGAGGCCGTGACTGGACATTCTGAGGTTTCAGTTGATGGCACAGCGGAAACTCTCCTTGCTCAGTCACAGGCCTGCCAGGGGCTGCTGCATTCAGCCTTTGAGTCTTTGCTCCATAGCTGGGGCAGGCTTTTACCGTCAAAAGGCACTCTAACGACTACTGGGTTTTGTTTTTGCTTTTGTTTGTTTGTTTGTTTGTTCATTTTTATAGATATTGTTCTTCAATTTCTTTCCTAGGTTAGGAATTTCCTAGTCTACAGATGATTATTGCTAAAGGCTTCTGAACAATGCCATGTTAAAATTTCCCTTGTTCAAATATTTTTCCTTCTTGTCTCTCCCCCTTTTTGTTGATGGAGAGAGACCTCTACAACTCTGGCCTTCCCCCTAAAGAGGTGCAAAACAGCTTATTAAAAAGCCTGAAAGCCTTCAACTCCTTTGCTTTCTCTCTCCCAGACCCCAGCCCACCCCCATCTATCTCTTCTCTTCTTTTCTTCCCTCCTTCCCTCTCTCTCCCTCCTTCTCTGTCTCTTTCTCTCCTTCCTTCCTTCCCTCCCTCCCTCCCTCCCTCCCTCCCTCCCTTCCTTTCTTCCTTTCTTTCCTTTTTCTTTCTTTTTTTCTTTTCTCATTTCTCTTTGCCTCTCTTAGAGGATTCTCCAGTAATAAACACTGAGGGATTCTGTGCAGAACTATACCTGTGATTTCAGGATCCCCCATTCTTCTGCCTGGCGCTCAGTGGATGAAGAGGCCCAGGGTGTGAGTCCGGAGCGCTGCGTGGTTGTCCACTGTGCGCTAACACTGACTGAGCCATTAGCTTTTAAGCTGACACTTTTGACCTTGGAGCAGCCCGCATCTGCCACCTAGGGCCTGACTCATGGGGCTGACACTGGAGGACCCAAGAGGCAGGTGCCTCAGTCCCCTCTTATCCATACCAACCCCCAGCCCAGGCAATTAGCACATAGGGCCTGTGTGGCCAGAACACAGGAAAGAGGTGTCCCTGAAGAACCAGCTTAGTCTTTCATCTGACCTCTCTCCCCAAACACAGAGAACTAATTGAACTTGGAAGAAGAGTAATTGTTTCCCATAAATAATTAGTGATCACGTACGGTTTGGCTTTCCTTCTTTCTTTCTTTCTTTCTTTCTTTCTTTCTTTCTTTCTTTCTTTCTTTCTTTCTTTCTTTCTTTCTTTCTTTCTTCTTCATGCTATTTCTTAGGGAGGCAGATGCCCAAACCCCACTGGCAGAGAAACAGGGAAGCAATAAAGTAGCGATGTGTCTTGGCTGGCACTGGGTAGCTGCTGCCCATTCAAGGCTTTTTAAAGTAGGTACCAACCAGCCTTCCTATCTGTAAAGTGCGCTTCTGGGATTTTGATCCAGGACTTTTTTGCCCATTTATATTGCGCTATGGAAAAGCAATGCTTTAAAACCACCACTACAGAAACGTTTGGGATGTAACTGGGAACTCGGTTAGGTCCTTAGATGTCTTGGAAACTGAATTACTTCAGAAACAGTTGAGAAACCTCATTCTTTCCAGAAATGGACACGGGGCTGAGGTCACAATGCAGTGATGGACTTTTCCATTTGTGGAAGATCTTGGAGTTTAATTCTCAACACTAGATGGGAAAAATGTTGAAAATGTGCGGTGGAGGGGATCTAACCTAAGCAGGGTTAGCCTGACCCTGCCCAGTGGGATTACTGTCCCGTGGGCAGACTGTACGTCTCAGAATCCTAAGTAGCATCTACCAGCTTCCAGCGACAAGCAGGAGCACAACCATACATCCCCAGATAAGCATCGTTCTACCTTTTCTACAAAAGAGGAGCCAGGTCTGGGAGGTTTATATAACCCATCTAATGGCAAACAGAGTTACTAAAGAAGTTACTAAAAGAAGGTGGATGGGGCTGGGGAATTTGGTTCATTTGGAAAGTGCCAGCCATGCAAGCACAAGGGCCTGAGTTCATATCCCCAGTACTCATATTAAAAGCCAAGTGTGGAGACCAGAGGCAGAGTTTAGCAGTTGAAAGCACTTGTTCTTGCAGAAAAGTCATCTACACCATGGCTCACTACCATCCGTAACTCCGGCTCCAAGAGATCTGATACTGTCTTCTAGACTTTATGGGTGCCAGGCACATATGTGGTACTTGTATATATATGCAGACAAAACACGCATACAGATAAAAAATAAAATAAATAAATCTAAAAATTCATTAAAAAAATTCAAGCTGGGAATGGTGGCACCTTTGATCCCAGCACTCAGGGGGCAGAAGCAAATGGATCCCTATTAGTTTGAGGCTAGCCTGGTGTCAAATTCCAGGACAGCCTGGGCTACAGAGAAAGAGAGCTTGTCTCAAAACTAACATAATTAAGTTTTAAAGTAAAAAAAAAAAATCCAAGTGTTGTCACATTCACTTATAATCTAGGGGAAAGGGTTGCAGAGATAGGTAGATCCCTAGAGCACAATGCAACCAGTCTGGCCGTTCACTGAGTGCTGGACTGAGTGAGAGACTCTGTCTCAAAGGCCACAGTGAAGAGCAGTCAAGGAAGATACCGATGTCAACTTTGTCCCCACCACACTTGCATGTGCATGGCCCTGCAAGCACATGCGAACATACTTTACATGCACATGCAAACATACTGTACATGCGCACATACATACACTGGTGGCTCACATTATAATCCCAGCACCCAGGAGGCTGAGGCGGAAGAATGTGAGATTAAGGTCAGCCTGGGGTCATAGTGAGACTCTGATGGTAAAGAAAAATTGGGTCCATTTGATTCTAAAGTCCATACTGGGAAGAAATTGGCGAATGTCTACATCCGTCATCAGGAAATTAAAAAAAAATATGACATCTGTGCAGAATCCTGTGCACACTGCCAATGTTCTCCTCATGAAGGGACTTCTGTTAGTCAGTCCGTATTTCATTTGCCTTTTCAACCTTGTTCCCAATCCCTACTCTCATTCTTCCGTACTCCTGCTTAGGTATCGACTCCATGGACTGTGTTTGGTGTCTCAGCATTCATCCTTGAACCCAGGGCCTTGCGCTTGCTAGGCAAGCGCTCTACCACTGAGCTAAATCCCCAAGCCCGTGTCTCAGCATTCTAACACATGTACCTGTGTAAAATATACAATGTTTTGTGTTGGCTGTTATTTATCCCAAGGGCACTGTGTCTTCTCATCCTTGAATGCCTTTTGCAACACCATTTTATTTTTTTTTAAAAAGACATTTATGCTGTTGTAATGGTTAAAGTTTTACCTCTTAAAAATGTTGTGTGTATATAAGGTTTTGTGTGTACTGTGTGCACATGTGAGTGCAGGTTCCCACAGAGTCCAGGAGAGGATATCAGATCCCCAGAGCTGGAATTAAATGCTTGTGAGACACCTGATGTAGATGCTGGGAACCAACTCAGGTCCTTTGGAAGAGCAGTAAATGCTCTTAACTGCTGAGCCATCTCCCCGGCCCCTAATCTTTTCTTTTACATTTTATAATTTATTAACCGGGGTGGGAGGGGGAGGTCTGTGTATAATGTTGCATGCCTGGGGGGTCAAAGGACAACTTGGAGAAGTCAGTTCTCACCTATGTGGGTTCGAGGGACTGAACTCAGGTCATCCAGAATGGTGTGGTTACCCAGAGCCACCTCAGGAGACTGTGGTGGTCAATGCTAATTGTCAACTTGACAAGATTCACAGTGACCATGGACGCTTACTCCTGGCGAATCATCTATGACCGTGTTTCCAGAAAGGTTTAAATGAACAAGGAGGATCCTTCCCGAATGTGGGTGGAGCATCTGGTGGGGTAGAGTTCTAGGAAAGTAAAAATAATGAGAACTGAACACCAACACGGCTAGCTGCACCGTGCTCCTGCTGGTGTGCTCCCCACCCACGATGCATTGTGCCCTCAAGCTGTGAACCAAAACGGGCCTTTCTTCCTCAAGCCTTAATAAACGTAGTGATAAAACGCCATCAGGCGCAAGACTTTGTATATCAAGATAGTTCTCTACTCCCTCAAAACACTCATCTTCTTTCATACTGTTGGGTTTGAGGCGGAAGCCGAGAAACTCACTCCAGGTACGGAAGCTTAAAAATGAAAGCTTTATTTTCTGAGCGCTCAGGGAGGCGGCCAGCTCTGGATCTGAACCACATCCCTGATGGGAGACTGTACATTTTTAAAGGATGGGAACACAAGTGAGGCAGGAACTGGGGGGAGCTGCAGTGGTACCCCATTGTGTTTTGACATAAAGGATTAAGTCTCCTGTTGGAGACTGAGCTGTATCCAGGCCACCTGGCTTCAAGGTCCTTAACTCATTCTCATCAGGTCCAGAGCTCAGGGGTGATAAGGGCACAGAGAAGTGGGTCATCTGCGTGTAGATAATTAGGGCACAGCAGGCAATTGTTATGTATTACTGTAACTTATGCACCTTGGTTTAGACAACAGCAATTTCTATAGTCTTTACTGGTTAACAGACAATTAAGAAAATACTTGGAGAACTGGGATAGGCGTGCCTTCTAGGCCTGAGAACACGAACTTGTTTGACCCTGACAGTAAGATGGGGGAGTGGTCCCCAAGATGTCTGGACTCAGACAACTGTTTCCAACAGAAGAGTTTCAGCCAATGGGAAGTCCCCAGCTCCCCTAGGGCCTGGGACCCTGAATTCAGTTTCTTCCTATGATTAGAGTCTGAAAAGGAAAAGGTAGTACTTAGAATAAGTTTCTTTTGCTTCTTCCCAACAGGGTCAGCAGAGTTTTAAAAATTCTCTTTTCAGGAGGAAGACGCGTCTCAGTGGTAGAAATGAGGAGTTCGGTCTCCAGCACCTAAAAGTGGTGATGACGTCTCCTAGTGTCTTCTTTCCCCGGTTAATTCCTAGACATTGTTGTGACTCTGGCAGTCTGGTATTCATAACTATGATGGTAACTTACTTTCTTCCATTTTTAGTTGACTACTAATGTAAGAAGTGAATATTATCAATTTTTTTGTTGTATGACAAATATCTGAGAAAATCATCTTTTTTTAAAAAAGATTTATTTATTTTATGTACAGCATTCTGCCTGCATATGTGGCTGCAGGCCAGAAGAGGGCACCAGAGGGCATCATTACAGGTGGTTGTGAGCCACCATGTGGTTGCTGGGAATTGAACTCAGGACCTCTGGAAGAGCAGTCAGTGCTCTTAACCACTGAGCCATCTCTCCAGCCCTGAGAAAATCATCTTAAAGGGGAAAAGCTTTCTTTTTTCTTTGGTTCAAAGTTTCAGACATTTCAGCCCATGGTCACTTGTCTCTATTTCTTCTTTCCCCTTAATGAAAATGAAGCAGGACACCATGGCAGAAGGGCAGTGCAGAGAAAGGGTGACTATGCCATGGCATCCAGGAAGTGGAAGAGAGCTGGGTACACACCGTCCGTGTGTGTGTGTGTGTGTGTGTGTGTGTGTGTGTGTGTGTGTGTGTGTGTAGGCACGAGTACCCATGGAGCCCAGAAGAGAGCACTTACTGAATCCCCTGAGGTTCAAGTTATAAGTAGTTGTGAACCATCTGCTGCCTTGGGCGCTGGGCACTGAATTTATGTCCTCTGGAAGAACAGCACATGCTCTTAATGGCTGAGCCATCTCTCGGGTCCAGGCCATATTCACTGGCACACCTCTCCTAACCTACGACCTCCAACCAGGCCTTACATGCTAACAGCCTATTCAGCTATGAGGAAATTGATGTGTTAACCCACTGATGAGTTTGGCATCCTCAAGTTCCAATCATCCCCTCAAAACCCGTTACCTGGCAACACTCCTGTAACATAAAGGCTTTTCAGGGTCCTACCATGGTGAACAGTTGTGGTCACTGCAGGTGTATGCTTCACTGTACAGGAGACTTGCTAACCTGTTTTCCACAAGGGCCGCACCATTCTACATCCTGCCAAAGGTGAACAGTGGTTCCAGCTGTCCTGTGTCTTCTCTACTGTCTGGTGTTTGTAGGCACACATTTTTCTTAGATCTATTTTAATAAGGGTTTAACCTCTTCTCTACCACCTGAGGCAGTGGAAGAGAAAAGCTATTAGGGTATAGAGGAAGTGGACCTGCTCAGCAATAATTCTTTAGAGATGAGCTCAATCTTCTTTGTCAGCAGGTCAGTCCTGTGGCAAACACCAAATACAAATCAGCCGTTTCAGTCCGTCCTCTCAGCAGGCAGACACCACGCATGAACCAGCAGCTGTAGTTCAATCCTGAAGAAACTGCAAAGGCTCACCAACCGTCCAAGGCAAGGTTGTGGAAGTGGCGAAGTCGTAGGAAACTCACGAACAGTTCTTGGGTGAGTTCTTTTTTTTTTTTTTGGTTCTTTTTTTGAGCTGGGGATCGAACCCAGGGCCTTGCGCTTTAGGCAAGCGCCCACCACTGAGCTAAACCCCAACCCCGGGTGAGTTTCTCTTAATGGCGGCATTGCCACAAGTGGAGCTCAACAACACTATGTAGGTGAACCAATTCATGAAGCATGCGTTAGGGAAGGATAGCAAGGTCGAAAGCAAACCAAGCCAATGCTGGGTGCTCGTCTCCCACTGTCTGTGGGGTCATAGTTATACTCCTTCATCATGGCTCCTTTCCTGTGTCCGCTGTAGCAAGACATCCTTTCACCCGTGTGCCCAGGCAGAGCATCATTTGACATAACTGACTTTCCAAACAAACCAGAGGTTTCCGCTTCAGGTGTTGCAGTTAATCGTCTTAGCCATTTATAAGAAATAGTCAATCTTGCTTAAAGCTTACATTTGCCCAATCATTAATGATACGGTACAGTCTACGGCATACCTGTTTGCTCTCCCCACACCCGTTTTGTGAATTGCCGGTCCTAACTTTCATCCTGTTTTATTTTTGACTAGGTCTTACATATCTTACTCATACTCACCATATGGCCGAAGCTGGCTTTGAACTCCTAATCACTCTGCTTCTACTAATTTAATAATAAGTGTTTAGTAAGTGTTTTCATTTCATTAATTAATGTAAGTAGAGTTTTATACTTTATGTCCTTTTATCGTGTAACTCACTGTGTGTAATCTAACAAACTTGCTTCGTGTACCAATTATTCGCTCTTTTTACTGCTAAGTATTATCCCAGAGAATAGATGCGCCATGTGCTTAAATAGTCATCTATTAGGTGATATTTAGGACGTGTCCCACCTTTGATCATTATTAATACAATTAGTATGGACATTTACGTTCTAGTTTTTGTGGGAATATTAATTCGCTGGGATAAAAGCCCAATTGACGATGGACAGTCTGCATGAAAAGTGTAGTGGTTTGAGTAATAGTGGCCCCCAGAGACTCATATATTTGAATGTTTGGCTCCCTGTTGGTGCACTGTTTAGGAAGGATTAGGAGGCGTGGCCTTGTTGGAGGAGGTGTGTCACTGAGCGTGGGGTTGAGATCAAAACCTCACTTCTGGCCCAGTCTCATTCTCTCTGCCTCTAATTTTTGGATCAGATCTGGACTCTCAGCTACTGCTCCAGGGCTGTGTATGCCTGCCTTTCACCACAGTTCCCTTTGGAACTGTAGGCAAGCTTCCAATGAAATACTTTTATTTTATAAGTTGCCTTGGTCATGATGTCTCTTCATGGCAATAGAACAGAAATTAAGACAAAAAGAAAGGCAAAGGCTTTTAATTAGAACATTAATTTAGTTCTGTTGACCCACACTTTCCATTGTAAGTACTTGGAGGGTAAGTCAGGAAGATCACAAGTTCAAGACCAGCTGGGACCTTAGAGACAGTTCAAAATCAGCCTGAGTAACTTAGACTCTTTCTACCTCAAAAACAAACAAACAAACAAACAAACAAACAAACAAACAGGACTAAGGATTTATCTCGGTGGCAGGGTGCTGTGTGTTTGTCTAGCATACGTGAAGCCCTGGGGTCCTGAACTACAAAATATATTTAAAATAGAGAAATAATAAGAAAGGGGAGGCAGTGATAGTTTGGAATGTTCATCTCGACCCTAAACTCTTAGGAAAGAGGAGCTGAGGATTGAGTTACCAATTGATTGTGCCTACGTGAAGGAACCTAGGTGACAATGCTGTAAGGATGGGGTCAATGAGCACATCTATAATTTGGAATGATGGGTATCCCCAGCTCCATGGCAAAACATCTCTGATGTTCAGAACTTCCCAGATTCCCCATGTGTGCGTCTTCATCTGGTTCCTCCCATGAAGCTTCTCAAGAGCCTTGGGAGCCAATAAATGTAAGCTAGTGCCTTACTGAGTTGTGAGATATTGTAGCACATTTCTATATCCAAGAGGGTTACAGCTGGTTAGCCAGAAGCCTAAACAGCCTCTGCCGAAATTCAGGAAAATAACACGTCAGTCCATTTCCCAACTGGCATTCAGCTCTATCAAGTCTTTAGGAAAAAAGGCTGGAAGGGGACTCATCAGTGCAGAGCCGTAGAAAACAGCATTTCTGTTCTCAGCATTCACATCAGGAGGCTACAATTGCAGTAACTCCAGCTTCAGGATTCCAGCAGCCATGAATAACTATAACACACACACACACACACACACACACACACACACACACACACACACACACACACACACACACATACATACCACACACACATATACACACACACACACCCACACACCACACATACACACACCCATGCACGCACACACATGCACACACACACACACACACACACACATGCACACACACAGACCACACACATGTACACACACACACACACACACACACACACACACACCGCACATATGCCACACATACACACACACACACACACACACACACACACACATGCACACACACACAGACCACACACACATGCACACACATACCACACCACACACACATGTACACCACACATGCACGCACATACACACATACACACATATACACATACACATACATCCACACACATACACATACACACACAAAGACACACACAGACACAACACACACACACATACCACACACACACACACACACCACACACACACCCCACACACACACATGCACACACACCACACATGTACCACACATACACACCACACACACATGCACACACACACCACACACGCACACACACACCATGCACACACATACACACACACACCCACAAACACACACACACACACACACACTCGAGTGCACACACATATACACACACACCCACACACACACACACAGTCACACACACATGCACACATACACACACACACACATACACACACATACACACAAACACACCACACACACATGTACACATAACACACACATGCACACATACATACACACACACCACACACACACCACACACACACATGCACACATATACACACCATACACACATGTACACATACATACACACACACGCACCACACACACCACACACACATGCACACATACAGACACACACATGCACACACACACGCACACGCACGCACACACCCACCCACCATACATAGGGCAGGGAGAATAAATGTAGGGCTGGTGAGATGGTTTGGGGGTAAATGTGTTTGCCACATAAGCTTCACAACGTGAATTTTATATCCTATACCTTTATGGTAGAATGTCGCATGCCCAACGTCTCGCCAGTAAGAACAACGCGCGGCAACAGGATTCTTCTGCGAACAAGCCTTTACTGTACAGCTCTCTTGAACAGGGACAGGGGACCACGAGCGGCAAAGTCGCTTGCTTTATATACACAACAGTATGCTAATAATCTCTCAGGGATTGGTGGGGCACGGGTCACCCCACTATCACCCCACTACTTGTCCTCCAGGGATTGGCGGAGAATGAATCACCTCACTAGCATGGTACCGCCCCCTCATTAGCATATTACTGGCCAACTGACACCAGGTGCAAAACATGCGCATGCGCAGTACCGTTGCTCACCACTGGAGGGCGCCCTACAGTAGAAGGAGAAAATCAGCTCCTGCAAGCCATCCTATGACCTCCCTATGTGCTTCACAGCACACAGTTACACAAATAAAGTCAACAAAAGATGAAGACAACATGACTATGAGAATAGCTGCTCACATGTTCATGTACAACTTAGGGTTTCACATCCAGGAAATACTTCCCTTAAAATGTAAAATGACAACTCAACTTAAAACTTAGCAAGGGTCTGGGACGTAGCCCAGTTTTACCCCTTTACTTGGGAGGTAGAAATGAGAGGGTCAAATGTTCAAGGCCATCCTCAGCTATTGGGATGCTTTGCATATGCTTGGCCCAGGGAGTAGCATTATTGAGAGGTGTGGCCCTGTTGGAGTAGATGTATCACTGTGGGCGTGGGCTTTAAGACCCTCACCATAGCTACCTGGAAGTCAGTATTGTGCTAGCAGCCTTCAGATGAGGATGTAGAACTCTCAGCTCCTCCTGCACCATGACTGCCTAGGTGCTGCCATGCTCTTGCCTTGATGATAATGGACTGAACTTCTGAACCTGTAAGCCAGCCCCAATGAAATGTTGTCCTTATGAGAGTTGCCTTGGTCATGGTGTCCACAGCAGTAAGACCTTAGCTAAGATAGCTATGTAGGGATTTCAGGGTCACCCTGGAGTGCAAGATGTTTTGCTTTGTTTGTAATCAAAGTGTGAGTCGGAGAGACAAGGGTTATGTGTCCTTGCTGCACTTGCAGAGATCCAGGTTTGGTTCCCAGCACCCACATACAAGCTCATAACCATCTATATCTCCAATACTAGGGGATCTAATGCTCATTTCTGGCCTCCAAGGACACTAGGCCCATAAGTGGCTTGCAGACATGCATGTAGGAAAAAACACTAATAAATATAAAATTAAAATAAAAAATGGACATATGATTTAGGTAGCAATTTTTTTGAAACCAGAGAAACAACTAACAAGTTCTGGAAAGATGTTCCACATCATTAGAAATGGGGAAATAAAACTGGACGCCATAATAAAATGGTATTAAAATAATACAAAATAAGAAAACAGTGATTACCTGGAATACCGAGAAATCAGAACTCTCACTCATTGCTGGGGAGATTATAAAACAGCTCAGCCGTTCTTCATATGTAATGGTTACATATAACACAGAGAATAAACAGGTACAGTTATATAAACACTATACATAACAGCTAAAAGATGGAAAGAATCCAGAATGTATCAATAGATTAAGAAGGAACAAATTGGTCTCTCACTGTAGCAACGCCAATGGGAGCACCCGGAGCGCTGGCTTGGAACGAGAACCCGGGAGTTGTAAGAAAATGACAAGCCGGATATGGGGGAAACCGCCAGCTTCAATAAGGCCAAGCTGAAGAAACCGAGACGCAGGAGAACAAAACCCGTCAATTAAAAAAGACCTAGAACGGGAAAGAGGCGAAATTCAAAGGAAGATTTCCCCCCACCCCACCCTGTCATCTCCAAACCTCTCGTGATGTGGAGGAAGAGTTACCTGCAAGATGGACGCGTGCCACAAGCTGCTCCGTGAACCCAGGTACTCTGTGGGTGTCTGAAGGCCCACCCCAACTAAATCAGGCTGCGAATTTCACCAGTTTGTCCCTGGGATATTATAGAGAATTATTTGTAAGGATTGATTGATGAAAAGAAAAAACACCTCTTGGCAAAAAAAAAAAAAACCAAACAAACAAAAAACAAGAAACAAAAAACAAAGGGAAGAACCAATTATGTTACATCAATACAATGGGACGACTACTGACACATTCAGAGCAGATGAGCCTCACAGACACCACACTAAGGAAAGAAGCCGAACAAGAAAAATCACACACTGTCCAGGGAATAATAGACTTATTTGGTCCACAACTGTGGGTTTGCAGGCAGGAAATACCGCCTAGTGAGTATGGAATTTTTTTTTACAGTTGATTAAAATGTATGGAAACTAAATGGCCACATTAAATATTGCGAATAGGAGGTCATTGAATCGTTTAGAAACAGTTTTGCCTTATGTCAATGTCACATAAAATGTTACTTATAAAAAAAAAATCAACTGGCCATATGTATGTGGGTCGGTTTCTAGACCCTTTATCCAGATTGTTCCACTGTTCTGTGTGTCAAAATGACGCCACATTATTTTTATTAAGATATCATTAGGGGGAAAAGGGTATATAATCAAGTAATATGATTCCTTACTCAATTCTTATTTACCAAAACCATTTAGGCCATTTATGTTACTCCGGTTTCTCACCTTGTGCTAACTGTATCGATCTGTCCTGGGAGAGAAGACTCTTCCCGTTTATGAACATGGTTTATGGCCGATCATTCACAGCCTCTTGTATTTTCCCGACTGGTGTTTCAGACTTCTTGTTGGACCTTTTCTCCTGTTATGTTTGTAGCTCTTTCATTTTGGAAAAAAACTTATAGCTAGTACTCCTTCTAGAGTACAGAAATATAACTATTAGCATGTGTTCTATATTCTGGCCAATATGACTCATGATAGAAATCTTGGCACGCTCTGAGAATTTTCTACATTGGCAATCATGTCATTTGTAAAAAGAGTTTTTCCCTTTCCAATTTACAATTTCTTTTCTGTCAGCCACAGCTTTTCCTTAGAAGATCTTTGACAGGTGGAAATGTTCTATTCTACTCCAAGTTTGCTTATTTTAGGTGCATTTACCTTTATGTGTGCGAAGGCTTGCCTACATGTATGTACCGTGTGCATTCAGTTCCCATGGAAACTCAAAGAAGGTATTGGGTTCCTTGGAACTGGAGTTACAGAGGCTGTCATTCACCAGGTGGGTGCTGGGAATTCAACCCGGGTCTTCTGAAAGCAACCAGTGCTCGGAACCTCTAAGCCATCTTGCCAGCCCCTCACTCAAAGTTTTAATCAATTTAATTTGAGCACATGCTTACTTTTCTCTCCACCTTCACTACGGCATGCATTCTGAGTTCTGAGTTGTGCTAAGTTGAAGATTCTCATAATTTGAGGCCACCTCATCTGCATAGATATCTATGAGGACAAGGCTGTAGAGGAGACCCTTATCTTTTCTTTAGAAAAGAAAGAAAGAACACAAGAAGAAAAAGAAAAGTGAAGGAAGGATGGAAGGAGGAGGAGGAATTTTAAAGACAGTAAGCCATGACTGTTTGAGACTTCTGAGTGTAGCCAAGGATATCCATGCTTTCTGCAATCAGCAGTTTTGTGTATCCAAGGCCGTCAGACTAATTTGCAAACCACACTTAACACACTTCTCACTCTGTCTTTCGCTTTGGCTGATCCGTACTGTGGAATGCATAATGTCGATAAAGTAGAAATGTCTTACCTTCAAGTAAAAATAGTGCTATTCTTTGTTTTATGTTGGAAAAAAAAAAAAGGATGAGGTAAAGAGACACAGAAGAAAATAAAGAAAAAATTGAACCAATTCAGTAATATTTTGAGTTCTGATGTTCTTTCCATAATCACTTACTGTCTCCACACAGCTGCTTCATGCTGCTGCTGTCCACATCTTATAGCTATTTTCAGTGTAAGGGCAAAGGCAATGAGGGCAGGTACACCCTCTCTTATCCAGAACTCGAACTTCAATAGCATTAGTTTTTTCCCCCTTGCCTTTCGATTCTTTACACATTATATTTCCTTCCACACTTCTGTACATTACCTAGGACATCCAATAACGTTTATTAAAAACCTACTATGAGCAGGAAATGATGGCATACGGCTGCAACACCACCATTGTTGGGGCTAAAGTAGGAGAACTAAGAATTTGAGCCTTGTCTAGGGTACACTGCAAGAGTCTGTTTTAGAAAAAGACAGGGTTAGTAGAAGGAAGTTAAGGTGTTAGCAAGAGGACTATTGATAAAGGCTTGTCACCATTCCTGATGACCTGAGTTGATTCCCAGAGACCACAGGTGGAAGGGAGATGACTCCAAGAAGTTGTCCTTTAGTCTCCACCTGTGCACAGTGTGTACCAGGGCAGTACCTCCTTAGTTACTTTTCTGTTGTTGTGGTAAAATACAGCCAGCGGCTAAGGCAGCCACACGAGAAAGCATGGAGGGTTAGAATTCAAGACCATCACGGTGGAGAGGCATGGCGCAGGCAGGCAGGCAGGCAGGCAGGCGGGCGTGGCAGGCACTAGAGCAGAAGCTGAGAGCCAACATCTGAGACCAGGCAGAGAGATAAAATATTGGAAATGGTGTAGGCTTTTAAAAAACCTCAAAGCTCAATAACCCTGGGTAACACACCTCCTAATCCTTCCTCAAAAATATCCATCAACTAGAGACCAAATATTGAGACACAAGAGTCTATGTGGACCATTCTTATAAAACCACCACACCCCAAAATAAGTAAAAGTGATAAAGAGGAAGTGAGGACATTGGGGGGTGTTCCTTTATAGAGAATACTAGGGGGATACTGGGACCCAGCCCATTCTTGATCTCTCTGCTTCCTGACCACATGGTCAGCAGCACTGCTTCCTTTGACGTTTCTCAATTACGTATGTTCTGTTACTTCACCATGGTTCCAAAACAACACTTCATATCACCATGGTAAGCAATACGTAACTGAATGGAAGTACACTGA